>NC_067475.1:107310833-107679414 GCF_947179515.1 Apodemus sylvaticus
CAGATGATAAACAACTTAAGCAAAGTGGCAGGTTATAAAATCAACTCAAGCAAATCAGTGGCATTCCTATACTCAAAGAATAAACAAGCTGAGAAAGAAATTAGAGAAATGACACCCTTCACAATAGCCACAAACAATATAAAGTATCTTGGTGTGACTCTAACCAAACAAGTGAAAGATCTGTATGACAGATCTTTTAGGTCTCTGAAGAATGAAACTGAAGAAGACCTCAGAAAATGGAAAAATCTTCCATGCTCCCGCATTGGCAGGATTAAAATAGTTAAAATGGCTATCTTGCCAAAAGCAATATACAGATTCAATGCTATCCACATCAAAATCCCAACTCAGTTCTTCATAGAGTTAGAAAAGGCAATTCTCAAATTCATCTGGAATAACAAAACACCCAGGATAGCTATAAGTGTTCTCAACGTAAACCAACTTCTGGGAGAATCAGTATCCCTGACTTCAAGCAATACTACAGAGCAATAGTGTTAAAAACTGCATGGTATTGGTACAGTGACAGGAAGGTGGATCAACAGAATAAGATTGAAGACCCAGAAATGAACCCACACACCTATGGTCACTTGATCTTTGACAAAGGAGCTGAAAACATCCAGTGGGGGGAAAAATAGCCATTTCAACAAATGATGCTGGTTCAATTGGAGGTCAGCATGCAGAAGAATGAGAATTGATCCATTCTTATCTCCATGTACTAAACTTCACTCCAAGTGGATCAAGGACCTCCACATAAAGCCAGACACACTGAAACTAATAGAAAAGAAACTGGGGAAGCCCCTTGAGGACATGGGCACAGGGGGAAAGTTCCTTAACAGTACACCAATAGCTTATGCACTAAGATCAAGAATTGACAAATGGGACCTCATAAAATTACAGTTTCTGTAAGGCAAAGGACACTGCCAAAAAGACAAAACAGCAACCAACAAATTGGGAAAAGATCTTCACCAACCCTACATCTGACAGAGAGCTAATATCCAATATATACCAAGAAGTCAAGAAGTTAGACCCCAGAAAACCAAATAACCCTATTAAAAGTGGGGTACAGAACTAAACAAAGAATTTTCACCTGAAGAACCGCAGATGACCGAGAAGCACCTAAAGAAATGTTCAACAACATCAGTCATTAGGGAAATGAAAATCAAAACCACCCTGAGATTTCACCTCCCACCAGTCAGAATGGCTAAGATTAAAAACTCAGGAGACAGCAGGTGTTGGCAAGGATGTGGAGAAAGAGGAACACTCCTCCACTGCTGGTGGGGTTGCAAATTGGTACAACCACTCTGGAAATCAGACTAGCAGTTCCTCAGAAAACTGGGCATGACACTTCTGTAAGACCCTGTTATATCACTCCTGGGCATATACCCATAGGATTCCCCAGCATGCAATAAGGACACATGCTCCACTATGTTCATAGCAGCCTTATTTATAACATCCAGAAACTGGAAAGAACCCAGATGTTCCTCAATGTACGAATGGATACAGAAAATGTATATTTACACAATGAAATACTACTCAGCAATTAAAAACAATGAATTCATGAAATTCTTAGGCAAATGGTTGGAACTATAAAATATCATCCTAAGTGAGGTAACTCATTCACAAAAGAACACATATAATGCAGACACTGATAAGTGCATATTAGCTCAGAAGCTCTGAATACCCAAGACACAACTCACATATCAAATCATTTCCAAGAAGAAGGAAGGAGAGGGTCCTGGTCCTGCAAAGGCTTGATAAAGCATTGTAGGGGATTGCCAGGACAGAGAAGTGGAAGGGGTTTGATTGGGGAATGGGCAGAGGGAAGAAGGCTTATGGGACTTATGGGACTTATGGGGAGGGGCAAGCCGGGAAAGAGAAAATCATTTGGAACGTAATCAAAGAATATAAAAAATAATAAAAACAAACAAACAAAAAAGAACTTTAGAATATCAACTTCATAAAAAAGCAGTAGAAAATGCAGAATGTATAAGTAACATTAACAAAACTTCATAAATCTGCTGATTACATTTTCATTTAAATTGCAAGTATAGATATTTTCTAATCATACTAGAATATTTTTCTTTAGTATTCAATTCCAAAAATCTACCTCTACCATAAGAAGAGTTAACTTGGGCAGTGATGCACACCTTTAGTCCCAGCACTTGGGAGGCAGAGGAAGGCAGATTTCTGAGTTCAAGACCAGCCTGGTCTACAGAATGAGTTCCAGGACAGCCAGGGCTATACAGAGAAACCCTGTCTCAAAAAAACCAAAAAAGTGTTAACTTTATTTCATTTATCTCATAAATTTTGTATTAACATCACTGTCAAATTTTGTTCTGAGAGATTATATATATGAAATACTTAGGTGAGTTTATGCTATCAAGTTTAACTTTAAATCACAATTGTTCATAAAGCTAAAAGACACTCTGCTAATAAAGAACAACAGAGAAAACAAATATAAATAAATACACTCATTTGAACTGCATAACAGGAGCCATGGTTCTCAGTTCTTGTGGCCTTCAGGAATTTTCAGTCCCTAAAATGTTCTGCTCTTTTGTCTTTCAGAGAGCAGAAAATAAAACTATCATTATCTAGAGTCATATAGTTCTTTCCCAGGAAGGGTCTCATTTAACTCTAAGCATGGCAATTTTCTCTCACTAAAGAGCAAGATGGTGACTTGGTCAGCAATATCCATGTTGTTAATGAGAAGACATAATTCCTGTTTGACACCTGTAGTTTTCTCCCTACCTTGGATTCTATTCTGTTGTTACATCATTACTTTCTCAACATTAAAGATTTTTAATGTTTTAAACTCTACCTTTATACTTCAACAAGAGTTATTGAAAACTAAAACATAGAATCTAGTATACATAAAATGTAAAACTTGATGTGTATTAAGACTATTAACTGGCAGAGTTAGTGTCAAGTGTATCTTTCAGACCTCTCAAGAGCTAAGTTCCAGGACCGTCCTCCAAATACTAAAGTCCTGTGAAAATCAAAATGTTTGAATATAACCTACACACATCTTCTCATATGTTGTAACTCATCTAGACATTTAATAGGTAACCAAAAAATACATATATTTGAAAGGTAGGGTTATGAAGCAAACAGGCAGTGTTAAGAGTTGAGAGGGATAGCATATTTCATGCAATATTAATACTATGTAAGAAATAACTAATATTTTAATCAGACCATCCAGTAGGTGTTTTCCTGTGCACAGTAATCATGAAGGAAATTTGATTCCAATAATGTTGCCACACTATTTTTAGTAACCTTCAAACCTGCATAAAACATTTTTATGCATGGCATCTAAGGTGCCAAATATTCTGGGCAGTCTTGTGGAAGAGTCGGGATAGAACTGAACAAGCCAGAGAGATCAAGGACACTACAACAAGATTTACAAAGTCAGCTAACCTGGACCCATGGGGTAAATCACAGAGACTGAGTCACAGACCAAATAGCATGCAGGGGCTATACCTAGGGCCCATACACATCTGTAGTAGATGTGCAGCTTGGACTTCATGTGGGTCCCTTAACAATTGGAGTGGGGCTGAATCTGACTCTATTGTCTGCCATTGGTGCTCCTTCCCATACCTGGACTGCCAAGTTGGGCATCAGTAGAAATGGAGGTGCTTAGTCCTGAGACTAGATGTTCCAGGGTGGGGTAGACTCCAAGGGGGGCTTCCCCTTCTCTTAGGAGAAGGGGAGGATGCAATGGCAGGAGGAATTAGTAAAGGTGAGACTGGAAAAGGAGGAGGGTTGTGGTTGGAATCTACTATGAACAGATATTTTAAAAATGGAAGATGAAAAAACTCTATCTTAAAAAAATAAATTTGATTTGAAAGGGTTTGCAATCTCATAGGAAGAACAACAGTATCAACCAAACAGACTCCCTGGAGCTCCCAGAATCTAAACTACCAACCAAAGAATACCCATGGAGGGACCCATGGCTCCAGTCACATATGTAGCCAAGGATGGTATTGTCTGGCATAAATAAAAGGAGAGGCCCTTGGTCCCGTGAAGGCTCAATGCCCCAGTGTATGGGAATTCAAAGGCAGTGAGGTGGGAATGGGTGGTGGGGGAGCACCCTCATAGAAGCAGGGAGAGGGAGATAATATAGGAGGGTTCTGGAAGGGAAACCAGGAAAGGGGATAACATTTGAAAGAAAAATACATAAAATATCATATGTGATATTTCTGATACGGTCATTTCAGGTCAAATTTTTAAAGTTAAAAATATAAAATGTTTTCTACTGTTACTTGAAACCCAAAAGTTAGACAGTTTTCAAACTTATAAATACATCTCTGAAAACTATTTTTAAACTGCCTATACATTCTCCATGACTAGACTACCATTCACTCACAACACCTATCAGTCACTATTTAGTCTTGGAAAGACTTAGAAACACATGTCTTAGAAAAACTGTAAACTCATGAGGGTGGTGATTGGCATATGTCATATACTCTTCTTGAAAAATAATACTAATGAAAAGCCTTTTAAGGCCCTCAACTTCTGATTTTCAAATTTATACCCATTTATGTGAATAAATAAATATACTCTGAAACAGATGTTTTTGAAATCTTTATTATCCTCAATGTTGTACAGTGTGAAAAGAACCTGATTTCCAAAAATCTCATAAAGCTATGGTCTACTTACAATTTTATATTATTAAAGTGGCTTGAAGCTGACTTAAAATTTTCAGGTGACATTATGCTTCCAATCAGCTGGGTGATATACCATTCAGTAGATGAATAATTATTATACAATACTTTAAATTTGATTACTACAAAAATCTAAAATTGGGAAAAATTGAAAGAATTGATTTGGGTTGAGAGAATTTTATTTAATTTAATAAGAATTTTTTAAAATTTTGTTTAAAGAGTTTAAAGAATTGCTTTAAAAAGTTTACTGATTGTTTCCAGTGTCGAGGTACTTGTGTGTGTGTGTGTGTGTGTGTGTGTGTGTGTGTGTGTGTGTCCATTTGAAACTCAGCCACATTATGTGCACTATATCCTTTCCCAGAAAAAGGTGATCTATCTGAACTGTAACATCCCACGTACTGTTATCCTAATTACTAGATACCTGTCTGACTGTCTGGTGCTACATTGCACAAGCAAAGCCTGGCACTCCAAATGACCCAAGACACCCAGAAGCCTAGAGTCCACTAAGATGATTAAGTGGTGGGTAGATAGAAGAGAAGGAGAAGCAGAGAATGTGGATGTGTACATAGTAAAGAGAGGCAGAACTGGAGAGTTGGGGGTAGTCAGGAAGTTGATGTGAATGCCTGGCAATGCCACTTAGGGCCATGCTGAGGTCCTGGTCCATGCTGCCACCAAGGGGATATCAAGGGTCTGTCATCAAAGTTCAGATGAACTTTCCTAATCTGGGATACTGCCTGGGGCCGTGTTGACATTTGAGGACTGTGCAGCGCTAGCTCCACCTCTCACCTGGGCATTGTGGGAAAGCTGGCCTAGAAGGCATAAAAGCAAGAGAGCCGGCCCGGTCCCTTACCAGCTGCAATGCATAGACCTCTCCTGGGCAGAACAGTAGAGCTGGCCCTGGTGGCGAAAGTGAGAGTAAGCCATACTCTAAGGTGTGAGAGCCAGAGAACTGATGATCCTGCCCCACACTGATGGTTACAGCATTGGGTTAGCTAGCTGGGGCAAAGTGGAGAGCTCACAGTGATGACATGGACCTAAGAGAAATGTCCGATTCATCTACCATCCAGGCCCAGATCCATGGCTTTGAGTTGGCCCACTCTGACATCTACTTCATCTATGAACTTCTGGAGCATGTAAAAGGGCGAGCATACAGATCCAAAGCTGAAGGAAATCTATGAAACAGGGCAACAACAGGATATCCAAAAGGAGTCCTGTGAAGATCCAGAATTATTGGTGTAGCAGATATCAGAGGTTGTCTTAGTTAGGGTTTTACTGCTTTGAATCAATACCATGACCAAGGCAACTCTCATAATAACTCATTTAATTGGGGCTGGATTATAGGTTCGAAGGTTTAATCCATTATCATCAAGACAAGAACATGGCAGCATTCAGGCCGTCATGGTACAGGAAGAGCTGAGAATTCTACGTCTTCATCTGAAGGCAACTAGGAGAAAACTGGCTCCCTCATGGTTAGGAGGAGGGTCTTAAAGCCATGCCCACTGTGACCCACTTCCTCCAACAAAGACACAACTCCAAATAGGGCCAATCCTGGGTGAAGCATATTCAAATACCACAGGCCTCGAACCAGACCAATGACTCACTGAAATGAACATTTCCAAGTAAAAATGTATGAACAATGTAAACTGAGAGACAATGTGACACACTACAACTTTTGATTTGCTTTATTTTTTCTTTATTTTTATTTTGTATTTTCCTCCGGGGGGGGGGGGGGGTAATGTTACAAGGCAGCGGGGTGAATCAAAGGATCAAAGGGAGAGGGAAATGAGTGGGATAGGGGTACATGATAGGAAATTCACAAAGAATCAATAAAAAGTTAAAAAAGAAAGAAAGAAAAACAGGAAAGGGGGATATTGTAGTGGAGCCAGAAGTACTTAGAATATTGTCCTAGATTTTAAAGATGATTTTTCTACTCAATGTACTTATCTTATTCTTTAAGTCAGTATAATTAAAAGAAGACAACATAGTACTGAGTTGTCATGGAAACAGTAAACAATAAAGAAATGACTTCTAGAAAATACAGCAAGCATCAACATGTTTACACCAGAAAGGAATGAGGCTTTATCTATTTCCACTATCTAAGCAGACACAATTCAAAACCAGGACTTCATAAACATCTTTGGAAGAATAAAAATGGATGCTTTTAAAATAATAACAGTTGTTATTTTATATATACCTCTCTCAATCAACTTAGCATCAATAAACTTAATAGTAAGACACTGACAGAGACATCACCATGAGCAGCACAAACAAGATGATAACAGCCATTAATACCTCCATTATGTACATCCATTATGTACATTGTTCTGGAATTATTGGCAAAGACAAATGCACATTAGGAAGAAGTGAGATATAAACACAAGATGGAATGAAGAAATTACTGTGTGCAGATATCAAAATGTCATACTTGCAAGCATAGCTAGAGAAAAAGAATTAGAGAAATCAATAAACTGAATGACAAAATTATATGTAAATTTTTATATTCTCTATTTGAAAGAGTAAGCTAAATATGAAGTGTAGTGAAAGAAAAAAAATAACATTTAGAATAACACACAATAGCATCTTTGTTACATATGGTGAAGGGATTTAGCTAACTTAGAAAATGTTGTTACAATGTATAGGCAAAGATCATCTTATAACTTGAGAGTATTAGGATTAGATCAACTAGGGGCTCTCTCCTAAAAGCCAGATACCACCAGACACTACTGCTACCCTAGAAAGTAGAAAGGAAAGAATAAATAAATCATCCAATTAGATTACCTAGCATGAATTCAGACTCACTAGGTCTCCAGTGGAAGACTTAGACATTCTTTGGGAAATAATGGGCTTAAAAGATCCTAGGACTTCCCCTACCTTACCCTGAGATTGTTTCCTCAGCAGAAGCAGTCAGTTCCCTCCAGTCTGTTAGACAGCTTGCTCTTGCTTTGGTTGGAGAAGGGGGTGGGGTACCTCTCCTTAAAAGAACAGTGGAACAGTAAAGCATGCAGTAAAATGACACAGAAACAAATTGCATTAATGTAGATGGGAAAATGAATTTATTTCAAGAGAATTGTGGGGTTGGTAAAAAACCTAACCTAAAATTCAATACTTAACTGGATATGGTTTACATTTCCACAAATCCCGTATTGAAGGACATGAAGGGGAAAGACAGTGCCTTCAAAATAAATCTGAGCCATATTGTGAGTTCAAGGGTAGCCTTCAACTATGTAGACTCTGTCTCCAAACAAAAACAAATCTAATCCAGGAATGATGGCATATATCTGTAATCTCAGCACCCAGAAGACAGAGTCAGAAAAATCACGGTGAGAATGAAACAGCCCAGTGTACATAATGATTCCCAGGCTAACCAAGGCTGTTTGACACCCTTCCTCAATAAAATAGAGGGTCAGTGAAATAGGTTAGTGGATAGAGATTTCTTCTGCCAAGCCAAGCTTTTCTACCGACAAGGTAAAAGAAGAGAATTATTCTTTCAGGTTATTCTCTGACATATGCATACTCACACACAAAATAACAAATATAACAGAAGTCTTAGATAGGAAAGAAGAAATGCATACCCAAGTACTTTTCTCAGAGACAGTATCATAAAAGTGACAATATTAATTATAATATTGCTAGCATACTATAAAATACAGATTCAAAGAATCATTCCATTCAGCCCAAAAATGTCATTGGAAAATGTGGGCATACTTGATGCTGACAATCTCTGATTTATTAAAAAGTTAAAAATAGCTGTGTGTGTCTAGTATTCAAAGCATGTAACTTAATAAAAGAGATTTTGATTGAACTTCAATATAATGAATGTAATTTAGTTTACATCGGGTCAAATGTATATCTTATAAATGCATTAGAGTCAAATCTTGGCATTTATCTAAGAAATAATGACAGTTATGATTGACTGGATCTAATATTTTCATTCTTGATTTACTTTCCTAGTATTTCTAGAATGATTAACACTGACCAAAAAGCAATTTAGTATGCTGGACACTGGTTATTTAACCCAGAAGTTCTCATCACACAGAACTTGCACTTTGGTGGGGAAGTACAGTGATTAAATGATCATTTCCACATTCAGATAGGTGTTGGTGCACGCCTTTCATCCCATCACTTGGGACACAGAGGCAGGGAGATGTCAAAGCTCAAGGCCAGCCTGGTCTACAGAGAGAGTTCAAAGACAGCAAGGGCTATACAGAGAAACCACATCTCAAAAAACAAAATACAAATGTTACTGAAAAAGTAAAACACTTGTTATGCAGAGTAACTGGAGAGAAGAGTACTGGGTCAGACAGGAAACTCCGTTATAGAAGCACAACTTCCAATTTATTCAGCAGAAGGGGACTGGAGAGAGCAGCAGGCACATGAACTAGGGGGTCCTGTCCGAATCCAGGCAACAGCGTGCTGAACTTTCAGAGCTAACCAGGTGGGAAGCAATGCCCCTAAGCTGGGGAACACCTAATTGACAAGGAACTTGATGAGAAAGTAACTGTGACTATGTAGAAAAACCAGGAGTCCAAGAAGGATTGAGCTTATGCAAGCCACCCCAGCAAAGAAAACAGCATGTGGTTGAAAACCCAGTATTCAGTAGTGTCAACACTGATGTTGGAAGATATGAAGAGGAAGCAATTAGCAAAAAAATATCTTGAAAATATGTCCTTCAGAGAATCAGACAACTGACAACACAGTCCTATGCCATCTTCTACCAAGCATTGTGAGCCTTTGGTTGAACCTGTACCCACCATGAGGAATGGCTACTTCTGCCAAGTTCCAATGTCCCTAGCTGTGGGATGTTGCTGATAGTTGAATGCTGGCCAAGCTTTGAGAGAATACGAAGATTCTCTCACAAGTGTTGCTTCAGGCTTCTCCCAGCCAAGCCACTGTATTCCAGAATTACCACGATTTGCTAAAGGCAGCCAAGGCCAACAGAGCCCCAGTGCATTGCTGCCAGAGGTTAGAAGAAATGCAAACTAGAGGTTGCAGGAGGACCCCAGCCATTTCTGCCTAAGATAGCTTATGAGACACTTTCACATTGAGGAATGCCTGTGGTTAAGGGTATATAGTTCATTTTCAGGGAAGGTAGGCCTCACAAGAAGGATGGAATACAGTTTTTATTGAATACTTATTCTTCCTTTGGAGCATCAACTGGCTGTTCCCTGTTTCTTTACAAAGAGGCAACATATCAAGAAGAAAGATTTCCTCATGAAACTAAGACCCAATCTTTTCTTCCCTCAGCAAGAGATGAGCCTTTAGGTATGCTGGAAATATGCAGCCTCAATATCCATAAAGATTGGCTTGAAATTTCTCTGTCTAAACTGATGTAAGACAGAATCAGCAGTTACAAAGATGATTGGAGGGAAAAAAAAAAACAAAGGAAAGAACGTGATCAAATCAACATGGTGTGATTGCATGAGGGCATGTGTCAGAAGCCTCTTTGCCTGACATCTTAGACTCCTCTTCAGTTAAAATTCTCAGACAAAGCATTACACTGAAATTAACAGCAGAGGCTATATCATGAGAACTGCCGCTCTGTATCAGGATGTGAGAAGTTCTTCTGCCTGACTACAAGACTGCCTCGAATGGACCATGAGATCCAGGGCTTTTCATGCCTTGTGACTGACTCTTCAGCGTAGTTTCACAGTACCCAATACAACTTGTCATTAACTCAGCAGCAGGTTGGATTCCTGCTTTCGACCATTTTACATGTATAAAAACTAAGGTTTCCAGACGTAAGAAAAATGTATCTAAATGAGTGTCAAGGAAGGGTGTGAATCTGGAGAACACTGACCTTTCAACATCCTGGCAAATGCTTTTTCTTCTGTAGCATGTTCTCTCTCTTATGAGAGAATCATGTTTCCTTCACTCTCGTGAGAATATTTCCTTTCACTTCCATCAACAAAAACTTCCATTAATGTCATGTTTTGAATGACTGTGGCCCCCATAGACCCACAGGGAGTGGTACTATCAGGAGGTATGGTCTTGAAGGAAGTATGTTGCAGGAAATATCAGCAACTTCCTGCGCTATGCTGAGCACCGTGGGCCACATGGCTCCAGCATGGTGCTCTCATCTCAGCAGATTCTCTGGCCCAGAGCTCCCAAGTTCCCTTGGCAGGTTGTTGCCTTCCCAGTAATGCAGTAAAATCAAAACTCTAGAAGCTTATAATTAATCAGTCAGATTTAAATATCAATAAATTCTCAATATACTAGATGCCCACACAATAAATTCAGGGCCAATTGCAAATGGTACAAGCTGCCCACCTAGATTAGACAAGTTACCCCAATTATTCTATCTTTATATGATATCAACCTGTGACTTTTTACAACCATGTGGAACCTGAATCATCGTATTCTTCCTCCATTTTGCTTCCTTTTCTTCTATTTATCTCCTCCATCTCCATCTCTGTAACTCTTCACTCTGCCTCACTTTTCCCTATCCAATCACATGCTTCATATTGTATTAATATTTAAAGTGACTGGATAGGGAAAATTCTGCTACAGAAGTATACCATTGGGATGGTGCTTTGAGGTTTCAGAAGCTCAAGCCAGACCCAGTGACTCACTCACCCTTCCTGCTTCCTGCTAATCCAGATATAGAATTCTCAGCTCTTTCACTGGCACGATGTCTGCCTGCATGCCACCATGATGACAATGGACTAAACCTCTGAACTGTACGTGAGCCCCAATTAAATGTTTTCCTTATAGGAGTTGTTAGGGTCATGCTATCTCTTCACAGCAATAAAACCCTAAGACAACAAATAAAAGTGCAAATATCAGGACATTGATGAATACTTGGACCCTTACGTTATCACAGATTACTTATACCAACCCCTTTTAGTTAATGAAGCTTAAATCAATACTCTGATAAGAACAGCTGTCCAGGACCCTCTGCAGTTGCTGCCATTGTCACTCTATGACAGAGGAGCTCCAGCCCCAAGGCTTTTGTGGCCCTGTGTAGAAGCACTGTCCACTACTGTTTCTGAACTTCAGTTTCCTAGGCAATGGGCACTGCCATGACTTTCTGAGGAGATTGTTGACAGAATTAACTGAAGAATTTGCACAAAAACACATTTGTCTGGAGCATATGGTTAGTTAATTTGTATTTCTAGTTTTAACCGTTTGTTACTGTTTTAAAGGATAGTATTCAGGAAGTAAAAATGCTTCAGATTCTTAAACATGGGTCTCAGAATCAGAAAATCCAAGCTGAGAAATCTGGACTTTAACCTGAAGATGAAGAGAACTTTGGAGGAGTTTCATAAAGATGGTTTTATGACTTGAATGTGAAATGCCTTCATCAACCCATGTGCTGTGTGCTTACAGCCAGCTTGTGGTATTCTTTTGGACGATTCTGAACACTTGAAGAGGCAGGTCCCAAATGGAGGAAGCAGTTCACTTGAAGTACATTGATGGTCAGTGAAGGGCCTCTCTTTCATCCTCTGCTTCTTGTCCATTTTGAGATGAGAAGCCTTTGCCATGGGATGCTCTATCTCACTATGCACTCAAAATTGACAAATCCAAGGATTATGGACAGAGGCCAATGAAAGCTTGAGTTACTAATTAACCTTTTAAGTTATTTTGTCTGTCAGATATTTTGTCATGATGACAGGAAAGGGAGCTAAAATGATGAGTCTTGAGCGCATGTTCCTTCATGGTCCTTAGGTGAAATCAATTCTCTCTGTGAACAACAGAATTAGAAAGGATGAGACTTAGAGAGAGGCACAAGAGAAAGGTTAGTTGAGTAACTAGGGAGATTTAGAAATGAAAAGAAAGAAGTAGAATTAGGGGTAGAAAGGCAGGATAGTTTGTTGTGGAGATCACTTCGTGTAGCATCTCTTTCCTGATTCACCTGGTAAAGCCATCTATGCCATTTCTGTGTTGTGAGTAGATCTACAACCACTCTATGCCAGCAATGTGATGCTGATATAGCTGCTGTACATGCAGATAGACTGAGTCTGTCATCTGTCATCTCCTCCTAAGTTCACATCCTCCTCCTCAACCACAATCACTGTACCAAGCATTAGAGATATAACTTCCATGGAGGAAAAAATTATATATATATATATATATATATATATATATGGAGAGAGATAAAGAGAGAGAGAGTGGGATGAGTAAAAGATAGATTCTGCTCAATCCACAGAACTGTGAGTATAAAATACAAAGACAAGAACAGCTAACAGCTAACACTCATAGGAAAAAAGTCAGTATACAGGATGAGAGGATGAGTTTGGTATAGAAGGGAGATCAAGAGATTCAGAGACAATCTATGGCATTGGGTCCCAAATTAGATTTTTATCAACTGACGCAAGTTCAGATCATCTGGGAAGAAGCCTCAATTGAGAAAATAGGTCTATCAAAAGTCACCTTTCATGGAAGTCTGTGGAATGTGTTCTTAATTAGTGGTTGATATGGGAATGGTCAACCCACTGCTTATGGTACCACCAGTGGGCAGGTGGCCCTTGGTTGTACATGAAAGACAGTTGAGTGAGCCATGGAGAACAATACAATAAGACCTCCCACCATGGTCTCTGATTCAGTGCCTACCTCCTGGTTCCTCTCTTAACTCCCTGACCTGACTTCCCTCAGTGATAAATTATGACCTGGGAGTTGTAATTTGAAATAAACCCTGCCTCTCCAACTTGCCTTTGGTCACAGTGTTTATAATAGTGATATAAATCAAGTTAAGGCAGTACAGTTAGTGGAAAGTTATTATCCAAGAAGGAATTGCATCTTGGGAAATTAGTGTTGATTGTTGCTCATATAAGGCCTGTCAGAGAGTAGTTAGCTCACAGGTGAGTACGCTTGAAACTCAGCACAGTCCTATCTACTTCCAGAAAATAACTGTGCTGAAGAACTTTCACATGAACATGATAGCGGATCTTTAAAAATGTTTGAGTGACAAAATATGCATATCCAGAAAACAGCAGAAGAGAAAACAAAATCTGGAGAACAACAATTATTTAAGGGCTCAAATTGAAGAACTTGACAAACCTATAAAAATGCCATAAATATTAAGGAATCAAGGATGCCCTTTGTCATTGAACCTAAATGGTGACAAATGTCCTAGAAGGAGTTGCTAACTTCTGGAGAATCTACAAAAAGGTACAACCAGAAGACTCTGAAAATCACAGCAACAATTGTTATCTCAGAAAAGCTACATCTACAGAATAAATGAAGAAAGGCTGCAGGTTGGATGGAGAACCATGTGAGATGGGAAACTGGGTTTTCATTAGTGCAGTTTTTAACTTCTGTGAACATAGAGGAAAGCGTTAGATGACAGTTTGAGACAGACACAGGCAAGACTTTAATAGGTTCTGTGTGCTGAGAGAAGTAGGGTAGGCAAGATTCTGATTGTCTTGCTAGCCTGGAAACTTGAATTTGATTCCCAGAACCCACATGAAAGTTAGAGAAAACCAGCCTCACAAAGCTGACCTCTGGTCTCCATATGTGCACAATGGCAACCCGCTCCCCCCCTCACACATTAACACATGATGACAATATTTTAATAAGGAAACAATGCAAATATACCACACAGAATGAGTTATATTAACCTAGATATATTCAGCTTTGTGCGTGTTGAAGTGTCACACATATAATGCAGTTATCACTCTGGAAACAGATGCTGGTCTTAAATATTCCAAAAATATACTGTGATTGTCTTTTTGTTTGCATGAGAGAAAGAGAGAGAGAGAGAGAGAGAGAGAGAGAGAGAGAGAGAGAGAGAGAGAGAGAGAGAGAGAGAGAGAGCGCACAGTTGCTATCCTGCCACTATGTTCAGAGGTCAGATGTCAAAATCAGTACTCTCCATCCACCATGGGCTCTAATGCTGAGACTCAGGCTGTAAGGCTAGGGGCAAGTGCTTTCTCCTGCTAAGACACTCTGCGGACTCTACTGGCTGTCAAGTCTTGCTGGGTTTTTGTCTTGAGACAGTGAGCTTCCTCTATCCTGTGTATGAAATGGAGCTATTGGAATAACAATGGAAGTTATTTACTGGGAGTATCTGAGGATTCTCTGGGTCTTTGGCTGCAGAGAAAATAGAAATGCTTTTGTGCAGAAAGTCCTTGGTAAATGTCAGCTATCCTCACAACCAAGATGGCCCATCTTATAGAGCTTCACAATCATGAGGAAATCTGTCTTCTCCAGTCTGCTCAAGTGTGTAGTTACAGAGGTGCCGGCTCAGACTAATCATTACCTCGGCTCCTTAATAATGGACAAAACTCTCACAGCCAAAAATACTTTCGACTGGCTGACAGGACATTCCGTATTGATTTTCTGGCTTTCCCTGTCAGTCTTCTTTCTTATAAGTTATTCATATTCTTTTAAGCTCTAGGCGCGCAGGTGCACGTTTTATCTAATCAGTCTGACAGGCGATCGTACCCAGCTTTCCAAATGCTGCAGAAAGCATGGCCATTTCCACCAAGGAACACGGCTTTCCTTCTGGAAGCAACCACCACTCAGAGCTCCTGCTCGGGACTCTTGAGCTCTGCAGCACATCAAATTCCATTTTCATTAATATTGGATACATACTTTCTGTGATACACAGTAATTTAAAATTTATGAAGAATTATGATGGCTAGAATGCTTATAGCATGCTGGAGTAAAATGCAGGAGGTTAAAAGGACGACTACACTATAATGTCATCTGTGAAAGTGCAGGCAAGTGTGTATTTATCCTCTCCTTGAAAACAGAGTTTGGAATTAAAAAAAAGAATCAAATTGGGGTGGGAAGGCGGGGGTTGGACAGATGCCTCAGTGTTTAAGAACACCTGTTGCTCTTGCAGAGGACCTGGATTTAGCTCCCAGAATCCCCATGGTGCTTCACAACCAACTATACCTGCTAAGCATTGATGCTGTGCATATTTGTACACATAAAATAAATCTAAAACAAACCAAATCGATCAGCACTTTAAGATTGTATACTCACGTAGTGTGGCTTTACTTTCTCTTACTTTTCTAAGTATTTACAAAAGTCTTTTTTTTTTAAACTCTGGAGTTAAAAGAAACACTGCATTTTGTGGGGCTGGATAAACAGAAGTTAGTGGGAATCAAAATCTGCTAGCCTGCTGCTAGCCTGCCTGTAGGTCATTCTAATGTCCTCGGAACACATGCTTGTGAAGAGTTGTGGTGGTGACCCATATTCTAAGTGCTTTTAACAGTTTTGTGCATTTCTTATGGTCTCCCTTAAAGTGGTCCCTACACTTGGTTTTAACATACTTTCATATAGCAAACATTCATGTCATTATGCACTAGACGGTGTTCCCTGCAGAGAGGGTTACTGAACTTAACTCCTGTCTTCGTTAAGCATCATAGAGGAATTAGGTCTGAGTTGTCTCAGGGTGGTTCTGTGATGCTAGGGGAAGCTGTCCTCTTCATTTTTCTCACATATGTCATATCCATGATACCCCTTAGCACCCATGATGGTTACTCTTTTCCTGACTTGTCCTCTCCTCCCCTATAACTCCCTGCTTGAGGATTGCCCATGGGTCTCTGAACCCTTGTTGATTCTAACCACACAGTTGTTTGTCCAAGTGTGAGTTTTGTCTTGCAATCAGGAAAGGGAAATATAAAGAAATTAATAATATTCAAGAATATCATTTCAGATAATCCAATAGAAAAGAGGATAATAACTGCTTAATAGAAATGAGAAAGCAGGCTCTGTGACGTTAAGTCACTCCAGCTCCCACAGGGAAGTAGGTGGCAGAGCTGGAACTGAGGCCATGGCTACCTTCCTTCCAATCCTGGGTTCTCACTGGGCTGCAGTGCTGTAGTGGCTTCTCTGTGTACAGAGTGCAGAGTGCAGAGCTCACAGACAAGGAGATATGAGCAAACTCCCACTCAGCTTGCAGTGAGTCAGTAGCCTGCTCAGTGATTCAACTTCAGTCATTCAGTCATCCACTAGTCCTTATTTACTAACCTTGTTGCCTAGAACAGGTACCCTACTCTGACATTCTTGTGTTCTTAGAAAATGCTTTTAAATGAGGAACACCAGGACAGGAAGTGGGGAAGCCATGAGATTAAGTTCTTCCTATACTAAAGGATCGTTTATACCTTGTTATAAATGGCTCAATCTACTCTGTTCTCCCTTTCTTGGTTTCCTTCATTGATTCCTTCTCTTTCTACTTTTCTTATTTATCTACTTACTTATCTACTTATTTATTTATTACATGTTAATCCATTGTCTCAGCACATTCTATAGCGTGAATATGCTGACAGTGAAACGGAAAGCCAGAGCAGACCCCAAACTGTAAATTAAAGGTAAGAAGGAACAGAGTGTGAAGAGACGATGAGAGGCCAGGCTCAGATAACAAGGTCAGCCTGTGGACTGGACAAAGTCTACCACTGGGCCTGGAAAAGCAAGAGCAAGTAGCCTGTGAGACTCAAAAGGAAATCTTTCTAGAGCATTTTTTTTCCCAGAGCATTCTTGAACTCCTCATGTTTCATCGGGACTCCCCTGCCTTTGTTTCAGTGAATGGTAATGAGGTGTACTTTGATTTAGGTATGGTGAAACACATCTATTTGTCTGCCCCATCAGAAGAGTCTGGCATATGCATTAATAACTGCCAGTGTATACAATTCCACAGTAAAGACATCAACATAGCACATTTGTTCCTATCCCAGCATACTCTTTTGTCCTTTCTTCAAGGATGATTTCTTCAGAATAGACACTTATAACCATTTCTTATTTGTAACATATCTATGGTGACTGTAACACTGTAGCTTTGTCTAAATACCTGAGTGATAAGTGTTTCTCAGAGCTGGTAATCACTACATTCAGTTGTAACTATAGAAAGTACTGTCCACATACAGTTACAGACCTGATAATCCCATAGGTAGAGACCTCTTTGCCTTTGAGCCTGAACAGAATTGGTTCTACAGTCCTGGCTTCTGGAAGTATTGCTGGATCAGATAAAATGTTGTCCCACATTTAGGACCTGGGCACAAAGCATAGTTGTAGGGGTATATTCCTTCCTCTGTGTCTAACATTCTGCTGAATATCGAGAGCTTTCCTTAAGTTCCTTGTATAGAAATGTTTATAAGTGTTTTTGACATTTAGAAAATTGATGTACCCAATGGTTTTCTTGTGAGTATCATTTTTGTTACTACATGTCTGAAAGTATTTTCTAATTGGTATATAAAATTTGCTATTAAAAAACCCTCACGTTATTGCTATCTTTTGCTAACTGATGATAATAGGCAAGCATACATATTTATCAAGTGATAATAGAAATATCAGGCACTCTTAACATAATTCTTCACTCTAGAACATATTTATGATTCATGCTTGCCTTATCTAATATTCTGCTTTTGGGAATGTTGGACAGACAGTGAATCTTCTGAAATAAATAGGGGGTAAATTATATAAAGTTCACAAAATTGTATTACTTGTATTCAGAACTTCTATTAATTACTTTAAAAAATTTATGTGAATCCCAAATTGGGAAACCAGAGTACAGGCTACTAGTAGAGTTCTTGCCTTATATGTACCTGACTTATATGGCCTGACTTAATATGCAGCAGCATAAAAAATATAACTAAGTTAATTGTTTTTAATTAAATAACCTCAGAGATATTATTATTTTTAGTTTGCTCCATTAAGGAGGCTGGGAAAGAAATTGTACCATAACTTTTTCTAATATGGAAAACAATAAATTCCTATTCTCAAATGCCAGACAATATTTGTAAGCCTATATTCTGATGACAAAATTAAGGTAATCAGAATGTTAGGATGTTAACAATTCTATATTTGATTTGCAAGGTCAAGACTCTGTATTTCTAGTCAAACTTGAAAAGAATATCCAATTGTCTCTAAGACTACCACAAGTATAATCAGGAAAAAAAAAAGAAAGAATGAATCAAAAGAAAAGCAGAGAGACATAATGCTCCACCTTCTAAGATGCAGTGGAATCTCTAGGATGTTGTGACATTATTGTTTTGGCCAAATAACATTCCTCTCCTGCTTTAGATAACCTGGGAATTGACTCTATATTTATTTTCCTTTTGTATTTTTTCTTACTCTTCATTTAAATTGGGGATAGAGAATCATAAAAGTGTTGTGATTATATAACATGGCCCATCAATCCTCAGTTTAGTGTTAGACTCTTCCCAATACATCAACCCTACACTAAGTATTAATGTATATTAAAAGAAATATAGTGTGGCAATACTTGTAGGATTTAAATGATATATAATATATAATATATTAATATATATAATTATATATAATGATATATATATATAATTATAAAAAATCAATTATTATTTTGGTTCTTAGTGTATAATACATAAAATGTTTTACAAAACTGTAGGTAATGTTTTTGTCAGTGACTAGATGGCTACAGCTTGTGTGGGCTGATTTCTCAATCTCCCATTCAGTTGCATTGGCCTATGAGTCCATTTCCCTTTCAGTGTTTCTTTGATTATGCTGTATTACTTGAGATCAATGATGGTGGTGCATCCAGCATTGCTCTCTTCAGAATCACTTGTGTGCTTCAAGTCTTCTGTGCTTTCTTGTGGATTTCTGGAGGTTTTTAAAGTTTTAACAAAAATGTTATTGCAATTTTCATGGGGATTATGCTGATTCTCTAGATCACTTTTGGTAATATAGCCAATTTCCCAGTAGTAATTCTGCCAAACCATTGGCATTTATGATCTGTAGATCATCCAATATGTTCTAGCTGTTTCCTCTTGTTGTGATAAAACACTATGGCCAAAAAGAGCTTTGGAAGGAAAGGGTTTACTACCTTACATACTGCAGTCCTTGCTGAAGGGAAATGGAGGCAGGAACTCAAGCAGGAACCTAAAGACACGAACTCCAGCAGAGAGGAGAACCTAAAGACAGGAACTCCAGCAGAGAGGAGTGCTGCTTACTGTCTTGTTACCCATGGCTTTCTCAGGCTCCTTTATAATACAATCCAGTACCACCTGCCCAGGAGGCATTATGCTCATGGTGATAAAAAAATATTTCCACACCAATCATTAATCAATAAAATGCTCTATAGGCCTACTGAGCAGCCAATCTAATGGAGGCATTTTCTCAGTTGAAGTTCTCTCTTCTCAGATAACTCTGGCTTATATGACAAAAACTAACCAGCACCCAGGGTCATCTTCAGCTTTTTTCTTAAAGAGTTTGTTGTACCTGTCAACTATGGCCTTTGTTATATTCATTCTTATGTTTTGTTTTTAAACTGTTAAAATTTCTATTGTTTTTTTGGGTAAGATTTCTGGGGAAGCATATGTAAAGAAGCTACAAAGTTTTAGTTTTCTTTTTTAAACCCTGCTATTTTGACAAAAGTATCAATCACAACTCAGGGTTTTCTAGCTGACTCAGTAGAGACTTCTGAATATTGGGCTATGCCATATTCATGTAATTTGATGTCTTCCTTTGCCTTTTATGCCACTTTTGCTTCTTCCTCTTCTTTTATAGCTCCTGCTAAGATGTTAGGACTCCTGTGAATAACAGTGAGTGCTCTTGCTTCCTTCTCCAAGCTAGAAGAAATTCAATATAATGCTGGCAGTATGTGTGTCCTATGGGTCTGTTCCTTCTAATCTTGGTAATCTAGTGCTTTTATCTGAAGGAACTGAATTTTGTCAACGCTCTTTTTGAAATCTGTTGAGGTGATCATGCAATTTCTGTTCTTAATTCTATTTAGGTGTAATATTATATTTACTGACTTGCCTGTATGTTGCTGCCTGCAACAACAGGTGAACCGGAGGCCTGAATGAGAATCCTGGGGATATATGGGGGGCAGTGAAAGAGAACTGAGTCAGGACAACCTTCCCCAATCATGACCAAAACTTTAATAATTATTAGTCAATATATAGCTTAGGAAGAACCCTCCTCCTAGGCTTCGGTGGAGAGCTGGCTGGCTCCTGCCTGCTCCAATCTCAGCAGGTCATCTGCTAAAATCTGAAGTACTTCTACTTGGCTTCCAGGTGCAAGTGCCTTGTATTGTTCTCTAGAGAACAAAGGACAGGAATACCACAGGCTGAGAGCAGGGGCTGGCAGCGAGGAATGTCAGAGGCTAAAATGCCCAGCTCACTGCTGGAGTGGGAAGGGACACCTGTATTGAACTGACTTTGCATGCTTGGAATGAGGCCTACTTGGATTATGATATATGATCATTTTGATGTGCTCCTAAATTCAGTTTTATAAGTAATCAGCAAGCAAATCATGTTGTGATTTGACAAATGCTATATATTAGTTCATTTTCTGTTACTTAAACAAGATACTCAATACCATGTGTTTTAAAAAGAAGGGAGTTTTCTTTAATTCATAGTATTAGAGTCCAAACAAGTTTCGCTAACCTGATGAGGTCCCAATTGACTGTGGTGCATTATAGTAATAACACTAATTGTAGCTTTGGAGGTGCTGTAGAGATGGTGACCACATGGCAAGATAGGTAGCCAAAGTTTCGGCAAGGTGTCAGTCTTTTTCTTTTTGTAACAATTCACTCTTGTAAGAACTAACTTGAATTCTGTGGGGCCATCATGACTTCTTCCTGAAAGCACTGATTTTGCTTAAGGCTAAAAGACTACACAATCTGCCAGTCTATCTCTTGTGAGTTCCAAGAATCCAACACAGGAAGCGCTATGAGGTATACTGTGTCTAAACTAGAATGGTCTGTTATGAAGATAGTCAGACACAGGAAACTTTGTATAAGTCTTGCTCATTCCCACCCCCTTACAGAATGAAAGCCAATTAAGTTAGGCTACTATGCACTTTTATTATTAATAGAAACCAATTGGAGTTATAATTTTTAAAACAAGGTTCATTAAAATAAAAAACAATAACAGCTAGAGGGTAGTGAAGGACAGAAACTGCCTGTGTGGTTGACTCTCAGCCCTCCTAGTCCTTATAACCACTGAAGGAACATTAAGAAGTTGCATACCCTTGTGTTTCAACGTTTTTAACTGAACAGTCATGTTTAAAGTGTTCACAAAAGGACCTGGTACACAGAACTTGTGTCCTGATATCAGAGCTAGGAATGGGGAGCCAATATGACCCCAATCATTTTTCTTTGTCTCTTAGTTGTACCTCTCTCTGAATAACTAATCCTTTGTGTCTTTTTCATATAAATTAAATGAATTGGGTAAGACGAATGGGAGTTGGTGAGAAACAAAGTGCAAAATGCCTTGTCTGGAAGTCTAAGGTATTCGAATTTACTCTTAGAAGAGAAACAGCAAAATAGTTTCGAAATACCAAAGTAACATGCTCATTTGAAGTTTTTATGCTGTTTAAGAAAGATAATATAAGACTAGGAAGACTGATAAATGAGGCTGGCTTACTGGTTTATACCTTAAATATTTAATATATATAATATGTGTGTATGTATTGTTCCTTCTATGTAGTCTCTCATAATGAATGGGAAAAAAAAGAAATATGACAGACAGAGATATATGAATGGAAGGTGGGTAGGCAGATATAGATAGATAGATAGATAGATAGATAGATAGATAGATAGATAGATAGACAGACAGACAGACAGAGACAGACAACATGCTGTAGACTGGGCAATTTTTTCATCAAAGACATGCTAATTTTCTAAAACAATCATACAAAATACCACAGACTGAGTGGGTTAAACTAATTGATTTTCCTATAGTTTTAAGATGTTTAAGAGTTACAAGTCCTATTTGCCATATGACCCATTTCCTAGACTTTCAAGTGACTCCTGCATGTTGTTATCTCCTCCCATGCTCTTCATTCTGAGAACACATCTATAGTGCCTTTCTATGTGTTTAACTGTGCTTCTAATGAGAGCCATCAGATTGAGTTGGTCTCATTCTAAGTCAATTACTTCTTTAAAGGAATTATTTGCGAACACAATCACATCCTAAGGTACTTGAGATTAGGGTTTTTATTTTTTTTAAAGATGTATTTCTTCATGAGTACAGGTACTCTTGTCTGCATGTACTCTGCACAGCAGGAGAAGGCATTAGCCAGCTGTGAACTATCAGGTGGGTGCTGTGTATTGAGCTCAGGACCTTCTGAAGAGCAGTGAGAGCTCTTAGCCACTGAGGTATCTCTCCAGCCACAAGATTAGGGTTTGTAATATGTACATTTTAGGAATAATGCCATTCACTAATTATAATGCTTTTATTAGGAAAGTCAAGTTATCCAGCAATTGTCTGTAAAAGGAAGAATTGTGTTGTGGAAAATTTCCTTTCATAGAATTTAAAATGTTTAATGGATGCTTAGGTTCAGAAGATGAATTGTAGAGAGAGCCAAAACTGCCATTTGATTTACTGCCTGAATCAGAGGGTGTCATGGCAGTATAATTAAGTAAAATCAAAACATACAGAATGGAATGTACATATGGATAAAGGAAGATAATAGTTCCTTAATTCAGCTACCAGCTGCTTACTAGGCACCTAGTCCTTTTTTGGAAAACACTCTGAGGTTCTCTGAACATCTTTAAAGCATAAAAATGACTACATAAAGAAAAGTCAAGATGGCCAACAAACATTTATGCATACAAGCCTAAAACTCTGAGGGTTGCAGATATGGATTTAAAGATTGGAATTTATTTTGCTCTTAAGAGCATTTACCTGGGCCAGAGCCATGGCTCAGGGACTCAGAGTTTGCCTACCTCATGTGGAGATCTGGGTTTGAGCACAAACCAACAAATGAAAAACTAACAACAAAATATTCCTTAGAACTATGTATTCAGGCACATGTTTCTAAGGAGTAAAGAATGACTAATAAAAGATTAGGAAGATGGGTCCGCTGGTAAAGCACTCAGAACCTACGAACGAGCTCAGATTCAAAGCTCTGCCTGAGAAGTCAGAATTACAAAATGTGAGCTCCAGGGTTAATGAGACCTTGTCTCAAAAAGAAAAACAAATCAGGTAGGAAGCAATTGAGAAAAAAGATACCCACCAATGACCTCTAGTCTCCATATGGAAGTACACACATACATCACAAATGAATGATCAAGAGATGGAAAACCAAATCATCCCTCAAAGTCCGAGAAGAACTAATGCTGACTTCAGTTGTAACTATGTACAGTTAGTATTGCTTGTGAGGTTTTCATATGTGTGATTTTCAAGTGAGTATTATAGAATACTAGCTTTAAAACACACCTCTATCTAGGTCATAAGAGCAATGCTAACCTATTATTCTTGACTTTGTTCCTAGACAAGGCCATTACCACAGTATCTGCTCTAATCTATAGTCAACAGGAAGCAACTCAGCCCTTAGTCTGTTCTCTTTCCCAGACATTCTGCATCTGGCAGCCTACTTACAAACACTAATTTGCTAAGGATAGACTGCAGAGGTGAACTGTAGCTGATGGGCTCAAGTTGGCACCAACTTTAAACATCCTGTACAGTATCCACAGACTTCCTTGATCTTTTGCTTGGCTGTCTAAATTTCCCCTGTTTCCCATTCGTCTCACTGAGAGGTCCCTACACTATAGTAAGAGCCTCTTTCCCATTTAAAGCCTTTGATTACTCTCCCAGACATCACTTCTAGTTTGGTGGTGGAAAGGGGGGAGGGAACAGGCTTCAGGGAGAGTTTCTCTAGAATTAAACAAACAAATTACATCTGTGTTTAGTGTTTTCCTGTTCTTTTAAGAATTAGGGCAAATTATATCCTTGTCATGTGGGGTTGGACCAAGAAGAAGGTCACCAGTTGTTCCATGGGGAACATTGTTAAATGGCCTCGCGATCAGTCAGACACAGCTGATGATGTTGGCTTCTGTGATCAGACATTCATTTCCTCTCAGCTACAGCCCCCATCATCATTATTGCAGTTTTGCTGTGGATGATTGAGGCTGCCTGTGTGCTCCTCAGGATCCTGCCTCATCCCAAGCATCTCTAAGGTCATTGTTTCCCTCATTCTGCTTGATCTCCATCTTTCCCAAATGTCTTTACATGTTGTTTTCCTCAAAATACACACAAAGCAATTTTCTCTAAGATGTACCAGTATAATTGAGGCCTCTGTTTTCTTCCTCTAAATAGTAAAGCTATTTATTACACATTCTCCAAGTCCTTATAGCTCCAATATTTAGTGGAAGTCTAACATCTTGAAACTTCTGCTGAATAAATCTTAAGTCATAAATTATATGTACACCAAGTCCGGTTATAGAGAGATGAGAAAAGAGCCAAATATCGGGCTCATGTGTTTACTGTTTCTTCTTAGTGTCATTGCTTCCGTTGTTGGTTAGAGGTCTGCTTTTTCCCTCTCACTCTTCATCATTTCTTCCTGTTCTGCTGGGCTTGAGCATAATGATAAACCACTATTTTTGCCCATGGTGATGGCCCCAGTCCAGAACATATCAAAAAGTTCAGCCTTTACTTGGTCCAGCGGGGTAAGGGTTGGGAGCAGAAGCAGAGTCTGGGGCAGATACTATAAGTTCCATTTGTGTCAGAAGCACAAGGCCCCATGGAGATAGTACTATTGAGGAAATAATACGCTGAGGGCCACAGTCATGTCACAGATGAGCAAAGCGCAACAAAAAGGTAGAGTGGAAGGTGCAGAGCACACACTCCAGATGGCAGGTAGCGTGGAAACCACGAGATGCGCGCTCCCAGTGGCAGGTCTAGCATGATTCATCACTTCACAGATGCTGCCACTGAGTGCTGTGGGCTCAGAGGTGCCAGATTCCTAACTCCTGATGCTATCATCCTTATCACTGTGATAGATCACAAGCAGGACTTTTTATTTTGTCCATGTTTCATTATCCTGTGATAATACCACCCTGCCTCAGGACCTCTAACAGGAAGTTTTGGCTCTGAAAAGTCTCCAGGAATAAAATGAAGGTAAAAAAAAAAAGTTCAAGAAACAGGAAATAGTTCTGTGAGACGCAAGGTTCCTGAGCATTGGGGATGAGGTCAGAGAAGGCAGCATAAGTATTTTCCATAATGAGACCTTATATATTTTATTTGCAGAATAAAGGAAGCTATAGGATTTATAGGGAAATACCCTATCTCTTGAAGGAGATGGAGAAGATTCTAGAGCCTTTATTAGAGAAGATAAAAGGAAATCATCACCTCCCTATGTCCTAGAAGAAGAGGAAAGCTCCAAAAAGATAAAAGGTAGGTTTCCAAGATCCATAAATTCCCAAAGGAGAGTATCCAACTTTGACATCTTTGTGCTGCAAAAGACTGAGTCTTACTGAATAACAGAACTGGAGGCATGTCAACATTTTACATTTGCAATACCACAACCATTATACAACCATGTAAATGTTGCTTAAAGAACATGTAATAGTCAATGTTAACTTGAATAGAGGCATCTCTGCTAGATGACAGCAATTCCACTATGCATATCTGAGGGACTTTGCAAAGCCGCTGCAAATCAACCCATCTTCTATTTACTTAACCTTTGGATTAGCTATTTCTAAATGTAACCTCTGTTCTGTTTATATACATTGTATGCATTGTTGATTAGTATAGTATGGGCATAACTAAAAAAAAGTTCATTCATTTACATCTTTGGATTTATCTTGAGACCAAGATCAGAAACAACACAAGGAAAAACAAATGAAGACCCCACACAGCCAACAGCAGCACATATGTTAGGTGCTTTCTAGGGTCCCTTGAATGATACAGGTCATAGTCTGGGAAAATAATTAATGACAGCAAAAAATTCCACAGCATAATTTTAAAGCATATGCTCTAAAGTAGTATGTGTACATTGAGCCTGATTTTTAAATTATGTAGATTTCTGTGTATATTTTAACATATGATATATTTTAATATATGAAATTGTTAATAGTACTTATCTCCTGATAATAAGTTGATTTTTCTTTCTTACCAATTATTTGCCTATACATTTATAACCTTAGTTTCATTTTGTAATTTGAGCACGTGTCAAATCACTATTCCTCTTAAAGTTTGTTCAAAATGCTTATTTGTGACACTTTTAGGGCCCATCCCTATCTCACTCTTTGAGGTTATGAAAGGTCACACTGAACAAGAAAACAGTGGAAGTGATATTCCAGAGCCTCTGTTACAAGGACCACATGTTTTTCTGTGTCGTGTGTTATAAGGACTGTGTTCCCATGGTCTTTGCTCCTTGAGCAAAGGAAGAAAAAACAAAAAGAAGCTCTCACTCACCCCTGACTCACGATTACAAACACTCATTTTTCATACTGGGACCATCTTAATTTTTATTTTATTTTATTTTCAATTCTTTCTTCCTTTTTGTTATTTTTGAATTTTGTGTATGGGCTCTGTGTTTGTGTCATTTCCACTTCTTCTGCTCTCCTCAAATCTTCTTGGATCCTCCCCTCTCCTCAAATTAATGACTTCTTATTCCGTAATTATTATTGTTAAACATATGCATACACATACATATGCATATGTACATACATACATGTAAACATAAATACAAACAGCTGAGTCTGTTTAAAATTGTGTGTGTTTGCGTGTGTCTGTCTCTGTCTGTCTGTCTCTCTGTCTGTCTGTCTGTCTGACCCCTGGGGATCCCTCTCTAAGCAGACAATAATCCCTATAAATCTTTATCTAGTTGTCGGGGTTTGTGAGATTTTCCTCACCAATGATGACATGTCAACTGGTATTGTCAGGGCCAAGGTCTTGTTTAGGTAACTTTCCTATTATAAATAGAAGACACTATCTGCAGGAGATAACCTTATCCTCTGGCTTACAATCATTCTTTCCTCCTTAATCTTTGAAAAGTGCATTCTGCAGAGACGTTCTCCCTTTCATATTTAAGCTTTACAGGGCAGAGAAATATATATTTTGTTCATTCAGAGTGCCAGCTCTTACCCAATTCTAGGAAACAGATAAGCATGTGTTGAACAAATAGAAGAAAATTAATCAGATAAAGCCCACTTTGTGGGAAGCCAGCAAGAAGATGGTGCATCACCATATCACCCTAAAGGGAGGCATTTGGGCCAGAGTTTAGACAAAATTAATGCACAATGCTTAACCTGTCTGAATTAAGTCTGTTTTAAGAATGCTTAGCTCATGGTCATAGCTGGACAGAACCTTGGCTTTTCATCACTGTTTCAGGAGCTTCTAATTTCTCATATGAATGGTCCTAGGCAGTGGTTTCTCTTCCACAAGCATGAAAATAGAGGCCTATGGAAAAATTTCTAATCATGACATGGAATTCCTGACAATGCAAATGCAAATGGAAGAGTTTAAAGAGGGGGTACTTCATGCTGAAGAAAAATAAATGAAAAAATTACACTACACAAATTACAAATGCCCTACAAGTACTTTTTACATACTGTCCATATTTGAAAATAATTGTATTTTATATAGTCTATTTATTAGCAAGGATCTTAAAATGCTTGCAGGGTAAATGAAGCAACTACACTTCAAGCATAAAATTAACAAAAAATAATAACATTAACCCAGTATCCAGATCTACTCAACTAAAAATAATAAAAAT
Organism: Apodemus sylvaticus; assembly: GCF_947179515.1. Taxonomy (NCBI): domain Eukaryota; kingdom Metazoa; phylum Chordata; class Mammalia; order Rodentia; family Muridae; genus Apodemus; species Apodemus sylvaticus. The sequence goes on from NC_067475.1 coordinate 107,338,862, forward strand.
TAACCATAACAACAGCTACTATGCATACTCAGGTGAGTTCTCAAAAAGCAATCTTCCTAAGTTTATCTTTTCTTATGTTTATATAATTCTTTTGAGTTTACTAAATGCCCTTGAGCACCATAGAGCCAGAAAAAAAAAAATCCCATTCTTTTCATGGTTAGAAGAGAGAGCTCTGTTCCCAAGTGATGGAACTCATTATTCAAGGATGAAGTTTCTGACTCAGCAGCAGAGGTGTAAGCTCTTGCCAGCACAGTTAAACTGAGACTTCCTTCCAGGTAAAGAGCACAGTCAGAAAGTCCCATCTTGCATCTTTCTCTGTGGGGTATCAACATGTACTAACAGCTCTAATAGCGTGGGAGCCATACCTGCTAAGTAGAGGGAGTCTAGAGAGAGCTAAGGAGGAAAGCTTTCCATGCACAACATGAAATTTGAATGTGGAGTGTGATGCATAGAATTGTAAAGAGATGAGTGATATGCACTGAAAGAAACTCCAGAAAGTAGAGGCACTGGATGAATGTAAAATGTGGTCATTGGTACTGCAGTAAGCAGAAAACTGCTGAACAAAGCCATTACCAAGTCTGGTAATGTTCCAGGTAGAACATAGAGGATTTAGGGTGTGGAAGACAGCTTCTGAATGGGGCTCTAAAATAAGGCATCATCTTATAGATGAAAAAACTGTTCATACCACATGAATTCTTCCCTTTTAAAACAATCAATTTGACTCTTGCCTCTTTTACTCTCACCTCTCTCTCTTGCCTCTTACCCCCTTGGGCTCTTCTTCCTTCCCCCCTCACCCTCCTCTCTCAACATGGTCATGGCTGGTCTCTACTTCTCTGTTCTTTTCTTCTCTCTGCCTTTCTCTGCCTGTACTACTCTCTTACCTCCCTTCCCCATGCCCTAAATAAACTCTATTATATGTTAAAAAAAAATCAATTTGATTTGTTCCATATGTTCTTCATCCTACTAACAGTTTTGAAACATAACAGAAAAAAAACCAAAATTCTTGAATAAATTTTATAATAATCTGTAAGTCCATGGCTTCACAGAATAGTTTAAATTAATTTTATCATAAATTTATTTCAATGAAGATATCACAGCTACTATCTGTTATTACATGTGTACACTATAAAATGTTGGAGAAAACATTAAAACAGGAAGATGAGGGCTGAGGAGAACCTTGTTAAAACCAAAAATTGTTGAAAACTAAATGAAAAAAATGAATTAAATATTAAGTAAGAGGACACACAGGTGTTACCAGCTGTTGCAAGCTTCAGAGTGTTGTATTCCATAGCTGCCTGTATCTATTATGAACTGGGATGCTGGAACAGAAGCCAAGGGATACATGGGGAAGGGGCGAAAAGAAAGAAGGGCCAAGACAATATTTCACTGATCAAGGCCGGAAACTTTAATGGTGGTTGGACTTTTTAACAGTTTGGGCAAATCCTTCCCCCCAGACTCCGGGCTGAGTTCCTGTGGAAGATGTCTAGCTTCTCTTGGAGGTCCTTGTCTTGACTGCTCCGGCAGCTGGGTGGGTCACCTGCTTAATTCAGGAATTCCTAAACCTGGAGGTACAATGAACCTCCATATTTGAAAATAATTGTATTTTATACAGTCTATTTATTAGCAAGGATTTTAAAATGCTTCACTAAGCTTCTCCACCCTAGGATAAAAATTCCTGCTTTAACCTACTTCCCTATTATGTCCTAACAGCAGATTCCTGCGTGAAGCCAGGGATTGTCCTTGACCAATGTGAAACTCCAACCAAGTTCATGACTGCCCCAATATGGCTCTGTACAAGAGAGTAAGTTAGAAGTAAGTTAGAAGTAAGTTTCTTGTAAGTTATCCTAAGCAGAAAAAAAAAAGCACTTTTCTTCTTAAAAGTGTGGCTATTCTATTAAAGTGTTTATTGAACTTAATTGCTGTTTTATTTTAAATTGATAGGTAAGAATTAGGCACATTTATGACGTACAAAGTGATCCATGCATTATATATACATATATACACACACATATATCATAATGTGGTTTGCATATTCATCATTTCTAATGCTTGAAAATTTGCTCAAAATATTCTCTTCTATTTTGAAAGGTAGGAATGGTGTTTCCTTTTTCTTTATCTTGGCACTCCAGACTGTCCTCTTATGTAGCTGTAATTTGATGCCCAATGTCCTGTCTCTCCCTCACCTTTCCACAACAAACCAGTATAGTAGAGGTTTTAGTTATTGCTATTATAAGTGTTTACTTCAGTAAGTCCAACATTTTTTTAGATTCTGCATATTGAAGTCACATATGGTGTTTGTCTTACTATAACTGGCTGATTTTGTTTAATATAAGTCCCTGCAGTTTCATCCATGTTGCCATTTAAACCAATTGAGGGATTTACAAATTCATGGAAATGTAATCTGCAATCCCAGAAGAATTAGTTTTCCTAGAAGACCCAATGTCCAGGGGAAATTGCATGGATTCATATTGGATTCAAAATACCAATGTGATTCTTCATAGAAATAGAAAAATCAACCCTAAAGTTTATATGAAACCACCGAAGACCCTAAATAGTTGAAGTAATCATATATAAAAAAAGAACATAGCCCCTTTCAAATTTTACAAAGCTGTAATTACCAGAGGCACAGAACCATTGAAACAAAACAGAGAAAACATGTGAAATCTATGGTCAATTGATCTTTTACAAATACTAAATCCACACATTCGGAAGGGGTCGCCATGACAACAGAGGATATACAAAACTTGCTGTTGATGTGCTAAAGAATGAAACTGAATTCCCATTCTTCAGGAGGTACAAAGATCAACCTGATGTGGATTAAAGACTCATCCATACAACCCTGAGCTATAAAGCTTCTAGAAGAGAAAGTGAAAATGCTTAATGGCATGGGCATGGTTAAGGGTTTTATAAATAAATCTACAAAAGTGTTGGAAACAAAAATCAGAAATGGACAAACAGGATATATCAAACTAAATTAGGGATGCACATATGAATTCAAAATCAAAATGAAAAAAATACTGTCTCTAGGACACAGCAAATAGCTGCAAGGGAGTCATTTTATGAGGGATTAACAGACAGAAAACAGAGGTGTTCAAATACAGTAAAGCCAATATACATAAGGAGCTCACATAGGCCTATGGTAAAATCAATCTAAATTTAAAACTGTGTAAAATACCCAAATAGGTATTTCTCATAAGGAGACATGTAAATAGCTAGCAGGTACATGCAAAAAGTTCTGTCAACTGGTTCTTAGGAAAATGTCAATCAATGCCACAATAAGATGTCATCTCACCCTAATTAGAGTGAAGGCTACCAAATGACAAAAGATAATGAACCCCACGAATGTAAGATGTCTTAGTTACAGTTTTACTGATGTGAACAGACACCATGACCAAGGCAACTCTTATAAAGGACTACATTTGGAGCTGGCTTACAGGTTCACAAGCTCAGTCCATTATCATCAAGGCAGGAACATGGCAGTATCTAGGCAGGCATGGTACAAGAGGAGCTGAGAGTTCTACGTCTTCATCTGAAGGCTGCTAGTCAAAGTCTGGATTCCAGGTAGCTAGGAAAAGGATCTTAAATCCCACATCCACAGTGACATTGCCTACTCCAACAGAGCCACACTTCCTAAATAGAGCCACTCCCTGGGCCAAGCATATACAACTCATCACAATAGACTTTTGAATGTTGTTGGTAGGAATACAAATTAGTACAGTTATCATGTAAAGTATGGGAAGTTATATAAAGAACACCATATGGCCCATCCACCATCTATTGGGTGTCTATTCAAAGGAAGTTAAATCTGAATGAATGGCTTTATTGTAGCTTTTCTCATAAAAGCAACTATCTGAAATTATCCTGTTCATTATCCAGATGAGTTGATAGTGAAAATACATTATAAGCATAACAGAATACCACTCAGCTATAAAAAAGAATAAATTGACTTCAATTGTATGGGAGAACATGATTGGTATTTAGATAAAACAGAGAACTACAGGGGGTTGGTGATACGAATAATTCAGAAGGCCACAGCACATTTCTGCCACTGTCTAGCTTGGTGACTGAGAGGTACTCTGATCTGATGCAGACTTACATTTATATGTAGGCAGGACAACATAATGAGTCATTCTGCCTATCATTTTGAGAAATTTTTCCAGATAATAAACGTGTAACATTAAACTCAAAAATCACATCCTTTCAGAATTCTCTCTAATCTGACACTGCATTTTCCCTTGTAGAGTTTTAGATTAAACCACAAAGCTCAATGAAGACCTGTGAATAATGAAAGGAATGAGATGACACCTGTGAGTTTCTTATTGAACCAGGGCATTCACAAGATCTTTATATAAAAATGTTATATAAAAACATATGTCATTGACATTGACATACATGAGTGTGTGTGTGTGTGTGTGTGTGTATGCTAATATAGAGTTAATGAAATATTGCCTGAGGTTAGTTCTGGCAATGGGGACCAGGACTAAAATAATAGATAATTTCACATTAATCTTAACACACGAAACAAAAAGAGATAATATCCAAATTGCAGGCAAATTATTTTTCAAAATGACTACACAATTCCCACAAGCAATCTAAACATTTCAGTCTCTTAATATCTTTGCCAATATGACCAATATGTACTGTTTTGCATCAGTTAAGTATAGGTAGTCTAGTGGATGTGAAGTGGTATCTCATTATGGTTTTTATTTATATTTATAGTAAACCAGAGAGCAAGACAGCAAGCTACTCTATAAATCTTAAGTTCCTGATTTTCCTCAATGATAAACTGTAACTTAAAACTGTGAGGGAAATAAACTCCCTTGTCAGCCCAGAAAGTATAATTTCCTAATTACTAAAAGTAATTAAGAGAATTTTCCTTCAGCAGTTAAGAGCACTGACTACTACTCTTCCAGAGGTCCTGAGTTCAATTCCCAACAACCACATGGTGGCTCACAACCATCTTTAATGGATTCTAATGCCCTCTTCTGGTGGGTCTGAAGACAGGGCCAGTGTATTCACATATATAAAATAAATAAATCTTAAAAAAATAAAAACAAAATCAAAATCATTATCTGCACTTGGAGCTGATCCTGTATGGCAGTACTCCATACCCAAATATCACTAGGAGATTGCTGGTCTCCCAGGAGAACAGACACACATGTGAGTGCAGGTAAAACCACTACTGCTCAGAGGGACTGGCCCAGAGCCCACAGGACACAGGAACAGAGGAACAGCCTGGGCACCATAGCAATCTATACCCAAATATGATTGGAAGAGAGCTGGACTCCCAGGAGTGCTGCCACACCTGGGAGTGGACGCAAGACCACCAATTCTGTTCAAATTCCTGGCCCAAGAGGTGACTCTCTCAGAGCAATCAGGACACAGGAAGCAAGGAATAGCCAGGGACAAGATCCTTCTGGTTTCTATCTGCACCCCAGAGCAGATCCTGTGCCACAGCTTTCCATACCCAAATTCCTCCTGGAGAGAACTGCTCCCCCAGGAGTACTGACACATACGTTTGTAGGAGGGACAAGTCACAGTCAGAGACAGCAAGACCAGCTAACACCAGAGATAATCAGATAGTGAGAAACCGAGCAAGAACATAAGCAACAGAAGCCAATTCTAATTGATATCATCAGAAACCAGTTCTCCCACCAAAGCAAGCCCTAGATACCCCAACACACCAGAAAAGCAAAACTCTAACTTAAAATCACATCTCATGATAATGATAGAGGACTTCAAGAAGGATGTAAATAATTCTCTTAAAGTAATACAGGAAAACACAGATAAATAGCTACAAGCCCTTAAAGAGGTAACACAAAATTCCCTTAAAAAATTACAGGAAAATACAACCAAACAGGTGAAGGAAATGAACAAAACTGTCCAGGATCTAAAAATGGAAATAGAAACAATAAAGAAATCACGAAGAGAGACAACCCTGTACATAGAAAACCTAGGAAAGAGATCGGGAGTGACAGATGCAAGCATCATCAACAGAATAGAAGAGAGAATCTCAGGTGCCATAGAAAACATTGACACAGCAAAGAATATGCAAAATGCAAAAAGTTTCTAACCCAAAACATCAAAGAAATCCAGGATACAGTGAGAAGACCAAAGCTAAGGATAATAGGTTTAGAAGAGAGTGAAGATTTCCAGCTTAAAGGGCCAGTAAATATGTTCAATAAAATTATAGAAGAAAATTTGACTAACGTAAAGAGAGAGAGAGAGAGAGAGAGAGAGAGAGATCTATAAACATATAAGAAGTCTACAGAACTCCAAATAGATTCGACCAGAAAAGAAATTCCTCCTGACATAATAATCAAAACATCAAATGCATGAAACACAGAAAGAATATTAAAATCAGTGAGGAAAAATGGTCAAATAACATATAAAGGCAGACCTATAAGAATCACTACCAGACTTCTCACCAAAGACTATGAAAGCTAGAAGATTCTGGGCATATGTTATATAGACCATAAGAGAGCACAAATGCCAGCACAGGCTACTATACCCAGCAAAACTCTCAATTACCATAGATAGAGAAACCAAGATACTCCATCACAAAAACACATTTACACAATATCTCTCCACAAATCCAGCCCTTCAAAGGATAATAGATAGAAAACTCTGACACAAGGAGGGAAACTATACCCTAGAAAAAACAAGAAAGAAATCTTTCACCAAACCCAAAAGAAGATAGCCATACAAACGTAAAAATGGCATCAAAGATGTCAGGAAGCAACAATCACTATTCCTTAATATCTCTTAATATCAGTGGACTCAATTCCCCAATAAAAAGACATAAACTAACAGACTGGATACATAAACAGGACCTAACATTTTGCTGCATACAGGAAACATATCTCAGTGGCAAAGACAGAAACTACCTCAGAGTAAAGGGCTGGAAAACAATTTTCCGAGAATACAGTCCCAAGAAACAAATTGTAGTAGCTATTCTACTATTGAATAAAATCAACTTTCAAACAAAAGTTATAAAAAAGGATAAGAAAGGACACTTCATACTCATCAAAAGAAAAATCTACCAAGAAGAACTCTCAATTCTGAACATCTATGCTCTAAATGCAAGGGCACCCACATTCATAGAAGAAACTTTTACTAAAGCTCAAAGCACGCATTACACCTCAAGTAATAATAGTGCGAGACTGCAACACCCCACTATCATCAATGGACAGATCATGGAAACACAGTCTAAAGAGAGACACATTGAAACTAACAGGAGTTATACAGCAAATGGATTTAACAGATATTTATAGAACATTTCATCCTAAAACAAAAGAATATTCCTGCTTCTCAGTACCTCATGGTACCTTCTCAAAAAGTGACCGTATAATTAGTCAAAAAAGAGGCGTGAACTGATAGAAGAAGATTGTAATAATCCTATGCATCCTATCAGATCACCACAGATAAGAGTGGTCTTCAATAGCCACGAAAGTAACAGAAAGCTCACATACAAATGGGAGCTGAACAATGACCTCCTTAATGATAACTTGGTCAAGGAAGAAATAAAGAAAGAAATTAAAGATATTTTAGAATTTAATGAAAATGAAGGCACATCATACCAAATACTTATGAGACACAATGAAAGCAGTGCTAAGAGAACAACTCATAACTCTAAGTGTCTCCAAAAAGAAATTGGAGAGAGCATACACTAGCCACTTAGTAGCACACCTGAAAACTCTAGAACAAAAAGAATCAAATACTCTCAAGACAGCAGGAAATAATCAGACTTAGGGCTGAAATCAACCAAGTAGAAACCAAAAGAACTATACAAAAAAAAATCAACAAAACCAGGAGCTAGTTCTTTGAGACAATCAACAAGATAGATAAACCCTTAGCCAGATTAACTGGAGGGCACGGAGACAATATCCAAACTTAAAAATCAGAAATGAAAAAGGAGATATAAGATCAGAAACTGAAGAAATTCAAAAAGTCATCAAATACCACCACAAAAGCATATATTCAACAAAACTGGAAATCTGGATGAAATGAACAATTTTCTAGACCCCTAAAAAACTAGAAGCAGTCATTAATAGTCTCCCAAACAAAAAAAGCCCAGGGTTTAGTGCAGAATTCTGTCAGAATTTCAAAGACTTAATACCAATACTCTTAAAACTATTTCACAAAATAGAAACAGAAGGAGTACTATCCAATTCATTCAATGAAGCTATAGTTATGGTGCATATTCTCTCTTGGAGATGGAATGGTTTTTGACTAATCAGAAACTTGTCACAATTTCCTTTCGTAGAGAACTTCATAAGAGATTTTCTTCTACTTCTGTCATGTATAATGTTCCAAACAGATTTTAAAAACTGGTTGAGTTCATACTATTTTTAGTTTCAGAAGATACCATATATATATAAGAAACATTTAAGTATTATAAATTATTTTGATGACTTTAAAAATGTCAATACTGAGTTATATATTTTTTTAAATTATTAGTTTAATATAAAATAAAAATTAAAGAAAAAGATAATTTTCCTGTTTTAATTTGGATACCTTCTTTGGAAAACATCTATTGCAGTCTTTTACTCATTTCATATTTTATTATGTATGTAATTTTATTACATTATTAGAAATATCATATACAAATGTTTTGTGAGGTGTATAATTTAATAATACTTTATTTTAGTCTGTTAATTGCTTCCCACATTTTTTACCATGACCACAAAAGCACTAAAATTTTTTGTTCCTTTTTTAAATTATAAATTTTAAATATTTTTAGTTTTCACAAATGAACACACTGTATTTATATCATTTCTACTAACATTCTCTACATTCAATTCCTCCTGTGCTCTTCAACTCCCTCATGAATTTATGAACTCTTCCTCTACTATTCACACACGAACACATTCACACACATACACACTCACACACTCATCCTACTGAATCCATTTAGCACTGCTCATATATACCTGTATTTTGGTTTTATACCTTGGAAAGGATAACCTATCAGGTGCTGCATCCCTGAAGAGAACTGATTCTCCTCCCTTAGCACTCATTGACTTCCTGTAACTCTTCATGTAGGGATGGGACATTGTTAATGACCTCCTTATTGGTATGTTAACTGATGTGTCCATTATATAGGTCTTGTTCATGAAACTGTAGTGTTGAAGTTTCATGGGTGAAGCTGTCAGGCCTAGAGGATACTATCTAGCAGCAGGCAAACTGCTTCTCTCATTCTACCAGTCTTTCTGTCCTCTTTTGCGGTGTTCACAGAGCCTTAGTTGTAGGTCTCCAGCTCATACTTGTACTACATAGTCACTTACTCTATATACTTGATCCGTGGTGGATCTTGCATAAAGAAGCATCTTGATGAAGGGCTACACTTAACTATGGGAATATTTAGAATATAGTTAAAAGCTGTCCTGATTTAGGTAAATGGTAATAGAAGGTTCTCTTATGGGGTCTATGACCTCTTGGGTTATGGGTAATTGGGAACACTCACAGTATAAAACATGGGTTGCCACTTATTGAGTAGGCCTTAGTTCCAATTATAGAGCTATTAGTTATTAGTAAGACATAAGTACCACTATTGAACCACTGAGGATATCTTGCCAAACCTGTCATTACTGTTCATAGACATTACAACAGGATAATGAATATTGATTTCTTTTCTCCCTTGGCATTTTGCATAGCATCTTCTAATACTGAAGGAGCTAATCCTTAAAAAGGAGACTTTCCAATCAGTTCCAGCTTTAACTCTATACTTACAAATCCTATGTCTGAAGGGTATGATGTCTTCTGCAATATTTCTTACGTGCCATTTGTAGGAGGCAACCAGAAGCATTGGCCAAAGTTTTATTTTCATGTATATACAATTTTCAATTTAAATCTTTTTGTGTATATGCAGTTGGGGGTATATCTACTAAATCATTACTCCAAATCACAAAAATTTACACTTATCTGCCTTTTATTTTGTAGGTTTTAATTTTTTTTTTAATTTTTTTATTCGGTATATTTTTTTAAAAGATTTGTTTATTTATTATATGTAAGTACACCATAACTGTCTTCAGACACTCCAGAAGAGGGGGTCAGATCTCGTTATGGGTGGTTGTGAGCCACCATGTGGTTGCTGGGATTTGAACTCAGGACCTCTGGAAGAGCAGTCAGTGCTCTTAACCACTTAGCCATCTCTCCAGCCCTCGGTATATTTTTTATTTACATTTCAAATGATTTCCCCTTTCCTAGCCCCCCCACTCCAGAAAACTCCCGTAAAACCCCTTTTCTCCCCCTGTCCTCCCACCCACCCCTTCCCACTTCCCCGTTCTGGTTTTGCTGAATACTGCTTCATTGAGTCTTTGCAGAACAAGGGGCCACTCTTCCTTTCTTCTTGTACCTCATTTGATGTGTAGATTATGATTTGGGTAATCCAGGTTTCTAGGTTAATATCCACTAATTAGTGAGTGCATACCATGATTCATCTTTTGAGTCTGGGTTACCTCACTTAGTATGATGTTCTCTAGCTCCATCCATTTGCCTAAGAATTTCATGAATTCATTGTTTCTAATGGCTGAATAGTACTCCATTGTGTAGATATACCACATTTAATGCATCCACTCTTCTGTTGAGGGACACCTGGCTTCTTTCCAGCATCTGGCAATTATAAATAGGGCTGCTATGAACATAGTAGAGCATGTATCCTTATTACATGGTGGGGAATCCTCTGGATATATGCCCAGGAGTGGTATAGCAGGATCTTCTGGAAATGAGGTGCCCAGTTTTCGGAGGAACCGCCAGACTGATTTCCAGAGTGGTTGTACCAATTTGCAACCCCACCAGCAGTGGAGGAGTGTTGCTCTTTCTCCACACCCTCTCCAACACCTGCTGTCTCCTGAATTTTTAATCTTAGCCATTCTGACTGGTGTAAGATGAAATCTTAGGGTTGTTTTGATTTGCATTTCCCTAATGACTAATGAAGTTGAGCATTTTTTAAGATGCTTCTCCGCCATCCAAAGTTCTTCAGGTGAGAATTCTTTGTTTAACTCTGTACCCCATTTTTTAATAGGGTTGTTCGGTTTTCTGGAGTCTAACTTCTTGAGTTCTTTATATATATTGGATATTAGCCCTCTATCTGATGTAGGATTGGTGAAGATCTTTTCCCAATTTGTTGGTTGCCGATCTGTCCTCTTGATGGTGTCCTTTGCCTTACAGAAACTCTGTAACCTTATGAGGTCCCATTTGTCAATTCTTGCTCTTAGAGCATACGCTATTGGTGTTCTGTTCAGAAACTTTCTCCCTGTACCAATGTCCTCAAGGGTCTTCCCCAGTTTCTTTTCTATTAGCTTCAGAGTGTCTCGCTTTATGTGGAGGTCCTTGATCCATTTGGATTTGAGCTTAGTACAAGGAGACAAGGATGGATCAATTCGCATTCTTCTGCATGCTGACTTCCAGTTGAACCAGCACCATTTGTTGAAAAGGCTATCTTTTTTCCATTGGATGTTTTCAGCCTCTTTGTCGAGGATTAAGTGGCCATAGGTGTGTGGGTTCATTTCTGGATCTTCAATCCTGTTGCATTGATCCTCCCGCCTGTCACTGTACCAATACCATGCAGTTTTTAACACTATTGCTCTGTAGTATTGCTTGAGGTCAGGGATACTGATTCCCCCAGATTTTCTTTTGTTGCTGAGAATAGTTTTAGCTATCCTGGGTTTTTTGTTGTTCCAGATGAATTTGATAATTGCTCTTTCTAACTCTGTGAAGAATTGAGTTGGGATTTTGATGGGCATTGCATTGAATCTGTATATTGCTTTTGGCAAAATGGCCATTTTAACTATATTGATTCTACCGATCCATGAGCATGGGAGGTTTTCCCATTTTTTGAGGTCTTCTTCCATTTCCTTCTTCAGAGTCTTGAAGTTCTTGTCATACAGATCTTTCACATGTTTGGTAAGAGTCACCCCAAGATACTTTATGCTGTTTGTGGCTATTGTGAAGGGGGTCATTTCCCTAATTTCTTTCTCAGCCTGCTTATCCTTTGAGTATAGGAAGGCCACTGATTTGCTTGAGTTGATTTTATAACCTGCCACTTTGCTGAAGTTGTTTATCAGCTGTAGGAGCTCTCTAGTGGAGTTTTTTGGGTCAATTAGGTAGACTATCATGTCGTCTGCAAATAATGATAGTTTGACTTCTTCCTTTCCAATTTGTATCCCTTTGACCTCCTTATGTTGTCGAATTGCCCGAGCTAGTACCTCAAGTACAATATTGAAAAGATAAGGAGAAAGGGGGCAGCCCTGTCTAGTCCCTGATTTTAGCGGGATTGCTTCAAGTTTCTCTCCATTTAGTTTGATGCTGGCTACCGGTTTGCTGTATATTGCTTTTACTATGTTTAGGTATGGGCCTTGAATTCCTGTTCTTTCCAAGACTTTAAGCATGAAAGGATGTTGAATTTTGTCAAATGCTTTTTCAGCATCCAATGAAATGACCATGTGATTTTTTTTCTTTGAGTTTGTTTATGTAGTGGATTGCATTGATGGATTTCCGTATATTGAACCAACCCTGCATTCCCGGGATAAAGCCTACTTGATCATGGTGGATGATCGTTTTGATGAGTTCTTGGATTCGGTTGGCAAGAATTTTATTGAGTATTTTTGCATCGATGTTCATAAGGGAAACTGGTCTGATGTTCTGTTTCTTTGTTGGATCTTTGTGTGGTTTTCGAATCAGCGTAATTGTGGCTTCATAGAAGGAATTGGGTAGTGTTCTTTCTGTTTCTATTTTGTGGAATAATTTGAAGAGTATTGGTGTTAACTCTTCTTTGAAGGTCTGATAGAATTCTGCACTGAAACCATCTGGTCCTGTGCTTTTTTTTGGTTGGAAGACTTTCTATGACTCCTTCAATTTCTTTAGGCATTATGGGACTGTTTAGATGATCTATTTGGTCCTGATTTAATTTTGGTATTTGGTATCTGTCAAGGAAATTGTCCATTTCCTCCAGGTTCTCCAGTTGTGTTGAGTACAGGCTCTTGTAGTAGGATCTGATGATTTTTTGGATTTCCTCAGTTTCTGTTGTTATAGCTCACTTTTCATTTCTAAGTTTGCTAATTTGGATACTTTCTCTGTGCCCTTTGGTCAGTCTGGCTAAGGGTTTATCTATCTTGTTGATTTTCTCTAAGAACCAGCTCCTGGTTTTGTTGATTCTTTGTATGGTTCTCTTTGTTTCTACTTGATTGATTTCAGCCCTGAGTTTGATGATTTCCTGCCTTCTACTCCTCCTGGGTGAAATAGCTTCTTTTTGTTCCAGGGCTTTCAGGTGTGTCATTAAGCTGGTAATGTATGCTCTCTCCATTTTCTTTTTGGAGGCACTCAGAGCTATGAGTTTTCCTCTTAGCACTGCTTTCATTGCTTCCCATAGATTTGCGTATGTTGTGTCTTCATTTTCATTGTGTTCTAAAAAGTCTTTAATTTCTTTCTTTATTTCTTCCTTGACCAAGGTATCATTAAGTAGAATATTGTTCAATTTTCACGTGTATGTGGGTTTTCTGTTGTTTTTGTTGCTATTGAAGACCACTTTTACTCCATAGTGATCTGATAGGAGGCATGGGATTAGTTTGATCTTCTTATATTTGTTGAGGTCTGTCTTGTGACCAATTATATGGTCGATTTTGGAGAAGGTACCATGAGGTGCTGAGAAAAAGGTATATTCTTTTGCTTTAGGATAGAATGTTCTATATATATCTGTTAAATCTAATTGGTCCAAAGCTTCAATTAATTTCATTATGTCCCTGTTTAGTTTCTGTTTTCCTGATCGGTCCATTGAGGAAAGTGCAGTGTTGAAGTCACCCACAATTTTTGTGTTAGGTGCAATGTGTGCTTTGAGTTTTAATAAAGTTTCTTTTACGAATGAGGGTGCCCTTGCATTTGGAGCATAGATGTTCAGGATTGAGAGTTCTTCTTGTTGTATTTTTCCTTTGACCAGCAAGAAGTGTCCCTCAGGGTCTCTTTTGATGACTTTGGGTTGAAAGTCAATTTTATCTGATATTAAAATGGCTACTCCAGCTTGTTTCCTGAGACCATTTGCTTGTAAAATTGTCTTCCAGCCTTTTACTCTAACGTAGTGTTTGTCTTTTACCCTTAGGTGTGTTTCCTGTAGGCTCCTGTTTAGGTATCCAGTCAGTTAGTCTATGTCTTTTTATTGGGGCATTGAGTCCATTGATGTTAAGAGATATTAAGGAATAGTGATTGTTACTTCCCGTCATTTTTGACGTTATTTTTTAAATTTGATTGGTTAACTTCTTTTAGGTTTGATGAAAGGTTACTCTCTTGCTTTTTCCAGGGTGAAGTTTCCCTCCCTGTATTGGTGTTTTCCTCCTATTATCCTTTGTAGGGCTGGGTTTGTGGATAGATATTGGGTAAACTTGGTTTTGTCATGGAATATCTTAGTTTCTCCATCTACGGTGATTGAGAGTTTTGCTGGATATAGTAGTTTTGGCTGGCATTTGTGTTCTCTTAGAGTCTGCATGAGATCAGCCCAGGATCTTCTAGCCTTCATAGTCTCGGGTGAAAAGTCTGCTGTGATTCTGATAGTTCTTCCTTTATATGTTACTTGGCCTTTTTCTCTTACTGCCTTTAATATTCTTTCTTTGTTTAGTACATTTGGTATTTTGATTATTATGTGATGGGAGGTATTTATGTTCTGGTCCAGTCTGTTTGGAGTTCTGTAGGCTTCTTGTATATTCATGGGCATCTCTGTCTTTAGGTTAGGGAAGTTTTCTTCCATAATTTTATTGAAGATATTTGCTGGCCCTTTAAGTTGTAAATCTTCACTCTCATCTATGCCTATAATCCTTAGGTTTGGTCTTCTCATTGTGTCCTGGATTTCCTGGATATTTTGGGTTACAAGCTTTTTGCATTTTGCATTTTCTTTAACTGTTGAATCCATGGTTTCTATGGTATCTTCAGCGACTGAGATTCTTTCTTTTATCTCTTGTATTCTGTTGTTGATATTTGCATCTCTGTCCACTGATTTCTTCCCAAGGCTTTCTATCTCCAAAGTTGTCTCCCTTTGAGTTTTCTTAGTTGTTTCTACTTCTGATTTTAGATTCTGGATTGTTTTGCTTAGCTCCTTCACTTGCTTGTTTGTGCTTTCCTGTAATTCTTTAAGAGATTTTTGTGTTTCCTCTTTCATGACCGCAGCCTGTTGACCAAAGTTCTCCTGTATTTCTTTAAGTGGTTTTTGTGTTTCCTCATTATTGGCTTCTGTATTCTCCTGGATTTCTTTCAATGATTTTTGTGTTTCCCTTGCAAGGGCTTCTAACTTTTGATCCATTTTCTCCTGAATTTCTTTAAGTATGTCCTTCATGTGTTCCTGTACCAGCATCATGACCAGTGATTTTAAATCCAAATCTTGTTTTACTGGTGTGATGGGGTATCCAGGACATGCTGGTAAAGGAGAATTGGGTTCAGATGTTGCCATATTGCCTTGATTTCTGTTAGTGACATTCCTGAGTCTGCCTTTTGCCATCTAGTTCTCACTGGTGTTAGTTGGTGTTGTCTATGCTGGACTCACCAGTGCAAGCTGCCCCTTCCCAGGTGGTCTCTGGTGCACAGCTTACCTCCTGCACTGCCTGGAGACAGGGTGTTGTTGTCCAGGCTGTTCAGACCCTGAAGCAGACACCTGAAGGCTCCTGCTGGCGCCCGCTGGATTCACTGGAGCACACCGACTTCTCCCCGCTGGCCGCCTGGAAGTCCCACTTGCCTCTTTCAGGACTTGGAGATGTGGTGTTGCTGCTCAGGCTGATCTGGATCCGGAAGCGTAGAGGTCAGAGGGCTATCGCCAGAGCCCTCAGGACTGAAGCCTAAGCTGGAATGAGCTGTGCTGTGAGCTCCCAGACTGCCTCTCAGGTTTTAATTACTAATTAGTAATTTAGGAACAAAGATTGTTAAAATTTTGTATGGAGTAGTGGTAAATGTATATACATTCCAGGAAGAATATAGACACAAACACTCAATAATATACATAGTAACCCCTATACCATCTATTTTTTTAGAAATAAAATTTAAAGTGTATAGAGTACAAAATAGCTGCTTAAAAAATTACATATAAGCACAGGCTCATTCAGGGTTTATTTCACTTTAGTGTTAATAAAAATGAAAATTAATCAACGGCGAATATTATGTAAAAAATAAAAATAATTTTAAATAAAGACAAATGTAGTCATTTCTCTGTAGCATGTACTTTTGCTCTTCCTGTCTTTGCTCCAGGAAGTGACAACATTACCAGCTCCCTCTCAGCTTCCCTTGAATCTGCCAATAAAATAGACAGACACACACTGGTTCCTTTTCAACTTGCCTTCTGGGCACAATTACTGGACGCTATTATCTCCAACCTGGAAAAGCTTGCCCTTATCAATTTCTTATCTCGACCTCTCTCATCTGCCCTAAACTTCAGTTGCTAAACTCCCCTGACACCTGTCTATAGGAGTGACCTGTGTGGCTACTCCATTTTGAAATCACACATGGCTCTTAGTTCTTCTCTCTACAAAGCATGGTGAAGTCTGTTCTCATTCCTGGCATCTCCCTTTTTCTCCAGGTACCTGGAAGTCCCACCTGTATCTTCCACCCAAAGATTTGCCCATGGCTTTGTCACTGACATATCAAGAACCAGTGTGGGAATAGGTTCTTTACATCAGAACTGCCCCCAACATTGTTCAGACTTACATACTAGAAAATAAGTAAAGTAGACAGTAAGGGGAGGTAAAATGTTGAACTTTTAAAAGACACTGTACTCAAAAGACAATAGGAATATAAACAGTTAACCAGTCTGAAAATAAAACTGAAGTTCAATTAATATTGCCTACTTAAGCTATATAATTTTTTTCTTTTAGTAGACATTATTTATTTATTTTTTTATTTACATTGCAAATGATTTCCCCTTTTCTGGGTCCCCACTCCCCGCAAGTCCCATAACCCTCTTCTGTCCCCCTATTCTTCCATCCACCCCTTCCCACTTCCCTGTTCTGGTATTCCCCTATACTCTTGCACTGAGTCTTTCCAGAACCAGGGGCCACTCCTCCATTCTTTTTGGACATCATTTAATATGTGGATTATGTTTTGGGTATTCAAAGTTTCTAGGCTAATATCCACTTATCAGTGAGTGTATACCATGATCGATCTTTTGAGACTGGGTTACCTCACTTAGTATGATGTTCTCCAGCTCCATCCATTTGTATAAGAATTTCATGAATTCATTGTTTCTAATGACTTAATAGTATTCCATTGTGTAAATATACCACATTTTTTGTATCCATTCCTCCGTTGAAGGACACCTAGGTTATTTCCAGCTTCTGGCTACTACAAATAGGGCTGCTATGAACATAGTTGAGCATGTAGCTATATAAATTTAAGGAGCTTATTTATAATTCTCATCTTAATATACACCATGGTTGTAGACTGCAACTAGCGGTGATGAAAGTTTTACTGATTCAGAGACAACTTTAGATGTCTTCTTTAGAGTGTAGAATCAGTTTCTCTATATATGTTTCTTCCCGATGTCATTTGATTGAATGTTAATAATAACATGCTTTTCAAAAATCTAGAATTATATTCTCTGGTAAGTGAAAATGAACACTGTAAGAGCCAGGAAACAAAGTCTGCCAGTTCCAAAGCGTATGGAATTTTGATGCATAGACTGATGGTTCTATCTGTGGACATCAAGCTCTACAAGGAAGAGTAGCCACCTCATTTCTGCAGCTGAAAGAAGTGGAGAAAACCCTTGATATCCCTGTATTTGCCTAGGATGCTGAACACAATCCAGCCATGTCCAAGCAGCAGCCTGAGTTGTCTATAAATTCATAAAAGAACCATTTGCTTTGCAAATAAGAAAACTGAGCCACAGAATAGTTTAATAACCTGGGCAAGTTTGAAGGTAACTTTTGATACAATTGAGATTTAAAACACACAGTGCATAAGTCGTTTTGTGTACTTATGTGCCTTTGTTCTGTCCTCCAGCTAAATGCAATGTCTCAGGTTCTTAAAACCTGTTCCTAAAGATGATTCAACCACAGCACTAAAATTAAAAGCTGCAACTTTCTGGTATATTAAGTTCTTTTTTTGGTGCATGTCACAAACAGAAAACATGCTTCTCTGAGCTGTGGTTTCAAAGGATTCAGTCAGTCCATCTTAGTCGGAAAGGGTTGCAGAGGAAGCAATTCTGTTCTTGGTACCAGAGGTCAATAGTGAGACTCCATACATGCCACCACCTGGGAGAGGAGGTCCACACGGGGATCTAGTGTCGTCATGAAAGGTCCACTGTTAGTGAACTACTTCAACTAGACACCATTCTCTAAAGACTCTTTTTCTCCTTTAGGTTCTCATTCCTCAAACTAAGACCTAAGCATTCAAATAAAAAGCCCATGGGCAATACTTGATATTAAAACTGTAACAGCTTGTAACTGGTAAATGGATCTACTTTTGATCTTTAAAAACCCTATGATGAAGCAATGTAAGTTTGCTTACAAATAAATGACATATTGAAATGTTTTTGCTTGGCAAAACTGCATTTAGAAACATAAGCACTTGCATAATACCCAGAAACCTTATAGTTCTGGTACCTTGAACACTTCAAGCTGTAGAAAAGGTGAAAAAAAAAATGTAATTTGTTTTGACCTCACAAAATCTAGGACACCATATCTGTAATGACAACAAATCCTACTGGAAGAAATTTATATTTTTAAAATTAGCATATAGGTTTCCACAAAGATTGTTTCTGTTGCTCTTTGCCACCCTGTCTCCCCTAGTTCTCTGCCCTACTACATTATTTGTACCCTTCTGGGATGGTTTGTATATGCTTGGCCCAGGGAGTGGCATTGTTGGGAGGTGTGGCCTTGTTGGAGTAGGTATGGCTTTGTGCGTGTTGGCTTTAACACCCTTGTTCTAGCCTGCCTGGGAGCTAGCATTCTTCTAGTGATCTTCAGATTAAGATGTAGACCTCTTAGCTCCTCCTGCATCATGCCTACCTGAACACTGCCATGTTTTCACCTTGGTGATAATAGACTGAACCACTGAACCTATAAGCCAGCCCCAATTAAATATTGTCCTTACAAGAGTTGCTTCAGTCATGGTGTCTCTTCACAACAGTGAGACCCTAGCTAAGAGACCTTATATGCCCAATATTTTC
Source organism: Apodemus sylvaticus (assembly GCF_947179515.1). Lineage (NCBI taxonomy): Eukaryota > Metazoa > Chordata > Mammalia > Rodentia > Muridae > Apodemus > Apodemus sylvaticus. The sequence goes on from NC_067475.1 coordinate 107,357,997, forward strand.
TATTCCTTCTCACACTGGTGCAATTATCCTCTCTGCTCAATTATAACCTCTTTTCCCCCTCTCATGGGCTTCTTTCCAATACCCATACTCATTCCCACATAAATATACATATACAGAAATTATACAGGTTTCTTCTTTTAAAAGCATTTTAAATCATAAATAACACTACTATAGTACTTGTGGGAATTTATTCCAAACAGGAACAATATACTGATAGGATGGTGTGGTACAGAAGCAAGTGCCAGGGAGGGATGGATAAACATCCCACATCCTTCTTGTCATTGTCTCAATAACTTAGGAGCAACCCTAAAAGGTGGGTTGAATGGACCTGGACTGTATGTATACACAGTGGTCTAGTCTTCTGTGACCTGCAGACCCTAATTGTGTTCAAGGTTTTATATTCCACTGCTGTTTCTAGAAGCATAAAACCTGCTGACAAAAACACCAAAACAACTTTCTGGAATCACAAGCTGTTTTCGCTAGGTTTATTATTGCTGTGAAAAATAAATACCATGACCAGAAGCAACTTGGAGAGGAAAAGGGTTTGTTTGACTCACAATCTACTAAAGGAAGTCAATTTAGGAACACAAACTTGGTGGAAATCTGGAGGCAGGAGTAGAGGGTATGGAGTGGTGCTGCTTACTGCCTTGCTGCTCATCAGGGCTTGCTCTGACTGACTATTATTTGTTTTCATAGAATTTAGGACAACCTGCCCAAGAATGGCACCACCCGCATTTGGCTGGGCCCTCCCTTGTGGTCATTAAGAAAATTCCCTTCATGCTTGCCTACAGCTTGCTTTTAGGGAAGCTATTTGGTTTCTCACCTTGATAGAGACACATATTTTACATATCAAAACAGATCTGGCCTCCAGATCCTCCTAGCATCCCTCAATCCTGCCCATAACCCTGAACCCTCCAGCCCAAGGGCTGGTCGAGTCTTCCCCAAAGGTTCTTTTCTATATAATCCAGACATTTTGGTTTCTCTCCTTCTCCTTCTCTCTCTTCTCCTTCTCTTTTCTCTATATGACTTCACTCTTTCTCTCTTTCATTTTTCTCCTCCCTCCCATGGCTACTTGCCTGACATCCTCCTTTGTCTTTGGGGCCAGTGAACTCCACCACTGGAGAGCAGCTTCCCACTAACCCTGCCTTTAATATATTCTAATCTGCCTTAAATTGTCTCAATTCATCAGTGGAGGAAAGATAATCTGAGAAGGCTAGGCTGGTTCCATGACAAACTTCAAATTGGTAGTTAAGGAGACTAGGCCTAATCTCTGTTTCCAGAACTGGGCAATTCCAGGCAAGTCCAGGCCTCAGAAGCTGCCCGCCACCTGGCCTGAGGCAAGGACAATGGGTCAGCAGAAGTTTCCAGACCTCCTCAGCTGCATCTCCAGCAAGTTTCCAGCCCCCACACTCTGGTAATGGACCCAACAAATTATTATAGAGGTCACCTATCACGTAATTTCCTAATATGATTTAAATTAGGCCTGCAAGTTCACTTTGTTATCTATCTTGGCAATGAGAGACCCCAGCATGCTGCACTTCTACAGAATAAAACACTTTGTGTTTACATACTATTTGAATCTTTGGTATCATTCTTTGGCAAATCATGGACCCTTACAAAATATCAGAAGCATTTTCACAGCTGAAGTTCCCATTTCTTAAATGACTAGCCTCTCTCAAGTTGACCTGAAACTGGTCCCTGTTAGGGAGCAAGCTGCAAAACTCTGCTTGGGTTGGATTATGACAGAGAGCCACCAACTGCTTTACCATTAGAATCATAGACATGGAGTCCTTCCTCTTCTTCTGCCAAACAACCTTAAAAATTGAAAATGGAGACAAAAATATACAGTCAGTAGCATAAAACCCATGGGGCAGACATTGCTACCCCTTCTCAGCAAGGGCTCTCCAAAAACTTACTACATTTTCTCTTGTAATTTCATGATCAATTCAAAATTTTCTCTTTCATCTTGATCACAATTACGGCAAAATTTACAACAATGAAAAAAGACTAAGATCCCTTCATCCCCCACCCAAAACCCCTGGACTAGTCATTGAGAATCAAGAGACTAGCTAGTGTCCAACATCACTTAAACAATCAAAATAATAATAGGTAGGAAACAATAGTCTGATTATGTTTGGAAGAAATGTTTTTGTCTGATTTGCTAAAAAAAAAAATGCATACATCAAAATATAGGTAGGGCAAAATTTGAGTGGCAGATTCAATTTCCCCAAAACATCAGGGGTAAATCCTTACTTTTGTCCTAATTTAGGTAAGAAAGAGACAAGAGTTTGCTGCATCCTTGCTCCTGGAATTGATTTACCCACCTTTTTCTCTAGGGCTTGATTTACTCACTCCCCTCTTTCTCTAGACAGAGACTGATTTTCACATGAAAAGAGACCTGGTTGCTTTCAGCCGCTCTGGAGCTGGCTCTCCCCAGGGAAGCTGGGGCTGGCTGCTGCTTTTTTGTCATCTTTCACCACAGAAATGTCTTCAGCTGGCCACAGAAGCTAGTAAGGCTAGCTCTGCTTTTATAAAGAGGATGGAAATTAGTTTTAAGAAATGATAGCAACAAATGTTTGCTAACTCACAAACTTGGATATACAGTAATTAAGATGCATGGATGTTTTCCTTTTTCTGTGGAGCATACTAATCATACTCCTGTGGTTTTTGTTCTACTCAGATCTGAACATTCATTGCTGGTTTGGGTTTCTCCCAGTACAGCTGATAGCATCAAACATCCAAAACTAAGCAGCCAAATGCAGCTCCAAGCAGCTTGGCTGGAGCGATATTATCAACTGTTATAAGAGTAACAGAATTCTTGGGCTTGGGCTCTGCCTTGGCTTGTGAAATGTCTTTCAATTCTACCAAGAAGTTTTTAGGTAGAAAGTAAATCCAGATCAGTTCCATCCTAAACCCTGGGAATTTCATTTCAAAGGGGAGCAAAGGATTTGGAAACAGTGCAAACACAGTGTCAAGTGCAAAGGCTTAAATTAATAACTGTGGAAAATAAACTCTGGCTGATGGTTGATACATACACTTGCACAATTCTGAAGGACCTGTCTCTATTTTCAACAGGAGGAATTCACTTCCAACCCCCAATAGAGCCTTGTTCCTCACTAAGGCTTCAGTTTGTATATCCTGGCTGAATAAAATTGGTTCTTTCCAGAGTGCAGAGCAGATTTGGGGTGGGGGAGGGGGGCAAGTGCCTGCTTCCTCCCAGAGGATCTGTTTCTGAAAATTTAAGAAATTCAGATGTAATGGGAGTAGATGAGTCCAAGCATCCTACGGCTCCAATCTCATTTCCAGATCCCCCTCTCCAGTAAATGACCCAAATTCCAGCAAGTGATCTGCCATCTTGCATCATGACAAGGAGCTGACAGCTGCTAGAGGGCTATGGGGCAGGAAAGAGAACTAGAAAGCCTGAAAAGTAGAGTCAGAGACTGGGATCTAGAGCTCGTAAGTGTCACAGGAAAAGTTAGTATTCAAATATATTATTTACAACTTCAGTTACAGGATGAATCTTAGGTCACCAGTATGTGCACATGTCAGGCTTAATTGGGAAAGAAAAGGAATGCTCCATCCGATAAATCCATTAAAATGCTAGTCTATAAAATTAATATTGGAAAGCCGTAAGAGCATGTACTATCAGCCAGTGTCTACCAGTCCTGCAGCTGCCACCTATCACTTTAAATTCTGTTGTTATTCCTTCCATTTGTTTCCTGCATGTTCTTTTTCTTTGAAACATGGAAATTAAAAGTACGTGGTGGTCTATTAAACTATTAAATAGAAAGTAATGTTTGGAAACAGTTCATTAGGTTTAGGCCAGTTTAACTTAGTCAGAGGGTTAAGAACACTTAAGTGCACATTTATCCAAGTGGTCAGCATATCTCAGATCCCCAAAGTCCTCTTTGTCTCTTGTAGCAAGGCATATTAGCCAACTAATAATATTTCCAGCTACAAAGATGGAAAGAAAACTCCTGAGTGTGGCACAAAGAGAGCCTAATAGACCTGTTTACGCATGATAGCCTCTGACTTGGGGCTGACTCACAGAGAACCATTACCAGCTCCACCTGATCTGCTGTTAACACTTCCCTTTGAACTTTTACTCTCTGTACCCAAGTATCTCAAAAGATTCCCAAATAAATCCTTCACTTTATATAGAATTTATTTATATGGAATTTATAAAAGTTGAGAGCAAAAATGGTATCTTATTTTGTTGGCTGATTTCAGTAAATCTGAAGTCCACTATATTGTTTTATTGACTACAGAATCTATACCTCTAATAACTTAGAGAATCAACTAATGCAGTGCTTGCGACCATTACGTAGAAAGCAAGTATGTAGTAACAACTGTTTTTTTCTTCCTTTAAGGTTTTCATGTGTTTGAATAAATAAGTTAGATAACACTAGCATGCAATGGAGCAAACACAAAAATATTAAAAGCACTGATAAATTAATTTCATTTGGATATCAAAATTGCTCCCCTTTTCTTGTTTTATACTATTTATTGGCATGAGCATCAAGTTCATACTGAAAAAGAGATGATTTACATATAGAAGCTGCTTGTTTTCTGAGGTACCTGTGTATCTTGCCTACAGTGTTGGACAGAAGCTCCTTCACCTTCTCCATCTTACCACACACTCTGCAGTGACTAGATTGGACTTCAAGGCAAGTTCACATATTAACTCCTTCTCTGTATGTTCACCTTCAAACAACAAGAAAATTAATTACAACTTATCTGACCTAGTGGTTTCATTATCAATAGAGTTTTAATTCAAAGTCAGAACACTATGTAATGCTCTTGAAATAGAATTTTTATATTCTATAAATACAATACCTAAATACAGCAAAAATATGTGATATAAGCGTATTAATTAGAAATTAATTGGTGGAGCTGGGCGTGGTGGTGCACGTCTGTAATCCCAGCACTTGGGAGGCAGAGGCAGGCAGGCAGATTTCTGAGTTCAAGGCCAGCCTGGTCTACAGAGTGAGTTCCAGGACAGCCAGGACTACACAGAGAAACCCTGTCTCGAAAACCAGAAAAAAAAAAAAAGAAAGAAAGAAAGAAATTAATTGGTGAAGTAGGATATCCATGTCAAACAAAAGTCCTTAGACAGTCTTAGAGAGGTTTCAAAGAACATAGAAACTGATCAACAGATAGAAGGGAAGCCGCCACTACCTACCTGAAAATAGTGCCTTAGACTCCAGCACACATAGCTCAATTGCCATTTTATGGACAGATATGTTTGTAGCAATATTGCCTCTCTGAAATCTATAGAGCTACAAGAAACATGAAGAAAGGGACAATAAGCCCTACAGAACATTCAGTCACTGTTAAGCTCATTTGAAAGGTTTCAAGATTGTTTTTTCTAAGAGTTTAATGTTAAATGCTAAGAATAACCCTGACTGTATGTTCTACTCCATAGTATACCCATAGCAACTCTACAAACCAACACTAAGAAATATTTACAGTGCATCGATTAGCTTGAAAATAACTTAGTGAGGCCAGGAGGATAGGGAAGTAAACATGATCATGGGTATGACATGAAATTCTCAAATAATAAAAATATCATGTTGAAAAAAGATCTTGTTTGTCTCTTTATTTTTACAGAGATAAAAAGTAAGATATTATAAAGGGTGATATAGTAGTAACCAATGCCCATCATAATCATGTCTTAGTGAGGCCATGAATGAGTAACACAGCTCCTGGTTTCCATGCCTAGAGCCAATTTTTGACCACATTGTACTCTGTTTTCTATGAATATCAAATAATATTTAGGAATATTGCATTGTCATTTCATCTAGATTGAAATGTTGCTTGCTAAGGAGGATAGGGGTATTCAGGAGAGTCATAAAACTCGTGAAACAAGACTGGAAAGGTCCTTCCTCAAGGTTGTACCGGCCATGAATAATTGCTAGGGGAAAGGAGACTCTTTAGCAGAGCTGTCTGCAAGTCCTGCAGGGAACTCTAGTGATTCAGCTTTTAGGATTTGTCATCCAAACTGAGCTGAGCTTTTCATTAATACAACCACATGAGTCATCCATGCTTCCATAATTAACTCTTCACCCATTCTGCTATAACTAATCCCCGTACATCCACTGGTTCACAATATGAGACTTTGTCACTTTTGACTATTATGATGGGCATTGGCTACAACTATATCACCCTTTATAATATCTTACTGCTTTCATCTCAGTAATAAAAGAGACAAACAAGATATGGTTTTCAACATGATATTTTTATTATTTGAGAATTTCATGTCATACCCCCTGATCATAATTCCCTATCCTCCTGTATCCACACCCTCCCTTATAACACCCCCCAGGAGAAAAAAGAAAGAGGGAAAGAGGGGACCAAGTCCACTTTGTGTTGTCCATATACTTACTGGAGCATGGTCAGACTCCCAATGTCCAGCTCTAGAAGGAAAGCTGAGTCCTTCTTCATCTGTACCCCGATCAGAAGCTATTGATTAAGCAGAGCTAAATTTGAGTATCACTATCACAATTTTTAAAAAGGCTTCCTCTTTAGGCTGTTACTTTGAGGGGGTAGATGGGGTGGAGGTAAGTGCTGCTATAGAAGCCTTCTATGTTCCTCTTTCTCAGCCGTTTCTACAGCCATCACTGCCAGAGTAGCTTCATTGCCCTTTACAGTCAGGGGGAACTCAGATCCTGGGCCTGTACATGGTTCTGGCAACATACAGACCACAAGTATCCACATATTCTCCAGTGTCTGCACATGTCAAGGGCCTCTGCGTGGTCTCAAATGGCAGTATGGCCAACAGACATCCATATTCTTCTCTGTAGAAACTCAGGCCACAGACCAATATGGCTTCTGGGAGAAACATGGACTAAGGAGATCCAGTTACTAGGCAGTTTGGTGCGTGGTGAGGGCATGGGTTGAGTCTATGAAAGCTCCAGGCTACTACATCATCTCACCTACCCTATTAGGTAATGACCTTTTCCTCCATCAACAGCAGCCTTTCCTCATACCCATCACAGCTGGTATGTCTTTAGGTCCACCTCCCATGCGCCACTCCACTCCTCCATCTTTCCTACTTTTCTGGCAGTACATTACTGTAACATTGGAAGTTGCAGTGTATCACAAGCCCTTTTGCCCAAACAGCTTTATATGCAAATGTTCATTGCAATGAATCATTGGCCTGATTCAAGGTATCTGCCTTCTGACACCCTATCAATACCCGGCCCTTGCTAAGACACCTCTTGAATATCCTGCTGTTGCCTAGAATCATTATGATCCTGCAGCTCTGATTCTGCAGGACCAACTCCTTCACACATTCCAGAAGTTCATAGATGGAGTAGATGTCAGGGTGAACCAACTCAAAGCTCTGGGTTTGGGACTGGATTATAGCTGAGTTTGTGAGTCCAGACCTCTACTGTGCCAGCAAAGGTAGGACCATCCGTCCTGCCCACTCCATTGCTACCACATATGGCAGGGCCAGTGAGGTGCAGGGCCAGCCCTCAAGAAATAATCTTTTATTTTAAATATATTTATTTTCCATATTCTTTGTTTACATTCCAAATGATTTCCCCTTTCCCGGATCCCCCCTCCCTATATGTCCCATAAACCTTCTTTTCTCCATCCCTTCTCCAATCACCTCCCTCCTTTTTCTCTGTCCTTATATTCCCTTCCAATGCTAGATCAATCCTTTCCAGGATCAGGACCCTCTCCATACTTCTTCATGGGAGTCATTTGTTATGCAATTTGTGCCTTGGGTATTCAGGGCTTCTGGGCTAATTAATATCCACTTATCAGACATTGCATTCCATGTGTATTCTTTTGTGATTGGGTTACCTCGCATAGGATGATATTTTCCAGATCAAACCATTTGCCTAAAAATTTTGTGAATTCATTGTTTCTAATTGCTGAGTAGTATTCCATTGTGTAAATATACCACATTTTCTGTATCCATTCCTCCTTTGAGGTGCATCTGGGTTCTTTCCAGCTTCTGGCTATTATAAATAAGGCTGCTATGAACATAATGGAGCATGTGTCTTTATTGCATGCCGGGGAATCCTTTGGGTATATGCCCAGGAGAGGTTAATATATAAAATTATGCAGGTAATTGTCTCTCAACCTTGTAGGCCTCCATGCACTGAATAAGATTCCATTTTTTTCTAAGAACAAAGAATATCCCTGCTTTACTAGCCCTAACTAAAAACAGTTGTAAGTCAGCAGAATTATTTTTTATTCTTTTTGCATATAATCCCAATTCTAGTGTCCTATTTTAGAGAATAAATTCCTATTCCTTTTGTATTCAGACCCACCAGGCAAGGCTTTTACAAATAAAGTAAATCTGCTTAAGTGTGTTTTTAAAAAAAAAACCAACTCCAAGGAAAAACACAATTAGAGAACTCAACAGTAGAGGTCTCAATCTGCTGAGATTTAAACTCACTTGAATATCTGTAAGCCAATTCTTCCTACACATGTGTGCACCCATACATGCACGCGCATGCGCACACACACACACACACACACACTATGTTTTCCAAGTGTGTGCTTTTTGTCTGTTTTTGTTTTCTTAAATAAAACACAACTCAATACTTTTCAGCAAGAAAGTATGAAAATAATTTATAGATTTTAAATTGAGCATTATTAGAATAGCTTGATAAAATACCATGTTTTTCTGTTGCTTCCCATTTGGAATGCAAACCATCTCCTTTCCTATTATTTCATATCTACTTTTTATGTGCTACCAGCCCACTAGTTACTTAGGAGTCCTCTCAGGAACAAGGTTTCCCATGGTAGGTAAGCTTGACTTTACAGTTCTCCCAAAGCAGGTTGTATATACTTATGATTCAGTGAGTCAAAGAGAATCCAAAGAGTCTTCCTTCAAGTGAAAAGATGAATGTTTCTTAATGAGGAAAGTGAGTGTCCTAGTGGGCTTCAGCTGTCAACTTGACACAAACTTAGAGTCACCTGGAGAAGAGGACCCTCAAATGGGGAATTTTTTCTATTTCATTGGCTTATGGCATTTTTTCTTAATTGTTAATTGATATACAAGGGTCCAGCCTATTGTGGGCAGTGCCATCCATAGGCAGGAAGGTTGGGCACTATGAGAATGCTGCCTGGGCAAGCCAGAAGTGTTCCTCCACAGCTACTGCTTCAGCTCCTGCCTCCCAGCCCTGCACAGCCTTTCTTCCATCACAGAGTAAGCTGTGAGCAGAAACAAAGCCTTTCCCCCTCATTGAGGTTTTGGTCATGGTTTGCCATCACAGCAAAAGAAAACCAAACTGGGGCAGGGGAGAGAGTGTGCTGAAACTGATAAGAACCAGAAAAAAACAACAGTAACAGAAACAACAGAAGGTGGGCAGGGTCAGTGCTTTTTAGTGTTCCCCTGGGGGCCTTAGAAGCTATCCCAAACACAAGCGGGCTTATTCTGTACTATTGGTATTAGATTTTTGCAACTACTAATTTCTTTAAAAGATAAACATCTCAGTATTTAATTGAAAGAAAATAAATACTAAAAATATACTGATTCTTCAAGTATGTACACATACATGCATATATACATACATACATATACACACATATATATATACACATATACATATGTATATATACACATCTACATACACACACATATACAAAGAGAACCAACAAAATAAGAGGAAAAAATCTCACACACCATTGTTGAATATTGTCATATAGTAATTGGAGAAGATATACTGAAGTAAATTACCAAGTTCAAGCCATCAGTCATTACCAGGTGACTCATGGCTTATATAGGTGGTTCAATAATCTGAAAGGTAATTTTGACACCTTTCTCAATAATTCTTGCGATTTATAGTGATGGATGATGAGTGCTGAGTGTGTGCTGGGTCCTGGCCTGAGTCTTTTATACACATTAGTTATTCATAACCCTTGCAACAGTTCAGAGAAGCAAGTATTATTCTTATTGGCCTACCAGCTATCATTTATTATCCAGCCCTTTTCCTGGGTAAAAATGTCTGTGGGCTTATGGCATCCAGCATCCATGAGGAGTACCCTCTATGTTGTGTTTGCTACAAGGCTTGAAAACTGAGTGATGATATTCTGAGGCTTAAATAATCTTCACTTAGAACAGTGATTCTCATCCTTCCTAATGCTGTGACCCTCTAATTACCATTCCTCATGTGGTCATAAATCCCCGAACAACAAAATTATTTTGTTGTTATTTCATAACTGTTATTTTACTACTGTTATGAATTATAATGTGAATATCTGATATACAGGATATCTGATCTGTAATCCCCAAAGGGATCATGACTCACAGGTTGAGAACTACTGACTTAGGATGTCTCTTGAGCCCTGTAGCCAGTGTTTTCAGAACTTTTCATGGCTTTGCTTAAGGTTCCAATTGTTATACTATCACATTGTGTGTGTGTGTGTGTGTGTTTTCTAGAAATTGTTTCACCTCTAAGCAATGTGCCTAGCCCTAGAGATTTAAATCTTATTCTCTTTAGAAAAATAAATTTCCAAGAAGTTTTGCACTCAAAGTATATTTTCCAGGTTCTCTTTATTCTTCAGACTGAGGTCAAGTTTCAGAGTTCCTTAGCTCTTCTCCTACTCCCTTCATCTTATTGTCACTGGTCTGCTCATCTGAAACCATCTTGCCCTCTTGTCTGGTTCAACAGGAACCCAGTTAGACCACAAAGTGATAACAACTAAGGTTCCAAAGAGTGTGTTATGTAAAGATACTGTGGTCTCACAGTAGTTCTCACTTGGTGCTGATGTCCTGTTAAGTGTTTAGAATCTTAGATGGTAGAGAAGAAACCAATTACTACCTGAAATACAAAAGGAAAGGACTTGGAGCTTGGGCAAGCCAAATTCTCTGAACATCTCTGCTTAACCCCTATTTTTCAGGGGCTCAAGGAAGCAGAAGAGCCCTTTCTTCTGGAGGTGAACACTTTTCACGATAGTTGGTTCTCTGCCCAGAGAATGAAAGTCTTGTCATCACTACCCTGTCTTTCACTGAGCAGAGAGCAACATTCTGAAAAAACAGCTCTTATCTGCCTGCATGTGGGAGAGAGACACTCCCATTAGTCTGAACTCACTTTGGCTGATTGCATACTTTTCATGATATCAGAATTTGTAGCTATTGTACAAACCACATGCATGCACATACACATACATGCACACACACATTCTGTGACTTTTATTGATCTTATTCTTCTGTTATTCAACAAATGAGTTAGTGAGCTGAGTTCATATTGTATTCAAAATGTGAAACTGAGCATGAATTTTAAAATAAAATGTAATATACATGATATTCGTGAAGTATCAATTATAATCTGAGGAAATCCAGGCAAACTGATAGAGAGAAAAGAAAGCACTCTGTTTATTAACTGTGAGACCTGCTACAATTCAAAATGAGTTCATTGTTGCTAAAATATTCACTAACTTTCTCTCCTCTGTTACTAGTATTTCCCAACTTACTCCATATCTACTATTTAGTGTCTTAGACTCTAGGCACCAGAATATAACTCATCTACTATATTGGGGATAAACCAAGTGTAGTCCACATTGGCTTGGTATAACAGCTCTTAGGTTCCCTTCCACTGTTATTGAGGCATGTGCTACATAGGAGGAATTATGCTTTTGTCCACCCAAGGGAAGCACATACAACAAGGCATCCCTATCTTTCCACAGTGCTCCATCTCAAATGACTATCAGGAGGTTACAGCTTTTGTAATGTGATCAGTCTCTTGCCTAGATTAGAAATTGGCAAGAACCTCACATAGACTGAGTTGTCTGTATATCAAGTCGTGGCACTGAAAATAAGGCTAGTGATATCCACTGTCCTGTCTGGCCCCAACAGGCCCTGTTTTAACACAATCTTTCCTTTTTCCTGTGTTTCTTCCCACTTCCCACTTCCTTAACACACAGAGTTGAGGATAAAGTTGAACAAAGTTAGGTATTACTCAAGAAATAAAAAACAAAAAGAACCTCTGAGAACCTGTACAAGGCAGAAACAGGGTAGGAGAAAGGAGGGTGCACGGTAGCTGAGTCTCAAAGTCCCTGCATACACGCCTTTGTTCAGTGTTCAAATTCTCCTTTCATATATCAAGCCAGCAATCAGAGCTTGAGAAACCTCTTAGAGAACCACACTGAGTTCAGTCCTAAAGAGCTAACGTGTTTCATGCCCATAGAGTCAGAATGGCTCCTTCCCTTGAATTTCCAACCCTGCAGTCTCATCACTATATGGAAAAAGAAACTTACTGTGTATCTGTGTATTGTCTGTCTGTCTGTCTGTCTGTCTGTCTGTCTGTCTCCTATAGCTCTGTATTGCAAGCACTGAATTCCAGACTGGGTTTGGGATTCTATGATTTTGCATAGGAATCTTAACTAGAAAAGATCTGCAACTCCTGTCTATCAATTGTATTTTAAGGCTCTCACTGTCTTCTCACTGGGATCATAGGTGTGTCCCATTCACTTCTGCATATTTCTCTATACCCCCCTAAGTGTGTTCTTGAAATGCTGCTGGGAATCAAAGCCCAGGAAACTCTCAGCTCATGTCAACTCAAGCACTTTATCCCAATTTAAAGCTCTGCCCAGTTTTTCTGCCATCCCCTTTATAAGCAGAACAGGTTAGCAGAAATAGACGTGGCTGTCTTGCTACCAAGAGCAGGTTGGTGTACTGTAGGCATGTAAATGGCTGACAGCAAGGATGACAGGGACTTGTGAGTGGCATCTGGGTCTTGCTGCCATGATGCATGTTTCCTCTAGCAGGTCAATAGATATTGGAAGCATCCAAGAATACAGGTAAGTGTGAGACAGGCAAGAGTGGAAGAGGACAAGAGATATGGAAAAAAATAGACATCCTACCAGGTAGCCAAAACGTTGAGGACCCAGATCCTGGGGGGGTCCTGGACTGATAAGGTGATTGGAAAAGACATTAATGATGGCCTCCATGGTGTAAACAATGGTGATTTTTCTTTTAAATTACTGTTTGGAAGTATGCAGAAATTTGATTTTTTTTTTTTGGACACCAAAGAGAAAAAAAAAAGTGATATCATGTGGATGAGATTTTTTTTATTGGATATTTTCTTTATTTACATTTCAAATGTTATCCCCTTTCTTGGTTCCCCCTCCTTGAAACCCCCTCTCCCATCTCCCTCACCCTGCTTCTATGAGGGTGTTCATCCACCCAGCCCACTTCCACCTTCCCACCCTCAATTCCTATACTCTGGGGCATCTAGAGCCTTCACAGGACCAAGGACCTCTCCTCCCATTGACCCCTGACAATCTTCCGCTACATATGCAGTTGTAGCCATATGTACTCCTTGGTTGATGGCTTTAGTCCCTGGGAACTCTGGGGGTTCTGGCTGGTTGATATTGTTGTTCTTCCTATGAGGTTGTAAACCCTTTCAAATCCTTCAGACCTTTCTCCAGCTCCTCCATTGGGGACCCCATGCTCAGTACAATGGTTGGCTGCAAGAATCTGCCTCTGTATTTGCAAGGCTCTTGCAGGGCCTCTCAGGAGATAGCCATATCAGGTTCCTTTCAGCAAGCATCCAGAATAGTCTCAGGGTTTGGTGACTATATATGGGATGAATCCCCAGCTGGGACAGTCTTCTGGGTGACCTTTCCTTCAGTCTCTGCTCTACACTTTATCTCCATATTTTGATGATGTTAATGATGGCTTCCATGGTATGAGAAATGGTGATTTGCTTTAAAAAAAATACTGTTTTGAAGCTTGCAGAAATTTGATTCTTTTGGACACCAAAGAGAACAAAAAGTGATATCATGTGGATCAAATTTTAAAATTCTTTTTTATTTTTAAAATTCAAAAAATAAACATAAACTTAAAAAGCTTAAAAACAATGTTAATGTGAATCTGATTGACCCAGTGAGGTTAAACCTCTCTATATATCTTCCATGTGTGAGAGCTCACCTCTGAGACTTTCCGCAGCACTTAGCAGTCACACCTGGTCAACACAGTAGGATGTTACAGTTACATGATGCTAAACATTCCATGCACTTGTTTGTTTGTCATTCATGTACCTTCTTAGTGAGGCCTGTGTTTGGCCTTTGTCCCACTAGATATGGGCTCTTTTTATTATTGAATGTGGAAAATTTAGCTTATATTCTGACTGAATTATTTAAATCAGAAATACTCTGAAAATATTTTCTCCCAATGAGTATATGGTTCTTGTTTTTTTTTTTGTTTTGTTTTGTTTTGTTTTTATTCTCTTAAGAGTAGCCATGGATAGCAGAACTGCTAAATTCTGAAACCATTCTTTTGCGGTGATAAAACACTTTGAAACAAGGCAACCTATAGAAGAAAAGTCATTTAGCTATGTTTGCAGAATGGTACAGTCCATAGCGAGGAGATCAGCACGGCTGCAAGTCACAGAAATGGCAACTAGAGCAGGAGGCTGGGTGCTCACACCCTCCAACTGAAAACATGAGGAAGACAGAAAACTAGAGCTAGCTTGGGCTGTGTTTTGTTTTGATTTTAATCTCAAAGCCTATCCCGCATTGTGGCAAAGTTACACCACCTAAACCTTATAGCACCACCAAACAGAGACTAAAAGTTCATTTGTCCAAGACTCTGGGTGACACTCCTCATTTAAACAATTTAGTGTTAGATCTTAGAAAGCATTGCCCCACCTAGATCACAGCACAGTCACAGTGATTTCTCCTTAAGTTTACAGTTGGACTTACTGTATGTTTTAATTTAACTTCATACACATTGCAAAAAGTATGACATAAGATTGGGAAAACTATCTGTTTGCAGATCGGCACTATTAAAATACTCCCCTTTTACATTTGAGTTTTCTTTAAGCCATGGTTCAAAACCAGTGTATATAAACCCATGAGTCTATTTCTGGGCTCTTGCTTTCATATTGCCATTTGCCTGTCTTGATGCAAGTGGTACATTGTACTCCATATTCATAGGTCTATTTAGGTTTTTCAGTTAGCCTCAGAACCAGGTAAGTCCTCCAACTTCTTGTTTTAGTTATTTAATGCATTTTCATTTTTCCATTTGATATTTAGAGTCAGCTTGTCAATTTTATTAAGATTACATTGATATTTTAACAGTGATTCTATTGACTATTGACCCACTGGTGTATAATTCACCTGTTAACAAGGCTGCATATTTTAATGTCTCTCGGTGTATAAATATTGTTTTTAAAGCCTCCAAGAACATCAATTATTTTCAAATTTATAGAACTTTGTTACTGTATTTTATATTTGCAAAGCGTTTTGTTTTTTTTTTTTTAAGATGCACTGCATTTTTACTTTGTAATTTTCAGGGACATTCGTAAATCTTATGCACATCACAATTTGATATTTCTAAGATATCATATTTAACTCTTCATTAATTCAAACTTTCTGCTACATTTTCAAGGCACATCATGGCTATCATTCTATTTTCTAGTTAACCCATCAAAGGAAGTTTTAGTTTCCCTCTCAGAGGAGTCTTTGTCCTCCCACTGGACCCATTGCACTAAAAGTCTGTGCAGATGCATACTAAGAAACCAAATGACCCTTGTTAGTTAACTAAAAGGAAAAATTCAGGATCATATCCTTTCATGAACTTCTAAGTGGAACCCACAAGACAATCATAACTAGATATTGAATTGCTTTAAAGAACAGGAGAGAAATAAGAATGTTTTGGTTAAGCTTTTTTTTTTTTTTTTTTTACAATAGATAAAGCTCTCTATAGAGTCTGTATGTTGACTGACCTACATCATGCCCATTACTGATACACCAGAGCATGTTTAGGAAGCTCTTTTTGCAGAGCAGTAGTGTTTGGTGTTCTAATGGGATTCATGTAACAAAAACAGCTAATTGCATCAATTCATTTCCCAGAGCAGCTTTTACTCACCTCCTTTAGCCACTGGATTAAAGAGAGGCTATATTGTCCTTCCTTTTTGTAGCTCTACAATTAGCATTGGTAATGCAGTAGAGTTGAATGACAGAGTGACTTAAGGAAAAGTTTCATTGTAGACTTTGTAGAAGGATTAAAGTTGAAAATCATGGAGTGTAGTTTATTTCTAAAGTCACAGTGTGCTCTCTTTTCTTAAGACCTACTGAACCATAATTGAAATGTGAATTTGAAGAACAAACCTCCAACTAAATTTGCTAGAGCTTGTTGAAGTCATATGAACTGGGAACCTGAAAGCAAATCTACATGTGGTTATCTTGAACTCAGTCTCAAAAGAATGACACCAGTCAATTACATAGTTTGCTAACATACTATTTAGAATGCTTTCTCAGATTCCTATAACATATGTGACATCATTTGCTGCTTTGTGTTTGACTCAGTCACATAGACTGGCCACATAGACTCAACAGCATATTTGTCCGAATAGACTGAACAGCATATTCTTAGATGTGGGTTAGAGTTTAGTTTCACTGTGGCTAAGCTATAATGTTATGCCATGAACCTTTATGTTGTTTTTCTCAGCCGCATAGGCACATAGCATCTCTGGGTGGCTATCAGCACACTACTCAGTTCTGTAGCCTGGATGTTGACAATGAAGGTGCATACAGGGTTGACTTCTGTAGCATGGAGTTTAGCTACACACTGCTTTGTACTTCTGGTAGGTCACACTCTTCCAGTCACCTGCCCAGGAACTCTTTGGATCCACCAATGAAAGACACATTAGCTTATTTTCGAAATGCCTTGGCTAGCTCAAAGGTTGGGCACTTCCAATCCCCTGCCCACCTATTACAGATTTCCCACCAGTACTCCTGACTCAACATCCTATAAATCTATGATCTGTCTTTGCTGTCCTGTTCCTTATGAGCAGTCCCCTAGTTTTTGCTGCCCAAGAGACTTCTTGGCAGCCCTTTGTGGTGGCCACATTCTTTCTCACCTACATTTCAGAAGAGTTTTCTTCTGCAGCTCTAAATCTGCCCTGTCTCCCTCTGAAATATGACTCTTCTCCTCTCTCTTCCTCTCTCCTGCACTCTAGTCGCTGAAAATGTAAGAGTCCCGCCCCCCTTCCTGTTTGCCCAGCCATTGGCCTCTGGCATCTTTATTGCTTGAAAAAAAAAACAGTTGGGGACAAGGACAATCAGCATTTGGACATGCAGCTTCCTGATTAAATAAAAGCATTAGAACCAATTCTCAACAGACTTCTCTTCAGGCCTTCAAACACTTGACTTCTGGTTATAGCTTTGTCAGGCCATTTGTCTGTGTCTAATGATGTCTCAAATGTCCCCTGTTTCTTCTGCTTCTCCTTTTCCTTCTTCCTCTTCTTCTCCTTCTCCTCCTTCTCCTCCTTCTTCTTCTAAATTAAAACATGAATCATTGTACATGAAATCCCATGATGATTGATTTTAAATCATATCTACTTCATTATGGATTTAATATCTAAAACATTGATATCATAAAGCTTCAGGATTGGGACTTTCAAATTATAAATTTGAGAATGAATGCAGATCTATTCCAAATATTTTTCTTCCTTTTGCTTATTTGTCCACAAAATGTTAGGAATAGTATAAATATTATTTAGCACCTGAGATATTAACATTAATTTGAAAGAATGACTAACATGTTTTCTATAAATAAATCTCATGATTTTAAGCATTCTTAGTAAGAGGCTTCATGAAATGCCTCTGTCTACTTAAGGAAAGGGTTGATAAATCATAGGTTTAGAGAGTAAGAAGAGCCATTAACCCATTAACCTTCATCTAGAGAGAGGGAGAGAGGAGGGAGGGGGGGAGAGGGAGAGAGAGAGAGAGAGAGAGAGAGAGAGAGAGAGAGAGAGAGAGAGAGAGAGAGAAGAAACAATAGTCAAGGGCACTTATCTGTTCTTCCTTTCTTTGCACATAGAGAACATGGGAGACTGACACATCAGATGTTTTCATGACAGGCTAAGACCAATTCCTAGTTAGCAGTACACAATGGGTGAATCTACAGGAGATTCCTGAAATGACAGTGACAAGTACTACTCAAATAGAGTGGATAATACCAAGGACTTCTTCCACAAGATCCCAGATGCCCATTAACCACTGCTCTGCTCTCAAGGTTCAAGGATCATTGTGGAAGAGAGGGCAGGAATAGTGTAAGACCCAGAACTGGTAACTGAAACATATCCAGAGATATAGAGAAATATCTCTGGACACTTCGGGGCAGCTGTGCATACGAACTCGTAGTAGTCATGTCAGCATGCACAAGCCAGGTTAAATCCAAGCACTGAGAGGGAGTGGAGCGTACAGTCCCACTCGTGGCCATGAAGTGCTTGGCAATTCTTAGCAGCTGAGAAAGGAAAGGTCAGTTTTCTTCAAGAGTGAAAGTCCTAGAAAGTCAAGTGTGTTCTAGGTAAAGATGAAAAGTCCAAGAATATTAGACAGCACAAATTTGTCTTCACTGACAAAAATAAAAAATAAGAGTGCAGGGAGACACAACATATTATGGATGTGGAAGCAGCAATTTGGGAGGAATTGTATCTGAATATGATTAAAACATGCTGTAAAAACCTTAATACTCTTGGAAAACTAATCAAAAAACAATAAGGTGACTATCTCATCCCACA
Organism: Apodemus sylvaticus; assembly: GCF_947179515.1. Taxonomy (NCBI): domain Eukaryota; kingdom Metazoa; phylum Chordata; class Mammalia; order Rodentia; family Muridae; genus Apodemus; species Apodemus sylvaticus. Next base: position 107,376,491 of record NC_067475.1, read on the forward strand.
GTAACAAAAACTACAAACCAACTAAATAATAACAGCCATCCCCCCAAATCCACAAGTTTCGAAGTATTAATCTCAGAGGAGGACACTTAGCCCTAAAAGTTACTTCATGGGTTTCTAGTCATTTCCTACCAGTCCATCTTGGTCCACTAGCCACCCACAACTGGAGATCCTCATAGTAAGTAGATGAAGTCAAACCGGGGAAGACTAAAAGCACATTGTCTCTCATTTGCGTATCACAGATTATGAATAGACATTTCAAACCATGCATGCCTACATGACATGAATGTGTAAGTGAAACTGCCTAAGGAACAATGGAAGAAGAAGAAAAGAGGCAGAGTGGGGAGGGAAAATGCAATCAAATAGTGGTATAGTATATACTTGTCAAAGTACAAGTAAATGATATACTTGTAAGAAACATCATGAAATTTTTTATTATCTACAGTGAATATACAACAATAAACAAATTCATCATTAAATTATTTCTTTGAAAGAATTTTTGTGGAAGTTTCTAAGCTTTATAATCAGTAATTTATCCAAGTAAAATTATATGTGGGACAAGAAGTTTTGTTTTAAAAACAAACAAAAAAGAAAAAGAAAACAAATACAACAACTAGACTTATTCTTTTGCCAGTACAAAGAAAATACATATAACAAATTTAAAAGTTTTTAAAACTCCAATATCCTGAAATAGAATAATTAAGCCAGCTTTGATGAACAAAATAAGTTAGAAATTAGAGCAACATGTAAGTCTTTAAAAATGATATCAATTTGAACTTGATCACTTGTGTAATTTGCCAAAGTTGCATATTTCATGAAGAAATAAAACGGCATATTTTAATGTAATACAGAAGCTGAGAAATGAGATACAACCACCTTTCCTAATTCTCTTTCACAAAAATGAAAGTCAGGCAAGAAGCTCACAGAGCTTAGATTCAACCTGTAATGATGCGATCCCAACCTCATATTCTACCCATCCAGCTGAGACTGTACAACTGCTAAAAGCAGCAACAATTGCGTGCACAGAACAATGGTGTGGCAGTCCTGGTGGTTGTCTTGGCATTTGATCCCCTTCACAGCATAACCACAATGTTGTAGCAAAGAACAAGGAGGGGCCTGAAGTTAGAAAGAAGTAAAAACAAAAAATAGAGAAGTAGAAGGGAAAGGAAGAAGGAAGGGAGGGGGGTTGAGGGAAGAGGGGAAGGGGAAGAAGTGGGGGTGAACAGGGGAGGGAGGGAGGCAAGGAGGGAGAGACGGAAGGAGAGAACCAACAAACCAAGAACCAACAAATGAACTTCCTTATCAATTCATATTTACTAAGAGATGAAAGGATTTCTTCCAGAAATTTCATGTAGAAAGTGATGTCATGTTTTCAGTGCACTTCAGAAACTCAGTTTGACACTCTAGTTCTTGGAACCCTGATCCTCCTCAGTCCCTCAGATACACCCAGCCACCCAGCAGAGCACCAAAAATTTCACACTTCTCAGACACACCCACTCCTCAGAGCTTTCCTCCTTCGTTATGTTATTATTTTCTCTTATCTCACCTTAACATTTTTGAGCTGTAATTGATATAGTTGCATATTTCCTTCTGTGCCTGTAGGATAAACTCCCTTCCCTTTTTCTCTCCCTCTTGCTTTGCAGCTAGCTTCACATATGATAGGTATTAATTAATGACTTCATTGAATGCTTCCCCCAAAGATGAAGGAACTTCAATAGGTCATTTCTGTCAAAATGGCTTATATTTTGCTAGATCACAGCTGTTGTCTGCAGTCCTTTTGTAGTTCTCCAGTGATTCTGTACTTTTTCCCCAAGGCTTCTATGATTTTTCCCAGCTATTTTTCAATTCATTTTATCTAGTTCTGAAAACAAACAACAGAAAAGTTACTGAGATTGGCAATATTTACAAGACACAGTAAGGTGTCACCACAAAGGGAGAAAGGTGGCCATGGTGTTGAATTTGACTGTGTATTGTGAATAAAGATCTAGGAAGCATTAAACAACCTACATTAGACTCTTGGTATATTTGTAATGAAAAATATCTGCCCGTGTTTGCTGACAAATTCATAATTGCATGTGAGTGCTTTTCAGTACTACAACACAGGATAGCTCTCAAAATGTCACTTTACCTTCTGCTGAAGGTCTGTTTCTGTAAAATAATCACTGCAATGGACTCTGAAAGTTCACTGGAAATTAAAATTTGGGGAAGAAAAGAGCAGGGAGCAGGATGGGACAGAGAAACTAGTATTTAGGGAGATTTAGTGGATACAGTCATTGGAGTGCATAGGCTGAAATGTCTGAGCTTTCTTCCTCTGTATCTTTTTTGGTCACTAAATGCATTCTGACTGGAAGGATGCATTGGGGAATGCTGGCAAACACATCATACTCTGAAACAGTTGCCCACTGGGGCTGTCCAGGGCGGAACATCCAGCTTGAGGGTAATCCCCTCTCATGCTAAGGCAATCCTACAAACACATACACAGTTAAATTACCATCAGATACCTGCCCATCTGAACTTTCAAGGATGACCCAAGAAGCTAATAGGGAACTAATTTCCTGGTAATTATCATGTTAATGTCACAGCATTTCTTTCTGGTTTCACAGCTCTGCCCAGTGAATCCTAGTCATGTGACTCTGGTTACATAGGAATTCCCCAGTTCCAAATGCCAGAATGCGGGACTTTCTTGAAATGTCAAAGCTGAGATAAGTGGAACAGGCTAATTAGCCATCTAATAGAGGCTTCGCTCCTGTCCTCTGAGGCTGTTGACTGTTTGCAGGTCTTCAAGGTTTTGATCATTTTATTTGCAATGTAGCAGTTATCGCAATGAGATACAAATGATGAGAAATTAGCATTATAAACCGTTTCAGAGAAATCTTGACTCTGTCTGCTTTATGACAGCTTGGTTCCTAATGTTGGAATTTGTTTCTTGATACCTGTTTGGAAGGCATCAGATGCCTGAGCCTAAATTAAAAAATTCTACAATAGCCTAAATAATTCTGTATTATTAACTAGATTAATAATTTTGTATTATTGATTAATTAATTATTAATTAATTTTCTCTTAGAAAATCTTGTTTCAAGGTTCTGCTTTAACCCTATTTACCACATGTAATAAATCCAAACTTTGACTTTTGTCTACTTAAACTCTTACAGTGAATTCCTTCAAAAACATTCATTCTACTAAATAGGAATTTGGATTCTCATTTATACATACCAACAAAATATAACTTTGAGAATTTCTGGGAATGAAAGCTTCCTAGCCTGATATTTTTTGCTGATCCAGAGGGAGTAATGGGATCTCTATAATGGCCAACAGGTAAAGGAGAAAGACCTTCCTGAAGACTGGACTGGGTAGCTTTGTTGTCTTGAGTTTATAGTTCATCCTTTGAACTGAGCTTAGGTTAGAGGCAAATGGTGTGTATCTCTCTCCTGTTATGGCTATTTATTTGTATATGAGGCTATATATCTCTTTCCTCTGAAAAAAAAATTTAAAAATAGATTTTAAAGACCAGAATTTGAAATGTGTAATGAATATATTCTGAACATTCTCAAAGCCTGGCTTTAGTTACAAAGTTATTCTTAATAGTCTGTTATTTTTAATATTTAGCAATTTTAAATGTCAATTAGAATAAGTAATGAATGAAGAAACATTATCCTGGTCATCACATAGCCTATAGTAAAGTTTTATAACTGTATACTGCAACATTTCTCATATCACATGTTCTTCAAGGAAATGTGAAATTAGTTTCCAATTTAGATTCATGGGGTGCTTTTAAACAGTCACTCCTATTTCATCTATAAGGTCAACATTTTTTTAATCTTTAGGATTGAAATAAATTTCTGTTGATTCTTAATATAAGAGTATTTCAAAGAATAATAGAGTAACAGTGTCTGAATTAAAATTACAGTTACTGTGATGCTATTGTGTTCTGATGCCTGAAGTAAAGCTACTTGGAAATTGCTCTCACCATGTGGTTCCTGTCTTTATTGGTCTGGAAACATGATGCCACAAGTGTTTTTACAAGTGAGCAGCATTTTTCAGTATGGTTATGGATATGGTTTTTTGACTGTGGGAATGGTTTGTAACATCTGCATGTGGTTATTCTGCCTTTTTTTTTTTAAAGAAACAGAAGTGAAAAACTGCAGAATGTGGTGACTCACTGGCTTCCAGCAAACCTTTAAAGGAATCTCTGTGGCTCTTTCAGAAAGAGAAAATGGAAGAAAAAAAGTCAGGCTTTTGTGAGGTGTTGACAAATGATGGTGACCAGATGGCTTTTTTGTGTCCATGGCCTACACTGTGCATACAGACTGCACAGACCTTTGAGTGAGACAGGAACGTGTGACACAGATTTATCATAGATCCATGAGTCGATGCTTCTTTGTCCTTTAATGGGGTGGCTATTGGGGTAGAACCTCAGGAAGGAAAGATGTAGGAAATAATAAGAAAAAAATCAAGGAGAAAAACTTACCGAAGATGAATGTGCTTAGAATTCTAGGGGGACACACTTAAGAACAATGAATGGAACTGGAGAGATCCAGAGAGGTCTATGTAATGAGGCAAAGAGAGAGGAGAGGGGAAGCTCTATCTAAAATGGTCAAGTTCACGGTTCCAAAGATCATAATGGTAGGAAGAAGAGAAAATGAGAAGTCTCTAACAAATGGTCTTTAAGGCCTGTGTGCAAAATGTAACTATATGCAACTATAACATATACTCGAAAATTTAAGATGCTTAATCTCATATTGTGTTCTTATTCCAATAAGTTAAAACAATTACAATTTCTAATAAGTACTACAGTCACAGATGTTTACAATAATTTCTTATAATAAACAATAGGAGGGAATATGTTTACATAGAATCTCTGAGATAGACACATACAAAAGAGTGTGCTTATAGAGAAGAGAAAGAGCCTAAATGTCATGCTACCTGCATTAAGCCTACATACAGGTCAGCCACAGAGGCAGAGGCAGAGGCTGGGGGAAGGAGCAGGGAATTAGGAGAAAGAGTAAGGATGTTCACAGTCCCAGCCAAAACACATACTTAGGTTCTTGCTAGCATCCGAAAGAAAAAGACAAAAGGAGAAGTGAAAGGATCAGTTACTTCTAAGTCAAGACTCTAAGGGTAGATAGATGCAGCTCAGTGTCATGGAGGTTTGCACTGTCTGGGCTTACCAAGAAGTTTGTTCTTGCCCTGATGGATACATCTACAAAACAATTTGTGCGCCTAAGACTTGGGGAATGTTGCAGAAGAGGGGGCAGAAGGACTGTAGCAGCCAGAGGATCAGATACTTTTCTGGGAGATTATGTCTCCTGGTAACATCAGAAGCTACATAGATAGCATGCCACTAACATGACTGCCTAAGCAGGAGCTGGACAAGGAAGACCGCTGTGGACATGCCAGAGTAGATGGAGAAAGCCCAAGGCCTGAACTCTACATAAAAATCTACAGGAAACTGGAGAATGCTGAGAGAAATGGTCTTCTCCTCTATTTCTAATAATTGGTTATTCAAAGCCAAATGGTCTGCTCTGAAAATGTAAACACAATTGAACAGACTAAATAGGTTATATTTAGGAATATATATGTATGTACATGTAACAGCAATTATGAATACAGGGACCATGAAAGTGACCAAAGTGGTGTATATGAAGGGGAAAATTTGAAGGAAGATATTATGTAATTATATTATAATCTCAAAAATAAAGAAAAGGGAAAGAAAAACAAAGATGTTTGCTCTTAAAAGATGAACAAAATCCACGGTCCTGGTCCAGATCCTGCATGCTCCAGTGTGCAGCTTGGTCTCATGTGGGTCCCCTAACAATTAGAGTTGGGGCTGTCTCAGTCTCTAGCGTCTGAGGTTGGATCATCTTCCTCTTACCTGGACTACCTAATCTAGCCTCAGTGGGAGAAGATGTGCCTAGTCCTGTTGGGAATAGATACTCCAGGGTGGTGTGGTAGACCAAGGGGACTCCCCTAAAGAGAGGGGACAATAGAGGGAGGGATTGTAAAGGCGGTACTGGGAAGAGAGGAGGAAGGAGGATTATGATCTGGGTTTAAAGTGAGCAATAAATAAATAAATAAATAAATAAATAAATAAAAATATGATAGTCTACCTACGTGACCCAAAAAACTCCACTAGAGAACTCCTACAGCTGATAAACAACTTCAGCAAAGTGGCAGGTTATAAAATCAACAGAAGTAAATCAGTGGTCTTCCTATACTCAAAGAATAAGCAGACTGAGAAAGAAATTTGGGAAATGACCCCCTTCACAATAGCCACAAACAATATAAAGTATCTTGGGGTGACTCTTACCAAACATGTGAAAGATCTTTATGACAAGAACTTCAAGACTCTGAAGAAGGAAATGGAAGAAGACCTCAAAAAATGGGAAAACCTCCCATGCTCATGGATCGACAGAATCAATATAGTTAAAATGGCCATTTTGCCAAAAGCACTATACAGATTCAATGCAATACCCATCAAAATCCCAACTCAATTCTTCACAGAGTTAGAAAGAGCAATTAACAAATTCATCTGGAATAACAAAAAACCCAGGATAGCTAAAACTATTCTCAGCAACAAAAGAAATTCTGGGGGAATCAGTATCCCTGACCTCAAGCAATACTACAGAGCAATAGTGTTAAAAACTGCATGGTATTGGTACAGTGACAGGCAGGCGGATCAATGGAACAGGATTGAAGATCCAGAAATGAACCCACACACCTATGGCCACTTGATCCTCGACAAAGGGGCTGAAAACATCCAATGGAAAAAAGATAGCCTTTTCAACAAATGGTGCTGGTTCAACTGGAGGTCAGCATGCAGAAGAATGCGAATTGATCCATCCTTGTCTCCTTGTACTAAGCTCAAATCCAAATGGATCAAGGACCTCCACATAAAGTCAGACACTCTGAAGCTAATAGAAAAGAAACTGGGGAAGACCCTTGAGGACATCTGTACAGGGAGAAAATTTCTGAACAGAACACCAATAGCGTATGCTCTAAGATCAAGAATTGACAAATGGGACCTCATAAAATTACAAAGTTTCTGTATGGCAAAGGACACCATCAAAAGGACAAATCGGCAACCAACAAATTGGGAAAAGATCTTCACCAATCCTACATCAGATAGAGGGCTAATATCCAATATATATAAAGAACTCAAGAAGTTAGACTCCAGAAAACCAAACAACCCTATTAAAAAATGGGGTACAGAGTTAAACAAAGAATTCTCACCTGAAGAACTTAAAAAATGCTCAACTTCATTAGTCATTAGGGAAATGCAAATCAAAACAATCCTGAGATTTCACCTTACACCAGTCAGAATGGCTAAGATTAAAAATTCAGGAGACAGCAGGTGTTGGAGAGGGTGTGGAGAAAAAGGAACACTCCTCCACTGCTGGTGGGGTTGCAAATTGGTACAACCACTCTGGAAAGCAGTCTGGCGGTTCCTCCGAAAACTGGGCACCTCACTTCCAGAAGATCCTGCTACACCACTCCTGGGCATATACCCAGAGGATTCCCCACCATGTAATAAGGATACATGCTCTACTATGTTCATAGCAGCCCTATTTATAATTGCCAGATGCTGGAAAGAACCCAGGTATTCCTCAACAGAAGAGTGGATGCAAAAAAATGTGGTATATCTACACAATGGAGTACTATTCAGCCATTAGAAACAATGAATTCATGAAATTCTTAGGCAAATGGTTGGAGCTAGAAAACATCATACTAAGTGAGGTAACCCAGACTCAAAAGGTGACTCATGGTATGCACTCACTTATAAGTGGATATTAACCTAGAAAACTGGAATACCTCAAACATAATCCATACTTCAAATGAGGTACAAGAAGAAAGGAGGAGTGGCCCCTGGTTCTGGAAAGACTCAGTGAAGCAGTATTCAGCAATACCAGAACAGGGAAGTGGGAAGGGGTGGGTGGGAGGACAGGGGGAGAGAAGGGGGCTTATGGGACTTTCGGGGAGTGGGGGGCTAGAAAAGGGGAAATCATTTGAAATGTAAATAAAAATTCGCCGAATAAAAAAAAGAAAGAGAAAAAAAAACAAAAACAAAAAAACATAAAACAAAAAAAAATATGAAAAAAATCGATAGTCCTAACACTTAGAACTCAAAGCATAAAAGAGACATGAGTTGGAAATTATATTAAACAGTTATTATCATCAAGAAAAGAAATCATACTCTGTCAAACCTTGAAAACTGAACTTAAACATAGTAGTAAGTTATGGTCTTCATGACAGAGACAAGTGAAATAAAACATGGAGAGTTGGAAAGAAAAGGCTAAAGCAATGACATAAGACAATGCAGCAATGACTAGAATGTGAACAACCTAGAAGCCATCTCTCACTATATAAAATACTTAAGAAAAATGTGCAGTTCACAGGGCTGGACTGGAGCAGTTTAGTTTGCTCTGTGGCAGGTAAGTGTGCAGGACAAGCAAGCTCAACGTGAGCGAAAAAGACAGAATGGAGACCGTGGGCAGATATGGTTGAGGGCCTTTAGCAGACTGGCAAGATTTACATTAATCTAACTGGTAGGGATATGAATGACTGCTATACTATTATTCATACCTTTACATTAATTTTACTGGCTTTACAATGTAAAAATATCCCTGGAATCTATGTGTGCCTTTAATAGAGTCTAAATACTACAAGCAAGAGTATTTGATTTCTGCAAATTTAAACATTTAATATCACAGCAACTTTATCATATTATCTTGCAGGGCATATTCAGTATGTTGATACTAAACATCTTGTTTATTTCAAATACATGGATTCCGTTAGGAATAGCTCTATTTAATAGGACTAAGTAACTCCATTTCTTTTTAGCCACAATCATCTCAGGGTCTCTAATTTTCTCTTTATTTGGCAGCTGCTAGCTTTTATAACTGCCTAGAGTAGCCTTTTGGTCTCAAGGGAAGAAACTAGACCCTGTAATGAGATGTTCAAACACTGTATTAACAGAAGCATTAAGTACAAATTCAAGTAATAATAGAAGACAGTAAATGCTCTAACATTAGGACATAAATGTTAAGAGTAAGTACTGACCCACTTTAAAGACCTAGGTGAAAATTTAAGAATATTAGAAAGTATCAAGCATATTAACAACAATTTTTCCCACGTACTTTGTTCATGCCTCTTGTTTATGTAGCATATGGGACAAAGCAGAATCACTATTCTTAAAGAGCCACTGTTTTAATGGTGAGTGCCACTGTTACGAATCACATTGCCAGTGTACTTTAAGCAGTTTTCAGGAGTGTCTTAAAATATTTGATGAATAATATGATTGCAACCTAATATGGTTATAAAGTAGCTTCTTAATTAGCTTGGTTACACAATTCTGATTTTAGAAACTTAGCTATCATATTACTACCCAAAGAAAGCTGAGTTTTTGTCTCTCTGTAATTCATTTTTTCAAAGACATCTGATTTGTGGTCTCTGATGAACTCAGATGGCAAAGTTATAAAACTCTGCCATACTCATGAACAGTTCTCAAAGCATAAGAGATTGTGAAGTTTTTCGTGTAACATTTGGTTGATCAGGGTATCAACTTTTGAGCTAGGATTTAATCTGCAATAGAATATGATGCTTTCTTTGGCATTTTTTATTTTTGTCCCAAGTTTCTCCACTCTCTAATTCTAAATGTTTGTTATCCATGTGTGTGTGTGTGTGTGTGTGTGTGTGTGTTTTAATCTTACAGTGTGAAGATTAAAGTAGTTATTAACATTAACTACAAACTCGTTTGTCAAGTTTTTCCTCAGCCTTTCATATAAATGGATTTTATTAATCTCCACATCAAGTCCCCAAAGAGGGTGCTTTTGCTATCTCCATTTCATAGATAAGTAGAGTTGTAATGAGATTAAGGAATTTGCTCATGTCATGAAGCCAATGACATGTACAGCCAGAATGTGAACAGAGTATGATTGTTTCTGGGACAACAGATATCAATCATTTCATCCAAGGTTGGGATCAGATATGCCTTTGAGTTACTGCAGGGTATCTAAAATAGCTTTGCACAGTCTTGCCTTTTGCATGTGATGAAATTAGACTCACAGTAAACAGTTGCCAATCCCCTCATCACAAGATAGAGCTGAGATTCAGCTGGGGTGTGTTTAAAATGGGCCTAGAGATCATTTGGCTCTACCAACAACTGCCAGGAAAGCATGACCAACTTAGGTGCACCTTCCAAGTCTCCTGTCTCACTGGAGGTGTGCCAAGGCCCTGGCTCATCACAAGTAGTGTTAAAACCTGCGAAGACAACATTCAGGGAAAGCATATTTTTACACATGTACTTAAAAACAAAAGAATTATATTTATATGGTCCCAATGTGAGGTTTCTATATATATATTATTTATATACTATATATACTATATATATAATATATTTATATATAATATAAATATTACTATATATATTATTTTAAATAACAACATATTTACCTTAGAAAATATGCATCATTTTTATATGGTAAAATTTTAAAAATCCATTTTTTTGAGTTCTTGAAATATTGTCATCTACAGTTACCCTATAGTACAAAATCCCAGCAGAGCCTCCTACTGCTTGCTGTGTAACTATAACCCTATACCATTGAACAACCTTATCCATACTTCCCTGGAATCTAAGCCAAGAATTACAAAGAATATTTTCTTTGCGTAGCGCTAAACTAAGAAACAAATCTAAACTGCTTAAAGACAGATAATATATTCTAAAGAAAAAATAAAAAGCCATAATAAATGAGGTCCAGCATTAGAATATCAGTTGATAACAATGATGTCTGTCTAGTCCTCAAAGACATAGTTGCTTCCCCAGGGTGTTTTTAATAGACAAAGCCATGTCAGTCCTGACAAATAATTGTAATTACATTCCATTTTAATATTACAATTTGCATAAATTGACTCTCGCCTTCATGTTTAATTTTCCAAAGAGCTTATGAGGTAGACAAGCAAAGATGTTTGTAGAAATTAAACAACCCGCATGAGATTAAATAGTTGATCTGGCTCCAAAGTCCATATTCTGTTCTGTGTCCTCAATCACCATGCTGTAGTGCTGTGGGCTTGCATTTTTTCCATTATTAATTCTCACCCTGGTGCTGGCATTACAAAATAGATATATCTAGCTATACAGTGCACAGTGGCATGCAAAGTTCACCAGAGCTAAGTTATTTGCCCAACCTCCTGCAGCAAACAATATATAAACTGAGGTTTAGTTTCATTGGGAAACAATGTTCCTTGCATTCTTCAGCATGCCTCATTATCTGATAAATGCAAAGCTTGATAAAATAGTGATCACTATTCACACTTGGCTAAAGTTGAATCATCAACTTAAAAAGATGACATTTGCACTTTGTCTATAAAACAACAGGATGCTGAACAGCTTGTTTATGTTTAAAAGGCTGTGGTACTGGATATTTCTTGAAAGAAAGATATTATGATCTTTGTGCTAGAATCCTTGTGCTAAGGACTGCCAAGAATATGATGAAGTCATGATCCCGTGAGAGCAGTCATGCGCTATTATTTTTCACAGTAGTATAAAACTTGACACTCTACTTCTATGGGTCTCAATGTGAGTTGGCCTTTCACATGCTTCACTGACTGATACCTGTTAAGAAATTGAAAACTCAGGATCAAATGAGTATCAAACCTCAACACTACTAGATGTTTGCTGTAATTCCTCAATTTGATTTTAACAATGGTAAGCAGTAACTGAAAGCAATGGGATGCACATGCTTCTAAGGTAACCAGACTTCGCTGCTAAAGTATAAACTCATAGTCTAATTGAAATCTCACTGCACCATGCTTTAAAAGTAAAGAAGAAAATATTAGGTAAGTATAATTTCATCAGAATATTAATCATGGAGGACATTTTGCCTGTATATAGCTAGATAACTTCAAAATCTCTATAATCTGTTCAGTTTTGCTATAAAGCTAAACTATGGTAAAGGAATTAAGCCTACTGAAAATAAAGAGGGAATTACAGTATAGAGTACTGCCTTGCCATTTATAAAATAGGCATGTATAACATGAAAATATTATCATCTACAAGTCATTGAGATGTGAGGATGTGGGAATATTTGTCAATTCCTTACAAAGGGGAACATAACAACGGAATGTACATGCCTCTGAGGTATTGGAGTTGTCTGTGTGAGCTCTCGGCTGCAACCGTTTTTACAGGATTACTTTGGGAGATGAAAGTTATCCTCCTTAGTTTGAGACTTAAGTTAGTGCTTCCCAATCTTTGAAACTAAAGTAGAGTTAAAGGGTGAAGGTGCAACTCAGCAGGATCGTGCTTGTCTAGTACATGTCAGTGTTAATGCATGGCCTGGCAAACACTCATACACACACGGGAAGTTATTAAGAAACTATAAAACATTTATTAAGAAACTATATTATTAAGAAACTATAAAACACTTAGGAGAAAGGAAGGACACAGAAGGTGTTTGTTTGCTGTTTGTTTGTTTATTCATTGTCGTTCTTAAGGACCTGCCCTGGAAAATTATATCCATATTCTTCATTATGCTTTGAGCTTAAACTGTTCCCGGTATCTCAGCCTTTGAACATTTTTGTTTTTGCCTGATGGCATTGTTTGGGGCAGGTTCTGGTGCCTTTGGGTCTTGGAGCCTCACTGACAGATGCAGATGTACAGGCTTTGAAGTGTGTAATCTCCAGTTCCCAACTAGCTCTCTGCTTCCTAATGAGCTATGGCACGATGATCTACATCTACCAACTCCCAGGACAAAGCTACTTCATCACACCTTCCCTACCATAATGGACCCAACTTGTGAGCTAGAATAGACCTTTCTTTTGTAAGTCCTGGGAGTTACAAAACTGTTAGGCAGTTTTTCAAAAAAAAAAAAAGAGAGAGAGAGAGGTAGCTAATATACCTTGGAAATGATAGTCTTCAGTCTTCATTTTAAAGAAAATTCTTAGTGAGGGCATGAAGCAAATCCATCATTATCCTTCTGTAAGCAAGTTCTTTCTTCTGGTTATATAAACTGAATATAAAAAACACCATACCATTGGAGCAATACCATTGTTGGGAACTGAGGTTGCAGCTCAGTGATAGAGTACTTGGCTAGGATGATAAAGAGAGTAGGTTCAAAATTCAAACTGACAAGTGAAGGAAGAAAGAAAGGGAGGGAGGGAAGGATAAAGAGATGGGGAAAGGAGTAAGAGAGGAAGGAAGAACAGAAAGAAAGAGAGGATGGGGTAGGAAAGAGCATGGAGGAAGTGAGGGAGCAAAATAGGGGGGAAGGGAAAAGAATACTTGGACTTTCATTTGAAGTTGAGGGACTGCATTGATGGAATAACACATGTAAGAGTTATATGCACAGCTAGAGAGGCTCACAATCCCAGGAAGAGCACAGCTGTAATTCTGTAGCTCTCTTTGTGCTTTGCTCTCCTGAAGCCTAATTTCCCTAATGTTTTACTCTTCCTTATAATTTGTTCTGTTGCTTCTGGCCTGACCTTCAACTTCTACTTCAGCAGAAGTGGAGTGAACGTTTTCTGCTCTCTTGTTCTAACTCAAGTTCAAATACACATTCATAACCTTAACAAAATAAGTAGGTGGTTAACAAAAAATGAATTTTGAGGTTTACTGGGTCTCCCCAAAACCACAAGAAACAAGAGTCGCTGCAGACCATTCAGTTGCCGGAGCTCACACATAAATTCGGTCCATATTTGATTATTTTTACCTCTTTCAGTCATCCAAACTTTTAAAACAATCATTATTTCCTGAAATAACCAATGTGACTGGAGCCTGCCACATATATATGATGGCTTCAGGTAAACCTGAAAATACCAATACGATTTAGTTTTGAACAACAGCTTGTCTTTATTAGTCCAAGATGCCAAAGATAATGAAAATGGGCTAAGTAGCACTACAGAAGAGTGACATCAAGGCTTCAGTTAAATAAGACCTACTGAGATTTATCATTGCCCCTAGTCTCTCTACAATTTTGCTTTTATTTAAGTTCCTGGTCCTTTCTTCTTATTTCATATGAATAAGTGTTCTGCCAGAATGAATGTATATGCACCATGTGCTTGCAGAGTGCCAGAAGAGGGTGCCTAGTCCCCTTGTATGGAAGTCATTGAAGATGGTTGTGAACCGCCATTTTGGTGCTGAGAAGGAAACCCTCCCTGGTCCATTGAAAAAGCATCAGTGCTGTTAACTGTTGTGGCATCTATCTAGACACCTAAGCTTCTGTTCTTGCCAGTATATATGTTTATAAACATAAATTGAAGTCTTTAAATCACCCTTGAACCTCCCATTTACTTAATTTATGACTATGTTTTCCATTCATATACACATCTTTGTTTCTGGGTATTTTCCATGTAGTTGAAAGGCCCTACAATTTATTCAGGCAGTTCCTGTGATAGTAAGAGAGTAGTGGACAGATATTCACCCTGAGAGTGAAACTCAGAAAAGCTTGGAAAATCATTCATTGAACTGTGCCTTGGCATATTCAAGAGAGCTGAGGTCTCTTCTCCTTAATCATAACTGATAGAAAGTAAGACAATGAGACAATGTTTCCTGGAAATAATGAAATTTCTAATAACAACATTTGTTCAATGTGGACTAATAACAATAGGTATTCCTAGTACAGATGTACAGAGAATACAATAGGCAAGACCAAAAGGAGCTATGGTCATGTGGGATACCTCCAAACCTGAGATATATAGATTCTCTACTCCATTATGGGCCAAGCATCAGATGCAAAGCACCCACGCAGAACCCATCCTAGAAACCATGTGAGAAGTTACTACAAAGCTGGATGCCCTGTTATTTACTATGATTTTTTTTATTCGATATAATTTATTTACATTTCAAATGATTTCCCCTTTTCTAGCCCCCCACTCCCCGAAAGTCCCGTAAGCCCCCTTCTCTTCCCCTGTCCTCCCTCCCACCCCTTCCCAGTTCCCCGTTCTGGTTTTGCCAAATACTGTTTCACTGAGTCTTTCCAGAACCAGGGACCACTCCTGCTTTCTTCTTGTATCTCATTTGATGTGTGGATTATGTTTTGGGTATTCCAGTTTTCTAGGTTAATAACCACTTATTAGTGAGTGCATACCATGATTCACCTTTTGAGTCTGGGTTACCTCACTTAGTATGATGTTCTCTAGCTCCATCCATTTGCCTAAGAATTTCATGAATTCATTGTTTCTAATGGCTGAATAGTACTCCATTGTGTAGATATACCACATTTTTTGTATCCACTCTTCTGTTGAGGGATACCTGGGTTCTTTCCAGCATCTGGCAATTATAAATAGGGCTTCTATGAACATAGTAGAGCATGTATCCTTATTACATGGTGGGGAATCCTCTGGGTATATGCCCAGGAGTGGTATAGCAGGATCTTCTGGAAGTGAGGTGCCCAGTTTTCGGAGGAACCGCCAGACTGCTTTCCAGAGTGGTTGTACCAATTTGCAACCCCACCAGCAGTGGAGGAGTGTTCCTCTTTCTCTGCACCCTCTCCAACACCTGCTGTCTCCTGAATTTTTAATCTTTGGTGTTTTCCCACACTGGGTTCTGTCCTGACCTGCAGTGTAAGGATTAAGTGCTGGATACAATTCATCCATACTTGTGATGCACTTATGAAACAGTGAATAGATAGTGAATGAAAGAATGTGACTCTGGTGTCTCAGTGACTGGAAGAGGAGTCCAGGATTCTAGGGATGTCATAGCTACAAGCTCTTGGAGGACTAGTTATTTTATCTAGGTGTGTGTCAGTTTTTTCATGGGAAAATCAAGTAAAGCTTATAGATCTATCAACATCTTTGGAGACTAACTCTCCCCTTAGATTTGACAGCAGGAGACCCTAAACACCCATGAAATGCCCAGCACTGAAGTAGTTGATGCTAAGAACATAGTTGCAGATCACACAGGATAAGATCTTGTGCTTGAAAAACTGATAGGAAAGACAATTATAAAGGAAACAAATAAAAAGCTAGTTGCTTATAGCATAAGCTAGGCTCTAGGACTAAAGAGAAATTACAATATGTACATAATCCATTTTGTGCAATCCACAATAGCAACAAGCTGGATGCTGAATTTTTTGCTCAGCCCACTTAGTCATCAAAGCTTCGGGTTTCCTGGCAGTACTGCACTCATTTGTGTTGTACAGACAGAGTACAGTTAGCCGTTGTAACTTGTTACAGAAAGAAATCATTGCCTAGTGACACTAATCCTCTTTGAACATGATATGGCATGAAGATGTTGACACTCAGCAACTTCCCTCAGTTCCAGTCAAATGAAGCCTAGTGGCCCACAGCCAGTCAGCAAATGTGCTGCCTATACAAGGGGCTCTTCTGCCTGAGACTCACAGTAGCTTTGGTTTACATGGAAACTTGAGTGAACACATTTCAGTTTTCTGATTGCCCTGCCTCTGCTCCTTTGCCCTGTACTATCTTCCAAGTCATGACATAGCCTCTCTGCTTTCTTGCAGATGAATTAAGTTTTACCCAAATCTGTCGATTTCAGCTTCAGATTGATACTTTCTGTGTCCTAGACAGCACTTGGGCAGTGAATGGTCTCATTGTTTTTCAGAGGAGAACAACTCTGAGATGTGTGGGTGTCTGGCTGAAATACTGGAACGCCTCAGAGTCATCCTGACAGGGTGCTGGTCTCAGGAAATAGCATGAGTTAATAACCCCATTCAGCCATGCTGTCAAAAAGTGAAAGAAAGCAGGCATTTCACATGTACAAAAGGTCACTTGTCAAAAGTTCTCATGAAACTCAAATTAATTTAGATTTGATATTTTTTTATGTGGGCACCAGTATTCTAAGCTATCTGGTAAAGTATTAGGAGTCTTTCTTTGTTCAGTCCTATGATGTATCATCCCCTAGCCAAGCCAATCTGGACTGTTATATTGAAGGATACACATACTCTACACCAACTTGTTTCAAAAGCTATTTTAATTGACCGAGTTACTAGCAAGAAGACCATTGTAACAAGAAATACGAAGTGAGCACAGTAATGAGAAGGAGCCCTATTCTATTTAAAATTTTAGTCCACTTGCTAAAGTTGACAATTGTACAAACAGCCTGGAAGAGACTGGGACTTACCAGACACCCCAACTGGAAGGACAGTCCTACCATGCCACTGCCAGCTCTAAAGCAGGCTGCACAGACTCTTGGCAGAGAGTCTGAATAACAATAGTACAGCTGGGGCTGAATCAACTCCCTCACAGGACTCTGATTGCTCAAGCAGGAAAAGACAGAGACAAACCAATGTTGTTTTATAAATTTACTGTTTTATTAAATGACATGGGAAACGTCTTTTGTTGTTCCTTCTCTTTGTTATTCTGTATAAATTCTTGTATCTCGATAAACATCTCTCTCTTTGGGTTCGGGAATTTTTATGTATTTCGTTATTATAAATATTTTAATATTTATAACACGTTGTCCCAAAGTTTTCTCTGGTTATACTCAGAAAAGTGGTCTGCAAACTCATTCCACGGCAGCACCCTGCCACGGGCCTCATCCAGTTGTCTTGAAAGCAGTCTCTCACAAAAGTTTGGGTTCTTCCATCTGTGTCAGGCAATCCAACCGACATCAATACAGGTCACTCACAGGAGTGAGCGAGTAGCTGTTTTTGGTGAGAGTTATCTGCTCCTCTTCAACCTGTTCTTTCACTTTATTCTAAGCAGTCTTCTGACCCTTGAACTCCCTCATTTCAGACAAATGCACTACCTGGTTTCTCAGCAGCGCCAGGAAGGTTTCCTCCAAGCTCCCTCTCTCCTAAGTGTGTGTGACGCTGTGCTCTATTCAATGGGCCCCTTCCTCTTTTCCATCCTAACTGCCTCGTTCTCTTCTTGGGTCTCGTGTTTCCGTGCCTCTTCCCTGGCATTTGCTTGCAATTTTCTGTTCTCAGCTAAGGCCATCGCAACCCTCCTCGGCGCTGTCCCTGCCAAGTGCATGTGATGGTTTCGGCGAGCCCTTGCAGTTCAGCCCTCTCTCCTGGGCTCAGTGCCCACACACACCACTGTCTCTGGTAATAACCACATGCATGCCTAATGGACATCTCCAACTGCATGAATCCTGGCAAATTCTACTTCCTACCCCAGCCGCGGCTGCCTGCCCCTTTCTATTGTCCTGTGTGTCCTTAATTGGGGTCATCTTTGATTCTTTATTCCCCCATCTTTTCTCTTACTCAAACCATGCGTATGTTTATAAATTTTATTTTCTTAATCGCTCCGCAATCTGTTTGTCTCTCCTTTGTCACTGGATGTCACTTAAACTGTAAATCTCCCAACTTACTGATACATTTTCTGGCTGGATTTTATCATGTTTTTAAAAGGACAATTAAGCTTTCACAGGTGCCTCTCCCTAAACTTCTGTGTGATTAACCTGGAAATCCCCACTTCCTCTCAGTTTAGGCTCCAATATTGTTCTCTCTTCAGGTTTATCAGTGGCCTCGCTATCATTGCCTGTAGTAAGACTTCATGGGCATCTCTAAAGTGTGGTCCTTTCAGTCACAAGGACGTCAGTATGCGTCTTCAGTGTAGAGAACTTTACTCTCACGGATCCTATGCGACACAAATTCCTACTCACCTACCAATCATTGTATTTTGTTCTAACAGCTTTTTAAATTTTTTTTCTGCCAATACACTGTAAACTCTATGAGGGACTAACTAAACACAATCTTTTTGAGTAACCAGGAACAGAAAGCCTAAATAAATATAACTGAAAAAACAATGAATGATTTTTATATTTTGTATGTAAGGGCAAGCATAAATTATAAACAGTTTTAAGTGTTTTATATAGCTTTTTGTTAGGAAATAAAGTGTACTTTTGGTTTAGTCATAGACAAAAACACTAACTTTAGTGTGGTGGTTGATTTAAAAGCAATAAGGTCTAATTTCCCATGATCCTCCAGTCTTCAGCACTGGAGTATATCCTGTTAGTGTTTGCCAGTACAACCAGCAATATGGTCATATTGCTGTTAGTCTTTCAATATAGAAGTTGCCTGTTTTCTGTAAAGACATTTTTTTGAGGGAGAAAATAAACTAAACCTGAATGAGTATATTATAATTTAATTTAAAAATTGTGTGCCCCCCCATCCCTTTTTCAATCTATTCATTTTGATCTGTGTCTCTCCTACTGAACAAGGGACAGGGGATAAAGGCTTGCACGTCAGAAACAGGGGCATCGGAAGCAAGGTCATGGTTGAGAGTTATAGTAGTAGGAATGCAGCAGTACCCAGAGAGGGTGCAAGGAGAAGAGGCAGAGCTAGCCCTTCTAGCTCCAGGCTCCAGGCACCCCTCTGGGGAGAAGGAGGGGACAATTTCTGAAAAGACTGCTTTTTTTGTGGGTTTGAACTTCATTTAACTGGTTAGTTGCAATGCTGCACTGACTGAAGAACCACCTAAAGACTACTCTCAGCAAAGATAAGCAATTATCCACAGGAGTGAACACTGAATAGCATTGCAGGGCAGAGATAAATATTAATGAGTAAACTGAGTATCAGTTAGCATTCCATTGCTAATCGGTTCAGCCACAGCAAATGCACTGAAGGGTGTAGAGAACACAAATCCTCAGTCTCCCTCCAATAGTATTTAGAGTCTTCCTGTAAACTGAATAGAAGAGGTCCCAGCAACGCATCAGTGACTTTTTTCATTTATTTGAATACCTGAAAGACAGAATCTTTCTTCTGGCTCAGTTTGAAGAAGGACAGTCCATTAGGTGGAACTGGCTTGGTGCCTGGGATGGCTAATGTGACTGTGCCCACTGTAGCAGAAGAGTACAGTAGCTTCATGTAGCATGGTGCCTGCCAGTAAGTGGACAGCTCTCGTAGAAGCAGGGTGACATCCAACCCTCTAGGCCCAGCCCCAACCCAATGACATGCTTATTCCAGGAAGTGTGTATGTATATGTATGTGTGTGTGTGTGTGTGTGTGTGTGTGTGTGTGTGTCCCCATATACATGCCATGGCAAGTATGTAGAGGTCAGAGGACAACAAGAGACAGGTCTCTACTACCATCATGAGTCTCAGGGACTGGACTCAGATGGCCAATCTCCAACAAGTAGTTCCAAACTCTTGGTTGCACAGATACCTCTACTTAAATTCAGTCCCTCATGAAATGAAACAAAAAGATGCGAATGTAGGGAGTGGCTATGCAGAGAAGAAGGCAGTTGACAGGAGTATAATGGTGTCTTAGCTAGGGTTACCATTGCTGTGATGAGACATCATTAACAAAAGCAATTTGGGGGAGGAAACAGTTTGTGTGGCTCACATATCCTGAATCACAGCCCACTGAAGGAAGTCAAGGCATGCACTCAAAGTGAACAGGAACCTGGAGGCAGGAGCTAACGCACGAGCCATAGGAGTTCTGCTTACTGGCTTGCTTCTCAAGGCTTGCCCAGACTGCTTTCTCATAAAAAAACTAGGAATCCCCCATTCCATATCAGTCAATAAGAAAATCCCCTAAATGCCTTGCCTATCTGATGGAAGTATTTTCATAATTGAGGTTCCCTCCTCTCAGATGACTTTAGCTTGTGTAAAGTATACATAAAACCTAGCTTGGGTCAAGGCAGATGAAATCAATTATGGAATTAGAGTAATTGGAGTGAATTATATATGTTCATGACATTATATTTTAAAAATGTAATTGCTAAAAGAAGAAATAAGATATTGTTAATAGTACATATAGTACAATATTGTTAATAGTACAATGTCACAAAATGATTCCAGTCTTTAAAATGCGACATGCTTTCTCCTCTAAAGGTAATGATAAGAATTGTCATTCAAGGAAAGTTTATGCTTTCTTAAATAATAACAAAGAAATGTAAGATTTTAGCAATTGATCTCTATACTGGCATTCTTTTTTTTTATTCGATATATTTTTTATTTACATTTCAAATGATTTCCCATTTTCTGGCCCTCCACTTCCCAAAAGTCACATAAGCCCCCTTCCCTCCCCCTGTTCTCCCACCCACCCCTTCCCACATCCCTGTTCTGGTTTTGCCCTATACTGCTCCACTGAGTCTTTCCAGAACAAGGGGCCACTCCTGCGTTCTTCTTGTACCTCATTTGATGTGTGGATTATGTTTTGGGTATTCCAGTTTTCTAGGCTAATATCTACTTATTAGTGATTGCATACCATGATTAATCTTTTGAGACTGGGTTACCTCACTTAGTATGATGTTCTCCAGCTCCATCCATTTGTCTAAGAATTTCATGAATTCATTGTTTCTAATGGCTGAATAGTTAGTACTCCATTGTGTAGATATACCACATTTTTTGCATCCATTCTTCCGTTGAGGGATACCTGGGTTCTGTCCAAGTTCTGGATATTTTAAATAGGGCTGCTATGAACATAGTGGAACATGTTATTACCTGCTAAGGAATCCTCTGGGTATATGCCCAGGAGTGGTATAGAAGGATCCTCCGGAAATGACATGCCCAGTTTTCTGAGGAACTGCCAGACTGATTTCCAGAGTGGTTGTACCAATTTGCAACTCCACCAGCAGTGGAGGAGTGTTCCTTGAGGGGGTATAAAGTCATGGGCTCTTGTCTACTAGGGATAGGAAGATGAATGCCTGGGGCTTCTCACTATCATCCACTTCCATCAGATTCCAGCAAACAGCAATAGTCCATCCTGTGAGACTTTAGTTCCTGCACTCTGCCATACAAGTACCTGGAAATGGAAGGAAGAAGCAGAGTCAGGAAAAATAATTCCAGCTTTCAAAAGTATGAGATTATGTCAAACACAATGTGGAGGTCAGGTGAGGGGTCGGAAATAAACGATACGAATCACTCCTCGCATTTGCTGGCCATGTCGCTTAGTCACTTAGAAGACATTAAGTTCTAAGGAAGCAGCGCATGTCCCTTGCCATTTGCCCTTTAGTTTTAAAAAACACTAAGTAGCTTCTCAGTAAATATTTATGGAGTGAGCGAATATAGAGGTCTAAAATGTCTGCAGGATGACGGAAGGATAGGAGCTGTTCAGCTAAAATCCATCTTCCAATATTTTCCTACAAGTCAAAAACAAATCATTCTGCTTTGGGTCCTAATTCAGATACTGAATCTAATGTAAGGCAGTAAGGACAGAAACAGGAAGATCATTTGAACACAGGAGTTTGAAGCTAGCCTAGGCAAGATAGTGAAACCCTGTGTCACAAACTCTGTTATCACAACAGGCTAAGAATGCTGACTATCAACAGACAGCATCAGTGCTATAAATGCTTTCCAGAAGTTCACAAGAAGAAGAAAAAAAAAAACACGAAACAGGAAAAGGCTCTTGTTGGTTACTATCCAGTCCCATAGAATCCTACTGCGCAGGCACATACTGTGAGAAAAATGTTCTCTCTGACTTAGTATAAGGTAGGGAAACATTTTGAAGCTTCACTCACAATCTTCACATTAGAGGAAGATGGAGAGGACATATCAAAAGTCTTCTACACCACAGCTCAGAGGCTAAGGGCAAGAGCAAGATTGAATTGCTTCATCCATCATACAGAAATATTTGCCAGTTTTGAGCAGGGTTTGTGGGGTAGAACTTGCTCAGACACCAGCTTTGTCCTAAAGATAAGCTGGCAGCCCCTTCAGCCAACTGTGTTCTCTACTGTAATTTCTCTTGTTCAAACTATAACTCACATTCCTGAAGTTGTCATTATTAATTAATATTTGTGTTTTAACAGTGTTATAACACCTAGCTATGTTATATGAATTTAAATTTTAAAGACTAGAATTTATTAAGCTCCCTTTCTTTTTTAACTTCAGTATTGATTAGTGCTTCTCTTTTCCAATACTTTAAGATATAGTTCAGATATGAAACCCACCACCAAACATACCTAAATTTTAAAAAGAAAACACTTTTAAAAAGAGAGGTACTTTTCAACAAAGTACTTTAAAAACACTTTAAAAATATCTTTAAAAATACTCTTTCAACATGTTCAAAATAATGTGACACTAAGAAATACAGCAATATTCCTCCAGTATTAGCTAAGCTAATATAAAAGTAATATACAAATATGCCCATTTGACAGCAAAATACTTTTAACAATCAAGCAGTGTTTAACACACATGTTAAATTCTCAGCCACAAACATATTTTCTGTTATACATTCATGCATAGACATACACATAGGCACATGCACTCACATACCAACATGCATATACATGTATGTGCATGCACACACACTAATACGCCCACACAGCCTCCCATACACACACACAAACACACACACACACACACACATCAGCCTCCTGATAGACTGACTGTAAGGGCTTGTTTACAAGTAGGCTATAAAATACAATGACATGATGTAGCTGTGACCCTACTATCTTAATCTGCTGACAGTTTCTCCTCAGCCCCAGTTTTTCTCAGCCTTGCCATGGCAGCATAACAGATGCAGGTGCTGAGTCTCATAATTGAAAACATCTCTGAACGCACTGTTCCAGAAAGTTCTTTTCTGTTGCAGACCCATGCTTGGGACTTGGGCTGTTCCGGCTATTTTAATGACTGTCAAAGAAGCACTTGTACAATTCAGAAGAAAACTTCCTTCGGATTTGGCTCAGATTCGTACTCAGGGAAGCACACAGGAAGGATGAACAGCTCTCACTAGTCCTGGCACAGATAACCAGAAGATGAACAAGTGTCCTCAGAAAGCCCTGGTCTCATTTCACTCCTGGCCTTCTGGAACCACCCCCAGTCCTAACCTCAGCTTTAGAGCACCCCACAGACTCAACTAGCTTGCTTTCATATTGCCAGACATTGATGATGTTTATGAAAGCAGAATACTAAACACATAGAACATTCTGGCACAGACACACAGCCTTGTGCATGCGTGCATTTCTAAAGCGTATGAGCACACTCCTGAACCCAAAAACTGTCACACTGGAGAATCAAAAACTAGATTTGTGATGAGGAGGGGCAAGCATTTTCTTATTTTCTCTCATGTGGCAAGGGGTGTTATTTGATGTTAATTAAATCACAAAATATACTGTTTCTATTTTAAAGCTTCATGTTAGTCTCTGCTACTGCCTATCTCACAGGTTTCAAAGTGTGATGTGTATACCCCCAAAGAACCCTATTAAAAAATGGGGTACAGAGTTAAACAAAGAATTCTCACCTGAAGAACTTCGGATGGCGGAGAAGCATCTTAAAAAATGCTCAACTTCATTAGTCATTAGGGAAATGCAAATCAAAACAACCCTAAGATTTCATCTTACACCAGTCAGAAAGGTGAATCATGGTATGCACTCACTAACAAGTGGTTATTAACCTAGAAAACTGGAATACCCAAAACATAATCCACACATCAAATGAGGTACAAGAAGAAAGGAGGAGTGGCCCCTGGTTCTGGAAAGACTCAGTGAAACAGTATTCAGCAAAACCAGAACCGGGAAGTAGGAAGGGGTGGGTGGGAGGACAGGGGAAGAGAAGGGGGCTTACGGGACTTTCGGGGAGTGGGGGGGCTAGAAAAGGGGAAATCATTTGAAATGTAAATAAATTATATCGAATAAAAAAAATTGTACCCCCCGCCAAAAAAAACAATTAGTATATTGGAAGGAAGAGCATCTTGCAATTTGCATGCTTGGCCTTCCCTCTTGCTGCAGAGATGAGCTGTCTTAGAAGCAGCAGCTCTCCAGAAAGCTTCCAATTTCAGTATCATAATGGGACTACTGAGACCCCTGGACTTAAAGTAACTGAGTAACTACCAACTGTCAACCTACAAGGAAAGATATGGAACCATTTTAACCATTAGGCTGTTCTAAGACCAAGTAACTACAGTCTCTCTTGTGTAATCCTGTTGTTATTATTTTGAGCTGATTTATTAAATTCTTTCTCTCTCCCTCCCCCCACCTCTCTCTCTCTCTCTCTGTGTGTGTGTGTGTGTGTGTGTGTGTGTGTGTGTCTGTCTCCCTCTCTGTCTCACTCTCTCTCTCACACACATACAAACACACACACACACACACACACACACACACACACACCATATATCCTTATGGAACCTTACTAAAAATATGGTTGAAATTTCTATCCTAATTTCAACAAAATTTATTTTATTCCTTATTTTATGAGGCTTATATTTGCAACTCAAATAGCATTTTTAAAAGCTAATGTTTTAACCTGATTCAATGCAACATTATGCTTATTTGAGACTTATGTCCTAAGTAATGACATTAGGACAGGACTACAACACTTCAGTTTCCATAATTACGTCATCGTGATTCTGTAAGGGCAGAAGACAGCCGCACAGTGAAACTTGGGTAGTTCATAGAGTACAACAGACTCAGTGTCCTAGCAGTGTGACATCAGGCAGAGCAGCAGCATGTGCAGTGTGAACTGCTTGTTGTGAGTCTAGAATCAAGGCTGCAATGAACTTGGGGATGTGACATGGTCCAGCACAGCCAGAAGCATCTCAGACTCATTGCACATTTGATTTGAATTCATTCTTGGGCACAACTTTGCCAGGTGTGAGACTGTCAATGAACCCCGCATTTAGTTTTGACCACACGTATCCTAATGGTGTAAGAAGCTGGGCATGATCGCTTGCTTTTTCTCAGCTAGAAGGGATGGATGAGAAAACATACCCCTCTGCCAATAAATAGGCAAAATCCAGGCAACCTAACACACCCCTTTGTACAAAGGTAGAAGGTTCCTGTCCTTGTACTGAACGTCTGGGCACTGAGCTAGCAGGATCGCCTTGGGTTCTAATTCTCCACATTTCTATATGGAGTGTACTCTTATTTCAGTGATTACCAAGTCCCTGAAAGTGCTGATCTGTTATGGAAGCATAAGTCCTCATATGATATATGATTGGCACTAATTGCTTTTGGAATGCCAACAGTATTCTCTTGCACACTTTAATCTACAGCAAGTCTTTTTTTGTTGTTGTTTGTTCTAATTTGGACTAGAGCAAGAGAATTCGGAAGAAAATAAGCTCATGTGGGCAAGCAAGTAAAGCGGGGAGGCCTCACACATGCAGGAAATGGAAGTGCATTGCATTAACGTGACTGGCAGCCAGGAGACCAAAGGCACTGCGTGTGCAAGTCCATATAGGGGAGATTCTGTGATCCTACACGGAAATCTTGACATGAACAGCAGAAATACAAAACACAGTGGTCAGAATAGCGAAAAAATGTGCTCAAGAGCCCTTCAACAGGATGACAGCAGTTCTACCAGTAAGTCATAAATGTGTCGTTTATTCATAACTCATTTATCAATTCATCACAATTTTAACTAATAGGAAAGCAGAAGTACATGCATTTCTAGTTTTGTTAGTTGGTTGGTTGGTTGGTTGGTTGGTTGGTTGGTTTTATTGCTCTAGCTCTAGAAGTTCCTTTCAACTTCCTCGAATCCAGCTGTCTGACTTGCAAAGTCATGAACCTGACTTTGAGTCTACTTTCTGCTACATTTTAATGGGAACGACTATGTAGAAAGGTGTTCCAGTCTGTAAACTTGAGACTGATGTGCTGTAATTATTGCAACATAGTAAAAAAAAATTGCACCTCCATCAGACACAAGCTCTTGTTAAAAATATACAGTTTACAATAAGAGATTAAACTTGTGAGAAGTTATCAGAGAAGCTGAAGAGGGAGATATCACTTTAACCAAATCTTTTCCTTCTGACAATGAACCCAAACCTTGGTTAATGCAGAGTTGGAATTTTCTCAAACTTTGGTGAACAAGCAGTAAAGCCCAGGTCAGTTTATTTTCTTGCCGGTTACAATTCATGTACTGCCCAGTTCAGATGCTAACAGCACAGATACAAAGTAACTGAGTTAATGAAATGTGAGTTTACCTTTTAAGTACCAGTTGAAATTTTCACTGTTTGAAGCTTGAATTATTTGGACTTAGAAAACTCAAATTCGTTAAAACAGTACACAGGTTTGTGACTGGAATACAAGGGACAAGAAGAAACTGAAAACCTTTTCAAACACTGAGTAGCCTGCCTACGATGACATTTTATACTCTCTGACAACATATCTGATTGTAGAAATTCTAAGAAGTGCTGGGCATTTGAGGATAAAATACAATCAACAGTATGAACCCTTACTCACAGTTTCAAACAGAATGCCTCCAAAGTCCACAAATAAAGGTGAGTGATCCACAGTATTCCCCCTGTTCACCATGAGGAATTGTGTGTATTTCTCTAGAAAGGCTGCTTGTCCTCTTCTTGAAATCTGTAACTATGTTGCTCTGTCACAGCTTTATACACCCCACAACTGACTGAAACCTGCACTGCAGAGAAACAGTCAACACACAGAAAACAATAGAAATAACATGGTGCTGCTGTGAGGGAGATGTTTAGAGTCTGTTACTCAGTCTCCGATTCAGATAAGGAAAGGACGTAATGAGTCTGCAGAACCCTGCACAGCCCTAGCTGGTTCCTGGCAGCTGGCTTTCAGTGTTACGTCCCCATCTTTCTGCTTTTTTTTTTTTTTTTTTTTTTTTTTTTTTATTCGATATAATTTATTTACATTTCAAATGATTTCCCCTTTTCTAGCCCCCCCCCCACTCCCCGAAAGTCCCGTAAGCCCCCTTCTATTCCCCTGTCCTCCCTCCCACCCCTTCCCAGTTCCCCGTTCTGGTTTTGCCAAATACTGTTTCACTGAGTCTTTCCAGAACCAGGGACCACTCCTGCTTTCTTCTTGTATCTCATTTGATGTGTGGATTATGTTTTGGGTATTCCAGTTTTCTATGTTAATAACCACTTATTAGTGAGTGCATACCATGATTCACCTTTTGAGTCTGGGTTACCACACTTAGTATGATGTTCTCTAGCTCCATCCATTTGCCTAAGAATTTCATGAATTCATTGTTTCTAATGGCTGAATAGTACTCCATTGTGTAGATATACCACCTTTCTGTTTTTTAAGGGGAGAAAAAACATCTTTCTGTTTTTTAAGGGGAGAAAAAAAAGTACAGTTGATTCAGAATCTCTCATATTTTTTTTTACCTTATTAGCAATACTGAACGAGTCAGAAAAAGACCCTTCTTACCTGTGAGACGTCTGGATATAACAATGTGTGGGATTAAAGAGACTCCAAGGCTTTTGAAACTCACACCACCTTAAAATAGATATCAGGGAGCAGTTGTGAGGAGGCATGTTGAAGAATTGAACTGTGATATAGAGTAAGCCCTGACTCACCTGATTTAAAGTACCTGACTTTGTTCCTCAGTCGCACTCCAGTGATCTGGTTCTTCTGGTACCGGCATCTGTAAGGAGTGGTTCTCCACATTTCCGATGCTTTGACTCTTTAGTACAGTTAGTTCCTCATGTCTTGGTGACACACAACCATACAATTATTTTTGTTGCTAATTTATAATTGTAATTTTGTCACCGTTATGAATCATAATCTAAATATCTGTGCTTTTCAAGGTCTTAGGCAACTCCTGTGAAAGGCTCTCAGACCCCTAAAAGCATCATGACCCACAGTTTGAGAGCCTCTGATGTAGCTAAAAACCATCTCTGCCTGCGTGCTTTTGTTCTTGATTAGCATCTAGACCAATGAATCTATGACAATGACTGTAATAGTCCTCTGTTGGGTCAAGAATTCTGTCTATATTATTAATAGTTGTCAATAGAGCTCTTAAAAAATGGAAAAGATGCACTTAATACATAGGAATATGCCAGTTTTTAGACAGTCTATGCCAGGCTAGTTTTTGTTTGTTTGTTTGTTTGTTTGTTTTTGTTGTTTTGTTTGGTTTTTGTTTTTGTCAACTTGACACCGGCATAATTCATCACAAGAGGAAGCTCCTTTGAGAAAGTCCCTTAGTCATCTTGGCATGTAAACAAATCTGTGTAACATTTTCATAAACCATGATATGGGAGAATCTAGCTGACTGGGGGCAGTGCTACCCTTGGGCAGGTGGTCCTGTGTATATAAGAAAGTGAGGAGCAAGCCATGGGTCAAGCCAATAAGTAGTATTCTTCAATTCTTCCTGCCTCTAGGTTCTTGCCTTAAGTTTCTGCTGAGTCTGCTTTGTGATAGACTGTAAGCTATTAAGATGAAATATATCCTTTTAAAAAAATCTCCAAGCTGTGTTTATCTTTGGCTACAGCAGTAGGAAACAAACCAGATATGGCCTTATCATTCTTCTCTAGCCACTCTCTGTGATTTGTTCCTCTGTACAAAATATTTCCAATAATGTGGAGGATGCCACGCTAAGAGAAATTATATTGGAACAGAAAAAAGCATTTCATACATATGTGAAATTTAAAAATGTTGACCTCACCGAAAAAGAGAATAGAATGGTAGTTATGAGGAGGACTGTGGCCGGAAGGCTAAGGGCAGGGGCACCAGTAGTCAAGAGGACTAAAACACTGTTACACAGAAGGAGTACATTCTGGAGGTCTACTATATAGCATAATGGTTATTATTGATCCTAATGGAGTGTGTTTTGAATATTTCTGAGCAGTCATAATTTTCTTATTACACAAAAATGGATAATATAAGAGATGAGAAAATAAGAAATTTGTTAATCCCTTAGCTTAATATTTCATAATATGAAGATATATCAAAACATAACATTGTATGTCATAGATATATCACTTTATTATTTTATGGTAATAAATTAGAGAATAAAAAACTGTTCCAAATGTATGTTGCACATCTAGTTTGATCTTTCGGTTCATAGGCATTCCTGGTCTCCTGCTCTCAAGAGATAGGCTAGACATCTTGGGAAATAAAAAGATCCTTTTAACAAGGAGTTCCAAACCCAGTGGAGACTACATTCAGAGCTCTGGACTGCCATCTTCTATTCCAAACAATAAATTTTCCTAGAGTATACCTAATTAGCCCAGCTGTGTGAAAACAAAAACTCAAAGATTAAGTAGAAAACCTTTCTTCCTTTAGGCTTGGCTTGACCCTAGTGAACAATAAATTCTTCCTTCATTTCAAGCACTCTCTTTGATCCACTTGGACTTGAGCATAAGGACATCTCTAAACCAGAATAGTTTTCAGATCGCAATTTTGAAACATCTGTGCGAGCTTGTGCTCTCTCTCTCTCTCTCTCTCTCTCTCTCTCTCTCTCTCTCTCTCTCAGCAGCTTTGATCTTCAGGTAATTCTCAATACATCATGTTCTCAAGTCTTCCTCTGCCAGCTCAGAGATGATCATGGTTTCCAGAGAGTTCTGTAGTGTGTCCACTTGGTTTATCAGACAACAGTTAAGTCATTTGTGTTGACAGAGAAGCATGGTGCCAAAGGAGACATTCTTACACAACTCGGCCTCAGGGCTGATGTGCACATCTTGGAAACAGGCAGCTTAAGATACTTGGAGCTGAGAAATGAAAACAAAGGATGTGGTCTCTGTGGCTTCCTGACCTCAGCGATCTGTGTGGTTTCCATGATTGTAAATTATCTTGAAAGAAGCAGCGTTTTAGGGGACAGAGAAACTGTTCTGAGCAGGAGGAAAACAATGACAGAATTAATGGGGCAAAATGAAAAGAGGCTTGCTGTGTATCTATCTCCCCTTAAATTTGGATATTTTTTTTTTCTTCTACAGGTCACCTATTGGCCTGGCAAGAATGAGTTGCAGGCTGTGGAATATCAAGGAAGCGAGATCTGTGAGGACCAGCTGTGCTGCTGCAAACCATTCAATTACAGCACAAATAGGAGCCTTGCATATGAGGGCAGTGCAACATTTGTTCCCAGTCAGTGGGCGTGCTGAAAGAAAGTTCTTTGCTCTGGCTGATAAGGAAGTGTGCTTCCTATGTCTCTCTAGAGACAAGAAACTTAAACATTTAGCCAGCCCCAGAAGCCTGAAGCTTCCACTTTCTAATTTGAGACATAGGACTTGCTTTTTGTAAAAGCTATTTTTTGAGACAAAGGATTCTTTGGTTTATTTGGTCTGAGTATAGGGGGAAAAACAGAAAGTAATTTTTGGCTTCCATCTCTTCCCAATACCATAATAAGATATCTCTTGAATTATCAAAACCAAGACACATTATGTCATTCAGCTAACCCTAGGTGATTATGACTATTTTAACAGTAATATGCCTTTGTCACAAGCTAATTACATCACTAAAACAGAGCTATTAGTCTTAAATTATAATAAACAGCCATCATTCTTCTCCTGCACCATCCTTCATTCTCCATGTGTGAGAAATTTCCCACTTTGTGGGTGTTGAGGAAATAAAAACCATCTTCCATGAAGAAAAGCTGATTTCTGAATGTTTCCAAAGCCGGGCCACAGGCAGCAATCTTGGGTTTTGCTAGTAGAAGGCTAATGTAGACTATGCTGATTTGTGAGCTGAGGATGAAAGGTCTATGAGGTTATGGTAACAGGAGTTTTCTTCTGCCTCAGCAGCATAAATTTCACACACAGCAGTTGAGCTCCGTAATGGTGATCAAGGACCATTTGACCAAGGACCATTTCTGCTTGCCTTGAGTTGGACATACAAAATGAACTGGAACGCTAGCTTACGCCTCCCGTTTAGTAAATTCTTCATCTGTTTAAAGAAGTCCGCCATGCTGTTTACAAGGAAAACCTCGACCAAAACTAGGCTGAAACCTTAACTCGGATGTGACTCTCTTTCTCAAACTCCCTTCTTCTCTCACCACCTTTCCCCTCTCCTACCTCCTCTCTGCTCTCCTCCCTTCCATCTTATCCCCTTGCTTCTTCCCTGACCCACTCCTCTCTCCCATCCAGTGCTCCTTCACCATTTCCTTTATCCTTTCTTCCCTGACCCCTTCACTCTGTATTACAGTCCTCCCTCCTCTCTCATCCTTCTTGTTCCCCCTCCTCCTGCTGAACACCCCCTTCCCACTCCTCTTTTCCCTCATTATCTTGCCTCTTAATTTCTAGTCATTTTTAGTGTTCTTATGACAAAGTGGCAGAAACAAAATTCCACTCTTTTTTTTTTTTAGTTGTAAAAACAGAGACAGGACAATTACATTTTAAAACTACTTTTAATTCAGTGTGTGTGTGTGTGTGTGTGTGTGTGTGTGTGTGTGTGTACAAGTTACAGGACAGCTTGATGAATCTGGTTCTCTTTAACCATCTAGATCCCAGGAATATAATTCAGGAGGTTAAACTTGGTAACAAATGCTGTTACATGTTGAGACTTCCCACCTATCCAATACTGCACAATGTAAATCAAATTGTTTAAAGTACCCAGAATTCCTATGGGTGCCTCAGCAGTGTTAAACAGTCCCAGGACAGTTACATTAGGTCTTTTAAACAATGACTTAATATGTTGTCTGGAGATAACATATTATGGGCTACATACTAAATTCTAGTCAGAAATAAGAAGTGTATAAATATCTCTCGTATTTCTGATTTTCCATTGCTGTGGTAGTTGTGCATTTGTATTGGACCATGTTCATGTGTAGCTAAAAGATAACATGAAAGCAGTTGAGTGGAGACTTGAGAAACCATCTCCATAGCTCTGTCAGGTAAGACGACTTGTCATTTGACTGCTTAGCATTTGGCTTTCTATAATTATCTAGAAGATGTAATTTTGTAATTTGTCTGTTTAAATAAGAAGATAAGTTCATAAGTTACATTTTTTTGCTATGATAAAACAACAACGGATAAGAGTTTTTACTTTAAAGTATCATTATAAGTCTATTAATTTAAAAATGTTTTTTAAATACATTTGAATTTTTTGGATTTCTTTTTATTTTTCAAACCTTGATTCTCTCAACTTTGGCCATGAAGACTCTGTCAAGTTTATTGTTATGTATTTTTTTTAATGGCACCACATTGCCTTTAATAATTTCTTCACATTCGGTAACAATATGTTCCAAATCAATCTTGCTCATTTTCTTCTTCCAGACCTGAAATCAGCAGTTTCCCAAGGAGTCCTGGATCCTTTTAATAGGTAATATATTTCTTTTAAACCACAGCCTGGTAAGCAAGAGTATTCGTTGTATTTTGGTATTCATTGCTTCGAGGGTTTTAGTGGAATAAGTGAGAAAATATGTATTTTTAAAAAGTAAATATTATTCCTAAGCTCAGGCTCATATTCTCATCAGTTCACACAAAGAACCCAGTGTTTCTACTGCCTTGGTGTCTGTGTTTCATTAAGACCTTTCCATTTGTCTTGAAATATCTGGGTTCATGAAAACATTAACAAAAATCATATATACGAGACATATATAATATATGTCTCAAACTGCCAATATTAATATTTCCAGAGATAAAAATTCTACTGAATCATTTAGAAGTCTCTGTGGTTTCCCACTTTATGCTTAGACTGTGAGTCAAAATGCTATGGTTTAAAGTCAATTGAAATGAAGTCTCCCTGTTCCTGCTCCCCCCCCCCCCAATGCAACTAGCAAAGGTCCTTTGTGATATATGCTTTATGTTGTAGCTAATGCATGGCTACAGAGTTAGAATGATAAAGTACATTTGGCTTTAGAGAAGTCTTTTCCATCCCTCTATCCCTTATGGGTAACATGATAATTAAGATTTAAGTCCATATTAAAGGGAAATATTAATAAAGCAGTACATATGTGATCATGGGCCAGAGAAACTCATAGTGGGTAAGGATTCTTGGTGCTGAGCCTGGTAACTGGAGCTGAATCTTTACAACCAGAATGGAGGAAGGAGAGAATTAACTCCCACCACAAGTTGCTCTGACCTCCACATCTATTGCCACCTCAGGATTGTCTGCCTCACCACAGATCCAAGGAAAAAGAGCAGGCCTTGATGGACTGAAGTCCCTACATTAACAAGACGATATATGTCAGGTTTTCTGTCACAGTGACAGGCAAAGTAATTGATACAGGTTTAACTTTCCAGGTGTGTCAGGAATGTGAGAGAAGAGAATGATTTGAGTGTTTGTGTGTGTGTGTGTGTGTGTCACAGTATGCTTGTAGAAGTTAGAGAACAACCTATGGAACTTGATTTCTCCTATATCTCAGGGATTGAACTAAAACCATTAAGCTCAGCAGAAATGTGTTTTATCCCACTGAGCCATCTTTCCAGCCCTAAAAAAGTATTTTTAAATTAATTTTAACTGATTCATAAAATCATAAAAATGCTACATGTTAATTAGTACCATGTGATGCTTTAACATTACATATTATATATAATTATGTTTAAACAAAATTAAACATATAATTATCTTCAAATATTTATATTTTTCTTTATGGTAAAATGCTCAATGACTCTATAGTATTATTAAAGCATAAAGTTCAACAGATAAATAGATGTAAATGTTACATAAAACATATGAGTAAAGCGTGTATCTTTGATAGCTCTTAAAGCAGCAAACAGAGTCTGGTATCAGTCAGTTTTGGTTTAAATAGTCATTTTACCTTTTCCTTTTATGGATAGATTTGGAATAATAGCAGTCATTTCCCTCAGGGTCTTTGATAGTTGAGAGATTGTGCCAAAAACAACATCTGACTCAGGCTAAGCCTATAACAGATATTGATTTATATCTTTATCCTGTTACACAATTCTACAACATAGAAACTTTGCACTTCTGATCCGTATGACCACATACCAAGTGTAGCCATTTTATATGTGCTTTTAAGCAAAATGCGTGCTTACAGCAAAGCAAGGACTGAAGAATTCTTCATGAGGGAGCCACATAGGCAGAGAACTTCCTATTTTATCTTATTTCTCTCTGCAGAAGTGTTTTCTTTTTTAATTCTCTTCCTAACCTCTACTCTGCTCACTACTTAAATGCAGCACATACATTGCCCTACTGAAAACTACAACTCTGGGGTCAGGTTAATGAGAAACATCACAAGGTAATTCAGGCTTCAACCAGTCTTTCATATACTCAGCTTGAGAAAAGGCACAAGCAGTCACACACAAGGGAACAGTGGATAACACACAATGTCTCCCACAGCATTAAAGCCCTAACCTGGGTTTAGCCTTCTTGGGTTTAGGAGCCTTTTCCCTTTTTAATTTTTTTTATTTTATTTTTTTAAAAAAAGCAATTTTAGTCGGGCGTTGGTGGCACATGCCTGTAATCCCAGCACTCTGGGAGGCAGAGGCAGGTGGATTTCTGAGTTCGAGACCAGCCTGGTCTACAGAGTGAGTTCCAGGACAACCAGGGCTATACAGAGAAACCCTGTCTCGAAAAAACCAAATCCAAAAAAAAAAAAAAAAAAAAAAACCAAAAAATTTAAAATATATTTTGATCATTTTCTTCCCATCTTACAAGTTCTTCCAAAATCTCTCCCCATCCTTATTTTCCAACTTTAAATTCTTTATCAATAAACAAACAAAACCCATTAGAAATACAAAATCTTTCCAAATCAAAACACAGATTAAATCACATTCAAAAGGAAAATAAAACACATCAAACTGTAATAGTCATTAAAAATAAAAATGCACACACATACACACACACACACACACACACACACACATACCCTCAGCATTCATTATGTTTGTTAACTACACCTGAGCACGCAGCCTTTCTTTGAGTGGTTGATATACCCAGTGACACTCTGTTAAAGAAAACTAATTTTGCCTCTCCTATCACATATAAGTGACGGCTGAGTTATTTACCTTTACCCTAATGTCTGGGTTTCTTTCATTCATTTATTCAGTTTTAAAATATAACAAAATAAAATATAAGATAAAACTAACACATTGAAGTTGGATAAGGCAAGCCAACAGAAGGGAAAGAGCCCAAGAGAAGACACAAATGAGTCAGAGAGCCACTCATTTGGACAATCGGGAATTTTATAACACTAAACTAGAAGCTACAATATATATGCAGAAGACCTAGTGCAGCCCTGTACGAGCCCTGTGCACCCTGCTTGAGTATTTGTGAGATCATATGAGCTCTGCTGCTGTTTATTTAGAGGGTCTCATTTTATCAGTGTA
Source organism: Apodemus sylvaticus (assembly GCF_947179515.1). Taxonomy (NCBI): domain Eukaryota; kingdom Metazoa; phylum Chordata; class Mammalia; order Rodentia; family Muridae; genus Apodemus; species Apodemus sylvaticus. The sequence goes on from NC_067475.1 coordinate 107,412,244, forward strand.
CTCAATCTCCTCTGTTTCTTACCATCTTTCTTCCTCCGGTTTCTCAGGTTTCCCGAGGCTTTGAGGGGAGGGATTCAGCATAGGGTGTTTCCATGGGTCTCTATATTTGTTCCCTTCTGCTACAGGAGGCAGCGTCTCTGATAATAGCTGAATAAGGCACACCAGGAGTTATTTTACAGCTACATCTTTTTTTTCTATTTTTAGAGCAGAATTATTGGTTTTACCCTAGGACCCTGAGCTATCTTTTCTCAAATTCTTGGTCACCCAAGTGGTATTGGGTATGAGTTAATTCTCATGGAGTGGGCCTTAAATCAGATAAGTTATTGCTTGGCTACTGCCATTAAATTTTGTGGCACCTTTGCCCTAGCATATCTTTTAGGTAGTACAGCATTGTAGATAAAGGTTTTGTATCTGGCTTGGTGTTACATCTTCTTTTGAGAAAAGAGGAGAGATGTTTTTCTACCAAAGATATTGAAACATAAGGGTGAGGTTTCTGTATAGGCGCCCGTTCAAGTTCTTTATATTCAATGAGTTGTATAGGTGTTGCCAATGAGGCCTTGGTGTCCAATTGTGAAGATCAACCAACTGCCTTACAACAGCCTGTGCTGTTTGAGAGATTCCCCTGAGGCCTGCTTGGTCAACAATTAAATTATATATAACAAAAATCTCAGTAATGGGATGTTGGTTTGGTCGCAAGAGATAGCCAGATGGAATTGTCTCATTATTTGGTGAATTCATTTAGATTATCTTCACATATCCATATATTTTAGAACATTTCTACTGTACTTGGTTTCTATAGTAACCCTCAGATGACCCTTAATTCTAGCTTTCTCTCCTGTATTCCCTTCCACACCTCCCATTTTGTCCTCCTACTCAAGAACCCCAATCAATAACTATCTGTTCTGTTTTCCCTTTTTAATCAAATCTGTCTCTTCCCTCTAATCCATTGTTCTTTACATACCCTCTGATTCTATCAATTGTAGCTTTGTTATTAATTATTTCACATATATGTACATATAATTCTTCTATTCTACTGATCCATGAACGTGGTAGATCTCTCCATATTCTGGTATATAATTCAATTGTTTCCTTTGAAACCTTGAAATTTTTATCATACAAGTCTTTCACTTGCTTGGCTAGAGATACTCCAAAGCCTTTTCTGATTTTCATATAGCCACATAACAGGGTAGTGCCAGCCAGTCTCAGCCTAGTGTGCTCTGTAACATTTAGTTAAATCTTTGTAAAGACAGAGGTAATTTTTTAAAAGACTGAGTTGGATAAATCCAGACTAGTGTTTTAAAAGCAGATTAATGTCTACTCTCTTTATTTCCTCCCATATCTCCATGACTAACTTTCCTTCAACAGAAACTATATAGTGCCAGGAACAAAGTGTACCCAGGGTTATACTGTTCAGTTTTCAATTTCCTCTTAGAAGATATACTCATATCAAGAGCTCAGTATTAATTTGGAAATCTGAGCAATGTCCTGTTAGCAAATATTCTAATATTGTAGCCACACTGCACACTACTCTCACTCAGAACTTTCTGAGTATAATGATATCTTTACTTGAATCTGAAAATGACTATTACAGCTTCCTGCAAAGCTTGAGCCTACTACCTTATGGAATAAATATCATCTTTGCTGTCTGCCAAAATAAGAGTGTCCAAATTCATTCTGAAAAACTCTATATGGACCAAATAACTTGCATTAGCACCACAGTCCATCATACATGTGCCGCCATCATTCTCATTGGTTTCAGTGTACTTTAAGTACAGTGCAGTGACTTTAGCAGACTCAAGCACATTCTTGCAGCCTGCCAATAAGTGCTTTATCAGAAGAATCATGGGGATAATGGATTTGACCCCATACCAAAGGGTATGTGAGGCAGTGTCTGTTTCTCTTTCAATCTAATGTTATTTGAGTCATTGCTTTCTAAGGTTGGAGTGTCTTTGTTCTCATTTTCATAGTCATAGAAAGAATCATTAATATACTATAATATAAATTATATTTTATTACGACCTATCCAACAGAGTAGCAAATGAAACCACAAGACATCAAACTGCACGTGTGCTGAGGAGGTTAGGGGTGGGAGTGTTTTCAGTAACAGAAGAGGCAAAATGGGACTGAATATCTTTGGCCATGTGGTAAGGCTAGGTAAATTTCCCTTTGGCAAGTGTGGCCAAGGCTCCAGTTATTGTGTCAAATGTTGGGCATTCCAAACCCAAGATGGATTATGTAAAAAAGCTGTCCTCTGCCTTACTTTCTGGGAAATCCTGATCCTGCAGGAGAGCCTCTCATTTGAGGTTGTCCTCAGTCAGCCCACAAGTACTCCCTCATTTTTACCCACTTTGTACCTAAGTTCTGTGATACAAAACATCTCAGAAAAGGCATGTCTTGTTTCATTATTCCATTTTATTTGTTAGTCTTGCAAAATAAAGGCCCATTACAGGAGGGATTTTAAGTTTTGTTTTGTTTTTTTTTATCTTGTTTCACTGCACTATTTCCACAATTTGGGCTCTAGATATGAGGGAAGCATAAGTGTGCTAAGGAATATAAATTACACTCAGGGACACAGGACATACCTCCTGCACCCCAGAAGCCTAGAAACGTCTTATATCCTATTAGAAATTGGCTATGCATGGCAGAGTAATGAGACCAGTCAGTCTATCCACTAATAGGCAGGTTTTGAGACTCATTTTACAGGCACTCTCTTTGAGAACTTTTAGCCCCATACTAAGTCATAACCAAATTATTGTAGTTGGAGCACCTTTGACCAAGGGTCAGAAACTGGAGCATTATGATCTAAGAAATTCAAAGTACCTTGCTAAGATAATATGTTAGAAGGCATGGGAATTAAAAAAAAACTTTACTAAAAACTAAATTTACTCTATCTTTTGAAAATTCCATATATGTATATGATATATTTTGATCATATTCTCCCTGATTCCTTCCAACTACTCCCAGACTCTCTACTACATACTCCTCCCAACTTCATCTCTTCTTTTGTTGTTATGTTTATAGCCAACTAATTAGTGCATAGATATAGAGCCATTCACAGGAGCATGAGCAACCTACTAGAGGCCAGAGTTCTAAAGAACACTGACTTTCCTCCCTTACCAAATCTCCGCAGCAGCCATCACCGTCAAGGGTTCTTCAGCTAGATGTGGGGCCTGGTCAACCTTTCCCGAATCCATGGTGGGATGTTGACTTGATCTTGTGCAGGTTTTGTGCAGGCAGCCACAGCTGCTAGAAGTTTAGGAGCATATTGACCTTGTCATGTTTGGCAAACACTCTTTTACAGTGTGTCTCCCTTTTGCAGCTTAGTCGGGACATCTGCGCTGGCACTCTGCCACAGTCATCTGTCCTGGGTCTGGATCTGGCCTCACATTGGCTCCCTTGCTCTGATATAGCAATCAGAGTGGGACAAGTGGGTCCCTCTCCACTTGTCTCCAGTCTCAATTTACCAATCCAGGGTAAGATGCTTGGGCATTATCAGAAAAGTCCCTGAGAGGACTTTTGTAAAAATAGGTTTTCAGTCTCCATTCCCCACTTCCCTGATTAAGGGAGGAGAATGAGGCACAAGGGGATATGAATCTCTGGCAAGCTCCACGTGATGGTGCCAGCATCCTCTGAGGACTTCTTGGGAATCATTGAAGGAGAGAGACAGTTGAGTCTTGTGTATATCCAAAAAATGGACTCAAAAAAAAAAAAACCAAGGACATAAATCAGATCTGATACATTTGTAAGGATATGAGAAAGAGAGAAAAGAATCACAGCTTAATAAGATATAGCATTTACTAGGTGGCTATTATTATTTACTGGTCATTGCATTATCTCTGTAGGTTAGGTATAATTGTGTTATTAATGGCTTCATTTTAATTGTTAGAAAATGGAAGCTTAGACAACTCACACAGATTTCCAGATGTCATCCATCTGAGTTTGGATTCTGGTTTCTCTAACCCCAGAATAAACACCTGGTGACTCAGGCTAAGGCCTTTGAGACTATCCTACTGGGGTAAGGGTGTCTCAGATTTGTATGTTCAGAAATGACATTTTCTTCTCCAGTGAACCTAGAATAATCAAATGTGGGCAGACTGTCTGTTAGTTCCATTTACTCTACAGTAATCCAGTGTGGGAAGGCTATCTCAACCCAGATAAACTTGCAATCTGCTGCTTTGGTAGTCACGCCACCCGCTGGTCTCAATTCCCAGATCTATGAAGACTTATATGCCCTTAAACTAGCATGTATGCTTTTTAAATTTGAGAGAAGCAACTCACATTGACCTAGAATTGTCAAGGACTTAAAATCTTCATTGTGTATCCTATAAGCTATAACCCATAAGCATTGGAAACTGTACCAGAAACTGTAGTCATAGTAAAAGGAATAATACTGGTGTAGTAAAAATGTCATCAGTTTAAAGTATGTGGTATTCCCTAAAATAGTAGTCCTGAAGAGGCATGATACTAGATATGAGGCCCCCAGGTCTGTGAAAGATAGAAGCACTTTTTATTCATTATATGCCTTCTATAGATACTATACATAAAACAGTATCCAGTCTTTTCCTACCTGAAGGTTGAAACCAGGGAGATACTTACTTTTGTCTTTTCTTAAGGAACCCCACATGCAAACATGCCTAGAAGCTAGACTGCTTCTCCTGGTCATGACCTGGATTAGTAGTAAAAGCTGGTATTTTTCTGTACCTTGTTGCCAATTTCATTGGTGACACCATGTCTGGAAACTGCAAGCCATATGTATAGACAACAAGGAGACTTTGTATAAAGATTGAGACTGTTCCTTTCCAGCAGACCAGTGAGGACAGCACAGGAAGTGTGTCTTGCATGCATCATGTTTATGAAGTGACCACTCATTGTAAAAACAGATTTACAATGAGTGCAATGTGTGTGGTTGAGTTCTGGCAACCATCAAGATGGTGAACACAAATAAAACTACAAGGGAAAATCATAAATTTAAAAACTAAATATGACCTTAAATAGCAACATTCTCCCATTGAAAAGGCTCAGATATTTTTCCTTTTTCATTTATTTTTACATTTTTAATACTTACATTTTTATTTTATGTATATGAGTGTTTTGCATGCATTTAAGTATGTGCAGCACATTTGTGACTGACAACTGGAGAGCCCAGAAGAATGTTTTTGATTACCTAGAGTTGGAGTTACAAACAATTATGAGCTGCCTTATAGATTCTAGGAACCAAATCTAGGTCTTCTGCAAGACTACCAAGTGCCCTTCATGGCTAAGCCATCTCTCCATCCAAATTTTATTTTTAAAATATATTTATATTTATTCTTTGAGAATTCCATATGAGTATTTAGTACATTTTGATCCTATTTACTTCCAACATTTTTTTTAACTCTTCTGACAATTGAATCTATGGCCTAATACCACGCTAGGCAAGTGATCTACCATTGAACATTTTCTTAGCTAGATATTTAATTTTTATTTATATGATGAAGTTTAAAGTTTTTCATCTATTTCACATATTTTGTGTATGTGTGTGTAGTATATAACAAGACACACATGTGTATTATAGAAATATACTCATTATAATTTGCAGGATGTGTGTGCACACACATATGTCTGTGTATGTGCACATTTCTGTGTGTATGTGTGTGTGTGTGTGTGTATGTGTGTGTGTACATGTGTGTGGGTTTGAAGATAAAGAGAAATCTGAAAGAATCAGTTTCTTCCTTCCTCCATGTGGGATCTTCAAGTTAACACAGTCCTTCTGGCCATCTTGCCAGGTCCCCAATTTATTTCTTTATTCATTTGTAACATCCAGATATTTTGCTCTACCACAGTAAGGCAGTAATGGTTCTGAAATTGTACATTAAGCATAGGAGAATAATATGTATACTATGATATTTCCTATGTACTTAAGCATTTGCTGATTCTCTGTGTATAGTTAGGAATAATTTAGCATACTGTGCATGCATTAGAAAATGGAAATGCTATGAAACATAAGTAAAATAGGATCTCTCAAGCATAAGAAAAATCATCTTGTTCTAAAATTTCTTCTTCTGAGTGTGTGTATACACGTCTCTGCATGTACACACATTGATGTATCTTCCAGGTCTCTAATGGTCCAAAGTAAATTTCCTATCATAATCAATGTTTTCTTAATGCTACTGTATTATCGGGCAGCCTAATACTCTGTGCTCAACATAGTAGAAAGAAGTTACATAGACTGAATGCTGAATGCATTGGAGTTCACCAGCATCTGTAAACATTCTAAGTTCACATCTACAATTAAAAAATACTTCAGTAATCTAGACTGTGTAGAGAGCATTTGTATGATATTTTATATTACAGTGTGTGTAAAACATACCCCAGGGCTTCCAAAGTGACACCTACATGCAATATGGTCTCAGTGACCATATATATTTTATGGTTCACACATCTCTCCCAAACACTATCCTGGATGCACCTGCTCACCAGGACCACCCAGGCATGGCAAGACCAACAACGGAGCTGGTAAAACTTAAACCCAATAACCCCAACAACTGGAACATATAAGCCCACTGAAGTCCAAAAAATACAATGATCAACTCAACCAAGATAGAGGGTTGAAGGATACAAAGGAAGGAATATTCAAACGTGTTCAGGTGTGAATTTTTTGTCTGTTTGAGAAAGAATGAACAAAGACCAATTTGTCCTTTCCTCTCATTTATGTGAAGACAAGGAGTGAATAAAATATCATACAGGACCTTTAACATTACATGAGGCATGATTTCCAAATGTTTCACCCCCTGTCACTAGGAAGAAGGGGCAGCTTTAACATCTGGCACGTTACTTATTCCTCATACTGCTGGATCTTCTGCAGTCTTTCCCAGAAGGTAGCATGTTTCCCTCTTTCAAGAAAGTAAGTCACAGACTAGCTAAAATGCTTTCTCAACTGCACACAGTGTGAGTATAGGGAATCTGTCCAATTCAAAGACCGATTCTTCCTAAAAACAGATTCAATCCTAGGGTGGAAGAAACAGGTTTGTGGGGAAGTAATGTACTGATGGTCTATGTCAGAGTGTGGCTATGTAGATAAGAATGCCGTCAACCTCTATGATCATTTTCTTTATTGAAAGATTAATGTCTGAAAATCACCCTCTATTGTGAATGAGTACCCCCCACTAAGCTTATTAAAATATCTTGAACATTATTTTGTAGGCAGTAGCTACAGCCATTGGGAAATTCTAAGTGTTCAATAAATGTGCAAGACTGTTTATATATTATTCTTGCTATTCAGTACTGATTGTACTGACAAGAACTTAACATGAGGATTTATGTGACAACATGGATATTTTCAAAACCTCAGAATTTACACGAAACTGAAATGCCAAGATGCATTCTATCTACGTACTGCGTCGGTGTATCCTATGATCTCCACTTAAAGTAACAGACACTTCTTTCTTTCATGAAAAGGATAACTCTCCTCTTGCCTGAAACTGGAAAAGCCACTGCCTTGGGAACATTTAATGTTTTTAGCTTAAAAGTGAATGGAGTCATTTGTGATGCACATTGTATCTTCTAATGAAGATAATATCATGGTGCTTTTTTTCAGAGTCCCTTTCTCTGTCTCATTGTCTGGAGGACTAGAAACAGAGGCTGGATGTCCCAGAGACCTAGGAGAAAACCAAAAATGACTGGCAAAAAAGTCAATGAAGGAGACCTAATGATATTCTGCTTTACTGATAGATTGATGGCTGGCCCAATTGTCACCAGTGAGGCTTCATCCAGAAACTGATGGAATAGCTACAGAGATTGACAGTCAAACATTAGGAGGAGTTTGAAGAATACCCTGAAGAAGGAGAGGACAGATTGTAGGAGCCAAGGTGGTCAAGGACACCCCAAGAAAACCCTCCAAAACAAGAAACTTAGAATCATAGGAGCTGAGACTGAACCATCAAGGAGCCTTCACGAGACTCTCATAGGCCCTCTGCATATATATTATAGTTTTGTGTCATGATGTTCTTGTGTGACTCTTAAAAGTTGGACCAGGTGCAGTATCTGACACTTTTGCTTGCTTTTGAGACCCTTTCTTCCCACTGGGTTGCCTCATGCAGCCTTAAGATAAGGGGAGGTTCCTGATATTTTGCAAAGTAATATGCCATGTTTGGTTGATATCCTGGGAGACTTTCCTTTTTCTGAAGGAAAAACAAAGGAGCAGTGCATGGGGGGAGGGTAGAGGTTGGAGGGGATGAAGAATGTAGGAGTGGAGGGACAAAGGGAGGGAACATATGGTCAGGATGTAATATATGAGGAAACAAGTTAATTTTTAAATTAAAAAGATAGACGAAGATTCCTGGCATTGACAACTCACAGTTTTCAACAAAAAGAGTTAATTAAGAAATGTATCTATTCTACTAAATCAGTGTTCACATATTTAGTTTTGACTCTGTGTCAAGTATTTTTTGAATAAAGTTTGTGATTTAAATTCTCTTAAGATTCTTTGCAACCACTCTGGAAATCAGTCTGGCAGTTCCTCAGAAAATTGGGTATGACACATCCGGAGGACCCTGCTATACCACTCCTGGGCATATATCCAGAGGATTCCCCAGCATGTAATAAAGACACACGCTCCACTATGTTCATAGCAGCCTTATTTGTAATAGCCAGAAACTGGAAAGAACCCAGATGTCTCTCAGTGGAGGAATGGATACAGAAAATGTGGTATATTTATACAATGGAATACTACTCAGCAATTAAAAACAATGAATTCATGAAATTCTTAGGCAATGGTTGGAACTATAAAATATCATCCTAAGTGAGGTAACCCAATCACAAAAGAAGACACGTGCAATGCACTCACTGATAAGTGGATATTAGCCCAGAAGCTCTGAATACCCAAGACACAATTCACATATCAAATGATTCCCATGAAGAAGGAAGGAGAGGTCCCTGGTCCTGGAAAGGCTTGATCCGACATTGTAGGGGAGTACCAGGACAGAGAAGAAGGAGGTGGTTGATTGGAGAATGGGTGGAGGGAAGAGGGCTTATGGGACTTATGGGGAGGGGGGAACCGGGAAAGGGAAAATCATTTGGAATATAAACAAAGAATATAGAAAATTAAAAATAAAATAAAATATTCTTTGTAATATATTCTCACTATTCTATTTACTTTATAAGGGAAAGGAATCAAGATTCAGGATAACTAAATGACTAATAAAATGTCAAAGAGGTCAACTAGTTGCTGGGACAGGAGACTTCTTGTCACCATTTGCATCAGGGAGCCAGGTGCCTCCACAAACTTTTCTGCACAGACCCTGCCAGAAGAGAGTTGGTCTCCCAGGAATACAGACACAGGCTTATAGGTCCACAGGAGAAACAAGCTCCAGACAAAGACAGCAAGACCAACTAATACCAGAGATAATCAAATGGTGAAAGGCAAGCACAAGAACCCTACCAACAGAAAGCAAGGCTGCAGAAACATCACAATACAGTTCTCCCACCACAGCAAATCATGGATAACCCATCACACCAGAAAAGTAAGAGTTGGATTTATGGGTCTGTTTAGATGATCTATTTGTTCCTGATTTAATTTTGATATTTGGTATCTAGTTCCTTTAATGCAAAGGACACTTTCAAAAGGACAAAACGTCAACCAACAGAAAGGATCTTCACCAACCCTAAATCCGACAGAGGGCTAATATCTAATATATACAAAGAACTCATGAAGGTAGACCCCAGAGAACCAAATAACCCTATTAAAAAGTGAGGGAACAGAGCTAAACAAAGAATTTTCACATGAAGACGTTCGAATGGCTGAGAAGCATCTTAAGAAATGTTCTACATCATTAGTTATTAGGGAAATGTAAATCAAAACAACCCTGAGATTTCACCTCATAGCAGTCAGAATGGCTAAGATTAAAAACTCAGGAGACACCAGGTGCTGGAAAGGATATGGAGAAAGAGGAACACTCCTCCACTGCTGGTGGGATTGCAAGATGATACAACCACTTCGGAAATCAGTCTGGCGGTTCTCAGAAATCTGGGCATGACACTTCCAGAAGATCCTGCTATACCACTCCTGGGCATATACCCAGAGGATTCCCCAGCATGCGATAAGGACACATGCTCCACTATGTTCATAGCAGCCCTATTTGCAATAGCCAGAAGTTGGAAAGAACCTGTGTGTCCCTCAAAGGAGGAATTAATACAAAAAAATGTGGTATATTTACACAATGGAGTACTATTCAGACATTAGAAACAATGAATTCATGAAATTCTTAGACAAATGGATGGAGCTGGAGAACATCATTCTAAGTGAGGCAACCCAGTCTCAAAAGATCAATCATAGTATGCACTCACTGATAAGTGGATATTAGCCTAGAAACTTGGAATACCCAAGACATAATCCACATATTAAATGATGTCCAAGAAGAATGAGGAGTGGCCCCTGGTTCTGGAAATACTCAGTGCAGCAGTATAGGGGAATACCAGAACAGGGAAGTGGGAAGGGGTGGATGGGGGAATAGGGGGAGGGAAGAGGGCTTATGGGACTTTTGGTGAGTAGGGAGCCAGAAGGGGGGAACTCATTTGAAATGTAAATAAAAAATATATCAAATAAATAAAAAAAGAGTTGTATTTAAAATTGTATCTCATGATGCTGATAGAGGACTTTAAGGACACAAATAACTCGCTCAAAGAAATACAGGAGAATATGGGTCAATAGGTGGAATCCCTTAAAGAGGAAACACAAAAAAAATCCCTTAAGAATTACAGGAAAACACAAACAAACAAGTGAAGGAACTGAACAAAACCATCCAGGATCTAAAAATGGAAACAGAAACAATGAAGAAATCACAAATAGAGACAACTCTGTGGGTAGAAAACCTTGGAAAGAAATCAGGAGTCATAGATGCAATAAGCATCAACAACAGAATACAAGACAGAAGAATCTATCATGCTGAAGATACCATAGAACGCATTGACTCTACAGTCTAAAAAAATGCAAAATGCAAAAGGTTTGTAACCCAAAACATCCAGGAAATCCAGGACACAATGAGAAGACCAAACCTAAGGATTATAGGTATAGAAAAGTGCAAAGATTTCCAACTCAAAGAGCCAGTAAATATCTTCAACAAAATTAAAGAAGAAAACTTCCCTGACCTAAAGAAAGAGATGCCCATGAACATACAAGAAGCCTACAGAACTCCAAACAGACTGGACCAGAACAGAAATTCCTCCTGTCACATAATAATCAAAATACCAAATGCACTAAGCAAAGAAAGAATATTAAAAACAGTAAGGGAAAAGGGTCAAGTAACTTATAAAGGCAGACCTATCAGAATTCACCACAAGTCTCACTGGAGACAATGAAAACTAAGATCCTGGACTGATCTCATACAGACCCAAAGAGAACACAAATGCGAGTCCAGAATACTATACCCAGCAAAACTCTCAATCACCCTAGATGAAGAAAGCAAGATATTCCATGATAAAACCAATTTTACACAATATCTTCCCACAAATCTAGCCCTATAAAGGATAATAGATGGAAAACACCAACACAAGGAGGGAAACTACACCCTAGAAAAAGCAGCAATCTTCTTCCAACGAACCCAAAAGACAGTAACCACACAAACATAAAAATAACACCAAAAATAACAGGATGCACCAATCACTATTTCTTAATATCTGTTAACATCAACAGACTCAATTCCCCAATAAAGGCATAGACTAACAGAAGTATTTTCATGTAAATCTTCAATTTTATCAAAAAATGTTTGTAATTCCTCTTCCAATTAATTTAGTAATGTTTTTATGTCTACCATCTTGTCTGTATTCTTTTCCATGATAATCTTCAATTTTAACATGTTTTTCTATATATTTCTTCAATTTTATCAGAAATATTTTCCATGTAGATCTTCATTTTTATCAGAAAATGTTTGTAATTCCTCTTCCAATTAGCTTAGTAATATTTTTATGTCTACCATTTTATCTGTATTTTTTCTATGATAATCTTCAATTTTAACATATTTTTCTATATATTTCTTCAATTTTATCAGAAATATTTTCCGTGTCGATCTTTCTTTTATCAGAAAATATTTTTAATTCCACTTTCAATCAACTTAGAAATATTTTTATGCCTACCATTTTATATGAGCAATTTTCCGTGATAATCTTCCATTTTAACATGTTATTCAATATTTTTCTACAGTTTTATCAGAAATATTTACCATGTAAATTTTCAGTTCTATCATAAAATATTTCTACTTCCATTTTCAATTAATTTAGCAATGTTCTTTATGTCTATGATTTTACTCTTTAATTTTCTACGAAAATTGACAATTTTTTCTTTTCTTTTTTTAATTTTTTAATTAGATATATTCTTTATTTATATTTAAAATGATTTCTCCTGTCCTGGATGCCCCCTCCCCAAAAAGTCCCATAAGCCCTCTTCCTTCCTCCTGTTCCCCAATCAACCCCTTCCTGGTTCCATGTCTTGGTATTCCCCTACACTGCTGCATTGAGCCTTTCCAGGACCAGGGAACTCTCGTTCCTTCTTCTTGGGCATTAGTTGATATGTGAATTGTTTCTTGGGTATTCCAAGCTTCTGGGCTAATATCCGCTTATCAGTGAGTGCATACCATGTGTGTTCTTTTGTGATTGGATTACCTCACATAGGATGATATTCACCTGGTTCACCTATTTGCTTAAGATTTTCATGAATTCATTGTTTTTGAGAGCTGAGTAGTATTCCATTGTGTAAATATACCACATTTTCTGTATCCATTCCTCCAGTGAGGGACATCTGGGCTTTTTTCCAGCTTCTGACTATTACATATAGGGCTGCTATGAACATAGTGAATCATGTGTCCATATTGCATGCTGGGGAATCCTCTGGGTATATGCCCAGGAGTGGTATAACAAGGTCCTCCAGTAGGATCATGCCCAATTTTCTGAAGAACTGCTAAACTGATTTCCGGAGTGGTTGTACCAGCTTGCAATCCCACCAGCAGTGGAGGAGTGTTCCTCTTTCTTCGCATCGTCACTAGCACCTGCTGTCTCCTGAGTTTTTGATCTTAGCCATTCTGACTGGTGTGAGGTGAAATCTCAGGGTTGTTTTGATTTGCATTTTCTTGATGACTAAGGATGTTGAACATTTTTTTAGGTACTTCTCAGCCATTCAATATCCCTCAGGTGAAAATTCTTTGTTTAGCTCTGTACCCCATTTTTAATAGGGATATTTGGCTCTCTGGAGTCTACCTTCTTGAATTCTTTGTATATCTTGGATATTAGCCTTCTGTCAGATATAGGGTTGGTAAAAAATCTTTTCTCAATTTGTTGGTGCCCTGTGCCTTACAGAAACTTTGTAATTTTATGAGGTCCCATTTGTCAATTGTTGATCTTAGAGCATAAGCTATTGGTGTTCTGTTCAGGAAATTTTTCCCCTGTGCCTATGTACTAAAGGCTCTTCCCCAGTTTCTTTTCTATTAGTTTCAGTGTGTCTGGTTTTATATGGAGGTCCTTGATCCACTTGGACTTGAACTTAGTACAAGGAAATAAGAATGGATCAATTTGCATTCCTCTGCATGCTGACCTCCAGTCGAACCAATACCATTTGTTGAACACTCTGTTTTCCACTGAATGGTTGCAGCTCCTTTGTCAAAGATCAAGTTACCATAGGTGTGTCAGTTCATTTCTGGGTCTTCAATTCTATTCCATTGATCTACCTGTCTGTCACTGTACCAATACCATGCAGTTTTTAACACTATTGCTCTGTAGTACTGCTTGAGATTGGGGATACTGAATCCCCAAGAAGTTCTTTTACTGTTGAGAATAGTTTTCACTCACCTGGGTTTTTTGTTGTTCCAGATTAATTTGAGATTTGCTCTTTCTAACTCTATGAAGAATTGAGTTGGGATTTTGATGGGGATTGCATTAAATTGTATATTGCTTTTGGCAAGATGGCCATTTTTTACTATATTAACCCTCCCAATCCAAGAGCATGGAAGATTTTTCCATCTTCTGATATCTTCTTTGATTTCTTCCTTCAGTGACTTGAAGTTCCTGTCATACAGATCTTTCACTTATTTGGTTAGAGTCACGCCAAGATACTTTATATTTTTTGTGTGGCTCTTGTGAAGGGTGTCATTTCTTTAATTTCTTTCTTAGCCTGTTTATCCTTTGAGTATAGGAAGGCTACTGATCTGCTAGCGTTAATTTTATAACCAGCCACTTTGCTGAACTTGTTTATCAGCTGTAGTTCTCTGGTGGAGTTTTTTGGGTCGCTTAAGTATACTATCATATCATCTGCAAATAGTGATAATTTGGCTTCTTCATTTCCAATTTGTATCCCTTTGACCTCCTTTTGTTGTCTAATTGCTCTAGCTAGAACTTCAAGTACTATGTTGAATAAATATGGAGAGGGAAGCCTTGTCTAGTCTTTGATTTTAATGGGATTGCTTCAAGTTTCTCTACATTTAGTTTGAGGCTGGCTACTGGTTTGCTGTATATTGCTTTTACTATGTTTAGGTATGGGCCTTGAATTCGTGTTCTTTCCAAGACTTTTAACATGAAAGGATGCTAAATTTTGTCAAAAGCTTTTTCAGCATCTAATAAAATGAACAGAGCAGCCAGCATGGTGGAGGCAGCCAACACAGGTGTGACCTGCCCTGCAGATCTAAGGATCCTTTCTGGAGGAGGCCTCTGGCAGGAGCCATTCGGTTTCTGCCTCCCAATCTGGAACATCCCCTGCCACAGCGCACCATCTCCAAGTGGAGCAGGAAGCCAGTTATACACCCATTGGCATGGAGGAGACAGTCAGCACAGCCTGCACCCAGAGTTGATGGGACCACAGAGCTACATACCCAAATACAACTACAAGAGATTAGGTCTCGGCTGCCATCTTTGCTCCTGTGACTGTGTAACAGATAGGTAGGCAGGGATCACCAGAGTAAAGGATCACTTGGGACACAACCTGCCAGGACTCTGCATTCACACCGAAGCTGGATTGCATTGATGGATTGGGGCATATTGAACCATCCCTGGGACAAAGCCTTCTTTATCATGGTGAATGATCATTTAGCTGTGTTCTTGGATTCCGTTGGCAAGAATTTTATTGTGTATTTTTGCATTGATATTCATAAGGGAAATTGGTCTAAAGTTCTCTTTTTTGTTGGATCTTCGTGTGGTTTTGGTATCAGCGAAATTGTGGCTTCATAGAATGAATTGGATGGGGTTCCTTCTGTTTCTATTTTGTGGAATAGTTTGAAGAGTATTGGTGTTAGGTCTTCTTTGAAGGTCTGAGAGAATTCTGCAATAAAACCATCTGGTCCTGTGCTTTGTTGTTGTTGTTGTTGTTGTTTGGGAGACTGTCAATAACCACTTCTATTTTTTTAGGGGTTATGGGACTGTTTAGATGATCTCTTTGATCCTAATTAAACTTTGGTAGTTGGTATCTGTCAAAAATATTGTCCCTTTCATCCAGATTATCCAGTTGTGTGGCTTTTGTAGTACGATCTGATGACTTTATGAATTTCCTCAGTTTCCGTTGTTATTTCCCTTTTCATTTCTGATTTTGTTAATTTGGATACTGTCTCTGTGCCTTCTGGTTAGTCTTGATAAAGGTTTATCTATCTTGTTGATTTTTTCAAAGAACCAGCTCCTGGTTTTGTTGATTCTTTGTATAGTTCTTTTTGTTTCAACTTGGTTGATTTCAACCGTGAGTTTGTGATTTCCTGCCTTCTACTCCTCTTGAGTATATTAGCTTTTTTCTGTTCTAAAGCTTTCAGGTATGCTATTAAGCTGCTTGTGTATGCTCTCTCCAGCTTTTTTTGAGACACTAAGATCTGGGGGTTTTCCTCTTAACACTGCTTTCATTGCATCCCATAAATTTGGGTATGTTTTGCCTTCATTTTCATTAAATTCTAAAAAGGTTTTGATTTCTTTCCTTATTTTTTCCTTGACCAAGTTATCATTGAGTAGAGCATTGTTCAGCTTCCATGTGTATGTGGGCTTTCTGTTGTTTTTGTTGCTATTGAAGACCACCCTTACTCCATGATCTGAAAGGAGGCATTGGATTAGTTCAACCTTCTTATATCTGTTGAAGTCTGTTTTTTGACCAATTATATAGTCAATTTTGGAGAAGGTACCATGAGGTGCTGAGAAGAAGGTGTATTGTTTTGATTTAGGATGAAATGTTCTATAGACATCTTTTAATCCATTTGGTCCAAAACTTCTGTTAGTTTTACTGTGTCTCTGTTTAGTTTGTGTTTCCATGACCAGTCCATTGAGGAGAGTGGGGTGTTGAAGTCACCCACAATTAATGTGTGGGGTGTGATGTGTGCTTTAAGCTGTAATAAAGTTTCTTTTATGAATGAGGGTGTCCTTGTATTTGGAGAATAGATGATCAGAATTGAGAGTTCTTCCTGGTAGATTTTTCATTTGATGAGTATAAAGTGTCCTTCTGTTTCTTTTTGATGACTTTTGGTTGAAAGTCTATTTTATTGGATTAGAATGGCTACTCCAGCTTGTTTCCTGGGGCCATTTGTTTGGAAAACTGTTTTCCAGTCTTTTACTCTGAGGTAGTATTTGTCATTGACAATGAGATGTGTTTTCTGTATGCAGCAAAATGTTGAGTCCTGTTTATGTATCCAGTCTGTTTGTCTCTGTCTTTTTATTGGGGAATTGAGTCTATTAATATTAAGAGATATTAATGAATAGTGATTGTTGCTTCCTGCTATTTTTGATGTAAAATTTATGTTTGTGTGTGTATCTTCTATTGAGTTTGTTGAAAGAAGATTAATTTCTTGCTTTTTCTAGTGTGTAGTTTCCCTCTTTTTGTTGGTGTTTTCCATTCATTATCCTTTGAAGGGCTGGATTTGTGGAAAGATACTGTGTAAATTTGTTTTTATCGTGGAATACCTTGGTTTCTCCATCTATGGTAATTGAGAGATTTGCTGGGTATAGCAGTCTGAGTTGGCATTTGTGTTCCCTTAGGGTCTGTTTGACATCTACCCAGGCTCTTCTGGCTTTCATAGTCTCTGGTGAGCAGTCTGGTGTAATTCTGATAGGTCTAACTTTATATACTACTTGACCTTTTCCCATAACTGCTTTTAATATTTTCTCTTTGTTTAGTATACTTGGTGTTTTACTTATTATGTAACAGGAGGAATTTCTTTTCTGGTCCAATCTATTTGGAGTTTTATAGGCTTCTTGTACATTCATGGGCATCTCTTTCTTTAGTTCTATAGTTTTCTTCTATAATTTTGTTGAAGACATTTACTGGCCCTTTAAGTTGGAAATCTTCACTCTCTTCTATACCTATAATCCTTTGGTTTGGTCTTCTCATTTTTTTTTTTCCTGGATTGCCCGAATGTTTTGGGTCAGGAGCTTTTTGCATTTTTCATTTTCTTTGACTGTTGTATCAATGCTTTCTATGGTATCTTCTGAATCTGAGATTCTCTCTTCTATCTCTTGTATTCTGTTGTTGATGGTTGGATCCTTGACTCCTGACTTCTTTCCTAGGTTTTCTATGTCCCGAGTTGTTTCCCTTTGTGGAAACAACTTTCTTTATTGTTTCTTCCTCCATGGATGGCTAGATCCTGGATGGCTTTGATCAATTCCTTCACCTGTTTTGTTGTGTTTTCCCTTAGTTGTTCAAGGGCTTCTCCCTGTTTACTTGTGTTCTCCTGTATTTCTTTGAGGGAGTTATTTATGTCCTTCTTGAAGCCCTCCATCAGCATCATGAGCTGTGATTTTAAAACCAAATCTTGCTTTTCTGGTGTGTTGGGGTATACAGAACTTGCTGTTGTGGGAGAATTGGGTTCAGATGGTGCCATAGTGCCTTGATTTCTGTTAGTAATGTTCCTACATTTGCCTTTTCCCATCTGGTTATCTCTGGTGTTAATTGGTCTTGCTGTCACTGGCCGGTGCTTGTCCCTGCTATGTGCCTGTAAGCCTATCTCAGCACCCCTGTGTGACCGGCTTTCCCCTGGCACAGATTGCTGTGGGGCTGCCCAGCTCCTGGATGCAGGTCGGGCCCTGGCAGACGAAGTCCCAAGTGATCTTACACTTGGGATTTTTCTGTGTTCCTGGCTATAACAGCCCATTCAGTCGCAGGAGAAAAGACGTTGGCATCACATCTAATCACAGGACTCAATGCAGAGCAGATATCCCCTAGCAGTCTAGGTGCACAGAAGGCTGTGGTGGAGCCAACCAGTTCCTGACTGCAGATGGCGCCCTGGCAGGTCTTGTCCCAAGAGCTCTTATATGCGGGTGATCCCTGCATACCTGTCTGCACCTGTCTACACAGCCACAGGGGCAAAGATCGAAAATTGTCAGTTTTGACATCGTTTTCCGTATATTATTTTCAATTTTGTCAGAAATATTTTCCATGTAAATCTTAAATTTTATCATAAAATGTTTTTACTTCCTTTTTCAATTAAAAAAAAGTCAGTCAAAGAGGCTGAAAACATCCAATGGAAAAAAGATAGCCTTTTCAACAAATGGTGCTGGTTCAACTGGAGGTCAGCATGCAGAAGAATGCGAATTGATCCATCCTTGTCTCCTTGTACTAAGCTCAAATACAAATGGATCAAGGACCTCCACATAAAGCCAGACACTCTGAAGCTAATAGAAAAGAAACTGGGGAAGACCCTTGAGGACATCGGTACAGGGAGAAAGTTTCTGAACAGAACACCAATAGCATATGCTCTTAGAGCAAGAATTGACAAATGGGACCTCATAAAATTACAAAGTTTCTGTAAGGCAAAGGACACCATCAAGAGGACAAATCGGCAACCAACAAATTGGGAAAAGATCTTCACCAATCCTACATCAGATAGAGGGCTAATATCCAATATATATATAAAGAACTCAAGAAGTTAGACTCCAGAAAACCAAACAACCCTATTAAAAAATGGGGTACAGAGTTAAACAAAGAATTCTCACCTGAAGAACTTCGGATGGCAGAGAAGCATCTTAAAAAATGCTCAACTTCATTAGTCATTAGGGAAATGCAAATCAAAACAACCCTATGATTTCATCTTACACCAGTCAGAATGGCTAAGATTAAAAATTCAGGAGACAGCAGGTGTTGGAGAGGGTGTGGAGAAAGAGGAACACTCCTCCACTGCTGGTGGGGTTGCAAATTGGTACAACCACTCTGGAAAGCAGTCTGGCGGTTCCTCTGAAAACTGGGCACCTCACTTCCAGAAGATCCTGCTATACCACTCCTGGGCATATACCCAGAAGACTCCCCACCATGTAATAAGGATACATGTTCTACTATGTTCATAGCAGCCCTATTTATAATTGCCAGATGCTGGAAAGAACCCAGGTATCCCTCAACAGAAGAGTGGATGCAAAAAATGTGGTATATCTACACAATGGAGTACTATTCAGCCATTAGAAACAATGAATTCATGAAATTCTTAGGCAAATGGATGGAGCTAGAGAATATCATACTAAGTGAGGTAACCCAGACTCAAAAGGTGAATCATGGCATGCACTCACTATTAAGTGGATATTAACCTAGAAAACTGGAATACCCAAAACATAATCCACACATCAAATGAGGTACAAGAAGAAAGGAGGAGTGGCCCCTAGTTCTGGAAAGACTCAGTGAAACAGTACTCAGCAAAACCAGAACAGGGAAGTGGGAAGGGGTGGGTGGGAGGACAGGGGAAGAGAAGGGGGCTTACGGGACTTTCGGGGAGTGGGGGGCTAGAAAAGGTGAAGTCATTTGAAATGTAAATAAATTATATCGAATAAAAAAAAAGTCAGTGATGGATTTTATAAATAGGTTTCATTGGGGCATATAAACTTTTTTATATTTTCTTTATCCTTGAGGATTTCGTACATGTATAATACAAAGTCTGATCATATCTAACCCTGCTCTCCTCCAATTGCCCCCAGAACATATGTCCCTTTTATTTATAGCTTACTCAGTTCTATCAGCTGCCCTGACCAATAACTACTGTGGGACAGCTTTCTAAATAGGAGAATAGAGGGCTCTTCCTCAGGGGTATATTATTGCAGCAGCTTCCCTCTTTCTTCCATTGGTAAATATTGAGAGGCTCCAACTATGATCTTTTTTGAAAATAGTTTGTAAGCAGCCATCGTAACAGAGGGAGGGCGGAGGCCCTTTTCTTTTTCTTTTTCTTTTCTTTTTCTTCTTTTTTTTTTTTTTTTTTTTTTTTTGGTCAGGATAATGGTTGTCACTTAGTCCTGGGAATTCTATTAAGCTGATAGCAAAATAAGAGCAATTTTTCAGTAGCCATTAATATCAGAGAGGAAAACGCAGGGGACAAGAATATCAGGTTCTTTCCCTGGGATTTGTTGGGCTCTGACTCTGCCATTTTTAATCATACTGGCGAGTGCATCCACCTCATTTAAAATTCAGCATGTGAAGGCATAACAGTGGAGAAATTAAAGATAAGGAGCTGTATTGGGTCATACCTAGCAAGAGACATATCTTCTATGGCAAAACTGACAGAATATAGAGCTTGGATTGCTTCACAAGTTAGTGTTGTTAGGGAGGAGGGACTTTTATTGAAATCCCACCTGGTTGTAAGGAGAGAGTCAGAACATGTGGCCACACTCCACATAGGGATGTGACCAATGGTGACATATCCCAGAACAGAGTTTGCCATGTTAATGAGATATCTAGATAGGCCTTAACATTTTAGCCAAAAGCTTCCCTTCCCAGACATTCCTTCCTGCAAAAGGAATTTAATTTCTGGTCTATGCTGAGGAGGTAGTATGCACCCATTTTCCATGATGAACCATCCTCTGTGGGAAGCATGGAGGAAGCTTCATCTACAGAGCCACACAGTCTAAGTGGCTTTCCTCTAGAAGGCCCCTCTGTGCTCCAAGACAATCACCACTAAGCCAGAGTTCCCCATCTTCGCAGTCCTGGGGGCAGCCCCCCAGTTCTCAGCTCCTCCATGTAGTTTCCATCAATAACTGTCCAGAATTTAGGGAATTCAAGTTTCATCCTTAGCCTATGCCCTTTCTCACTTGGGCTGAGGGCCCCACCTAAGGCTGCATTCTTCCACCCATTGAGCGGTTCATTGGCACTTCTCAGGAGCCCATCACCCACAGTGGGGACAGTGGACATAGAGTAAATGCAATCTAGCATCTCCCATTTTACCCACCAAGCAGCATTCCCACACACCAGTGGAATGTCATTTAGTCTTCCCCATAGAGTTCCTATACCCCAGTGGCAAGGCTGAATGTGGGACCACAAATTACTAGGGAGCTATCCCATTCCTTGCACTATGACTTTTATTAAATAAGACTTTTGACAAAAAGCACTATCCACCCATGTAGAATAATTCTGAACTCCCGATTGTTTTAGTTGCATGTTGAAATTAGCTTACTGATGAAAGGATTTTCGTAGGTATTTTTAGATATGCTTGACTGTTTTAGTTAATCCACTAACTACTTCCTTCTCTCTATACATACCTGTATGTCTGTGTGTCTGATTATGTGTGTGTGTCTACATCTGTATGTGTGTGCATCTGTGTCTCTCAGTGTGTCTGTGTATGCTTGTGTGTGTGTCTATGTGTGTGTGTCTGTGCCTGTGTCTCTGTGTGTTTGTGTGTGTGTCTGTGTGTGTCAGTATGTGCTTATCTCTGTATGTGTGTCTGTGTGTTCAGTGATACAATGGCTGGATCACAGAGCAGTTCAATTATTAATTTTTGAGCCATATTCTTTATACTTTCTGTAGTGGATGCCTTTTTATCATCCCAATCAATGATGGTCAGGCATCCCCTTCACTCACACTCCAGTAGCTCTTCCTGTCTTTAGTTTCCTAGACAATTGCTGTTCTTACTGGGGTGAGAATGTCTTTCCTTGCTCTTCTCTGATAACTAGTGAGGTTGGATATTTCTCATGTACCTGTTATATATCTTCTTTAGAGAAATGTATACTTCCTTTGAAGATTAATGACCATGCCTTGGGTGGTTGTGCTTTTTGTTTGGTTTGGTTTGAGGCTTGTTTGTTGGGATGTTTGCTACTTGGATTTTGGAGCTGACTTTGTGTTCTGGATGTCAACACTCATATTGTAGACATTACAGATAGTCTTTCCATTCTGTTGGTTGCTTCTGCCCCCTATTGCTTGGTTCCTTTTCCCTCCAGGCTTTGTGCTTTGATATAATTCCAGTTGTCAATTTTTTTGTTTGTTTGTTTTCTTTCCTGTGCTTTTTGGTTCTTATCTAAAAAGTCTGCTCGTTTTAATATTTTTGGATATTTCCAATTTCTTCCAGTGTTTGAATTTAAGCCTTTAATTTATTGTGAGTTGATTGCTGCAACTAGTGAGAAGTAGATCAGGAAAGTCTACTGAGTTTGTTTTTGTTTGTTTGTATGTTTTTCAAAGAGTCTTGCTTTGTGGCCTAGACTGGTCTCTAGCTTGTGCTTTTCTTTCCTCTGCCTCTGAATGTTAGGATAACAGGCAGATACCTCCACACTTATGCTTGTCCAAAGTAAATTTTGCAATAGCTAAGGATGTATTTGAGCACATGATTATAAACTGTGCTTTATGATAACAAAAGCAACTTCCATCTGATTGTACAATCTATGCAATCTATGTGGCTATGTAGACATAGACACACATACATAGATGTATAATCTTATACTTGAACACGTGCCTGATGAATGAGCTAAAACAGAGTCATAAACCACCTATCTCCCATAGATGCCTCCTTGAATTATGGTTAATGTTCATGCTACATCTTGTTAAAAACATTAAAAATGTAAGAGAATCATGTGGAAGTTTGAGCATTAGAAACTATTAAGGTGAAATATTTTGGCAGCTCACCTACTTTGTGTCTCACTTTTCTTAACTATTATGACTGGTTGAGTGATACAGGGTCACAAATCTATTGCTTTATATACTAAAATGAAGTATGTATGTGAAATTGTTTTGATTCCTTTTCTGTATTATTTTATTCTTACTGTAACTGTTTTTTGGAATTATTTTTCAGTACCGAGGATAAATCTCAAGGCCTTGTTCATGCTGGGTAAGTGTCCTACACCAAAAACCACACCCCAAACCCTTAGATTCACTTCCACTTAGTTGTATATGGATCACATTGCCTGTTCCTTGACATGTCCAGTTATTTTTGAGTGCATATTGAGCATTTTGTGTTTCATTCTTGAGTATTTGGATTTTCTTGCCTTCTTATAAAGAACATATTGTCACATGGTTAAGTTTCAGACTACTTTGATCATTTAGGATCTTGGAGTCCTGATTTCAAGCTTTGATACAATACCGCTGAGGATCTCACTCAGAGATAATTTCATGAAGATATGTTCCTTTAAAGTCTATGCCAAATGTCTCCAAGTGCTCTGAATCATGCATTCTAGCAATATTCTGTGCACAAGTACTTGTTAGCTCTTTCCCTATGTCCCAGCATTCTATCTTATATGATCTGTCTAGTACTCAAGAAATAGTTAGAGTGGTTATGATGTGGATATCTGGAGATGGGTTCTTTGTTGATATTTAACAGTGTTCTCTTTTCCTTTTGACAATTACAAATGTCCTTCATTTATCTGGGGGAGAGTGACTATAATGACCTCTTCAGCTGAGATGTAAAACAGAATGTGAAATGAAATAAGGAGGTCAAAGGAATACAAATTGGAAAGGAAGAAGTAAAATTATCACTATTTGCAGATGACATGATAGTATACTTAAGTGACCCAAAAAACTCCACCAGAGAACTACAGCTGATATACAACTTCAGCAAAGTGGCAGGTTATAAAATCAACTCAAGCAAATCAGTTGCCTTCCTATACTCAAAGGATAAGCAGGCTGAGAAAGAAGTTAGGGAAATAACACCCTTCACAATAGCCACAAACAATATGAAGTATCTTGGTGTGACTCTAACCAAACAAGTGAAAGATCTATACAACAAGAACTTCAGGTCACTGAAGAAGGAAATTGAAGAAAACCTCAGAAAATGGAAAAATCTTCCATGCTCATGGATTGGCAGGGTTAATATAGTTAAAATGGCCATCTTGCCAAAAACAATCTACAGATTCAATGCAATCCCCATCAAAATCCCAACTCAGTTCTTCACAGAGTTAGAAAAAGCAATTCTCAAATTTATCTGGAATAACAAAAAACCCAGGATAGTTAAAACTATTCTCCACAGTAAAAGAACTCCTGGGGGAATTAGTATCCCAGACATCAAGCAATACTACAGAGCAATAGTGTTAAAAACTGCATGGTATTGGCACAGGGACAGGCAAGTGGACCAATGGAATAGAATTGAAGACGCAGAAATGAATCCACATACCTACGGTCACTTGATCTTCGACAAAGGAGCAGAAAACATCCAGTGGAAAAAACGATAGCCTTTTCAACAAATGGTGATGGTTCGACTGGAGGTCAGCATGCAGGAGAATGCGAATTGATCCATTCTTATCTCCTTGTACTAAGCTCAACTCCAAGTGGATCAAGGACCTCCACATAAAACCAGACACACTGAAAGTAATAGAAAAGAAACTGGGGATGACCCTTGAGGACATAGGCACAGGGGAAAAGTTCCCGAACAGAACACCAATAGCTTATGTTCTAAGATCAAGAATTGACAAATGGGATCTCATAAAATTACAAAGTTTCTGCAAGACAAAGGACAGGTCAAAAGGACAAACGGCAACCAAAAAATTGGGAAAAGATCTTCACCAACCATACATCCGATAGAGGACTAATATCCAATATATACAAAGAACTCAAGAAGTTAGACCCCAGGAAACCAAATAACCCTATTAAAAATGGGGTACAGCCAGGGAAACAAATAACCCTATTAAAAATGGGGTACAGACCTAAACAAAGAATTTTTGCCTGAAGAAATTCTGATGGCCGAGAAGCACCTTAAGAAATGTTCAACATCATTAGCCATTAGGGAAATGCAGATCAAAACAACCCTGAGATTTCACCTCACACCAGTCAGAATGGCTAAGGTTAAAAACTCAGGAGACAGCAGGTATTGGCAAGGATATGTGTGAAGAAAGGAGGAACACTCCTTCACTGCTGGTGGGATTGTAAGATGGTACAACCACTATGGAAATCAGTCTGGCTGTTCCTAAGAAAACTGGGCATGCCACTTCCGGAGGACCCTGCTATACTTCTCCTGGGCATATACCCAGAGGATTCCCCAGCATGCAATAAGGACACATGCTCCACTATGTTTGTAGCAGCCTTATTTATAATAGCCAGAAACTGGAAAGAACCCAGATATCCCTCAATGGAGGAATGGATACAGAAAATGTGGTATATATACACAATGGAGTACTATTCCGCAATTAAAAACAATGAATTCATGAATTTTTAGGCAAATGGATGGAACTGGAAAATATCATCCTAAGCAGGGTAACACAATCACAAAAGAATACACATGGAATGCAATCATTGATAAGTAGATATTAATTAGCCCTGAAGCTCTGAATTCTGAAGATACAATTAGCATATCAAATGATTCCCATGAAGAAGGAAGAAGAGGGCCCTAATCCTGGAAAGGCTTGATCCAGCATTGTAGGGGAGTACCAGGACAGAGAAAAGGGAGGGGGAAAGACAGGAGAATGGATTGAGAGAAGAGGACTTATGGAACATATGGGGGGAGGCGCACTGTGAAAGGGGAAGGCTTTTAGAATGTAAACAAAGAATATAGAAAATAAATTAAAAAATAAAATAAAAAAAGAAAGGGCACATTTATGACATAAAGATGACAAGGGTCACATTGAAGCTATGTGTCAGTTTTTCTTGTTTTTGCTCTGTGCTGTATTCAGTGACCAGGGTTCAGGAAGAATACTTTGTCATTAGGTCCTCACTTGAGAACCTGTTAGCAGAAACTTAAACGAAAACTATCAGAAACTTAAAACTTGTGGTTTTAAGACGCACTTCTATGCAGCTCAATTCCACTGTTAGCAGACATTTTATGTACTTTCCAAAAGTGTTATATTTGGGTTGTTTAATATTCCAAAAAGGATCATTTAATAATGACAATCCAGTTTTCTCCAACAGGATAAACATTGGAAAGGAGAAAAAGGAGATGGCCAATTAAAATCTATACATATGAAGTCTATAAATCTGTAGTTGTATTAACATTTTGATAAAACGACAAAAAAACCCCTTAGGTTACAAGAAGTTCCATTTTATTGTTTTTCTGTCTGTCACTTTGTCTGTCCTGCCATGTATGGTTTCTCCAGATAATGGGACAGTCAAATCACTACAGACACTTTTACTATTCAGTACTTTTGAGAAAACATTTATCATCATAATTCACAGGTGAAGTGGGTGAAATTCTGACAATTGAAAACATTTTTTAAAAATCTGAGTGCTTAATTTTCCACATAGAGCTAACTATTATCTGAGTATTCAAATAAATATTATAAAAAAGTGATCTTTCTAAAGACCTGTGACCTTTAAAACAGGGAATGCAATTCTTTTAACATAAATTTCTGTTCTCTCTCTATTGCGTCAAATCCAGAGAGACTGCCTTGCATGGCAATGCAAACTAGAGATCATCAGAGAAGCAGCAACTTCACTCTCCCTGAATATCCTCCCCCAAATAAGAACTTTCTTAAACAGTGATCAAGATTGGAGTTGATACCGGCCACCAGGTGGCAGCCATACCTCAGGAACAGGAGGAAGAGGGCTACAGCCTGCCTGCCTTCTGTCGCCTCACCTCCATATTCCTTAGCACAAACTGCCATGTTTACTAACATCGCTAGTGTAGTCATGAATTCTCTCCTAACTCACTTTCTTCCTTCCCTCCTAAAAACATGTAACTCCCATTTGATGAACCCGATGTCTCCGAGTCCTATGTTTTCTGTACTTTCTAAGAAATTATTTCTTGATGTGATTTTTCCTCCTTTTATTCCATTTTCACTTCCTTAAGGGCAGAGGCATTCCTAGAATTTTCTCGGGTAGACACTGAAGTTAGTCTGGGAGGCCTGCCTTCCACTTTTCATCCTTCTCCCTGAACAGGAAGACTTTCCCCGAAGAAAAATGAACTCTTTCCCTTCAGTTTCATATTTCTGGGTCTGCTCAGTCGGAAGCAGAAGGAAGAAAGGAAGGCTGCAGATAACATAATCTCCTGCTCTTAGCAGACATCTCTGCCAAGTCACCTGCAGGGTGCTGAACTTCAAGAATTTCTTCTCCAGACTCCTTCTTAGTTTCTGCAGCCACCAGGGTAAGAAGTAAAGCTGAAGTAGAGTTCTTTAATCGGGTACCAGCTGCAATGACGGACTTAGCTAAAGCAATGTTTTAATATAGCCTTTAGGACAAGATTATAGGAATAGGGCAGAAAGTTGACTTGGAAATGACCTTTCTCAGGGTTCCACATGATTTTCAAAGGAAGAGTCCATGTATAGACTGTACTCTCCAGGGTTCGCAAAGAAATCAGAGCTCACCATGGCTAGAGACAAGGTATAACTGCCAGATGTATTTCTCCTCAGCAGGAAGTCTGAACAATACATGGGATGAACTCTGGGGGAAAGCACTTCATGAAATGCCAGTGGCTGTGGAAGAATCACTCAAATAAAATGCCTTAAGTTTCCTGGGTAGAGGCCAGATCATTGCTTATAGAGTTGTTATGAAGTGCATATTCACTTGAAATGTGAGTTCTTGAAAGAGCTACACATATTTATTAAGATAATATGTTTACTTCTAGGAACAGAGATTATAGATTGCTGTTTTGTACATATCCATTTTCCCTTGCATATATGATATATATAAAGTAGAGAATAATGTATATGATTCCTCTTTATAAAGAACAAATAGAAAATACTTATCAACATAAACTTCACATTCATATCGTGTCCCAATTCTATTTACTTAGCTAGCTTTGTCATTGACTTTTTAAAAATCTAAAGTGGATCTCTTGTCTTGAACATATTGCAGTAGGTTTGTTTTTTTAATCTATTTTGACACTGTTTTTTTCCCATTCATTACATGGTGTTTTGCTTATTTAGATTATTGTTTTTTTTAAGTTAAGGTACAAAGTATTTGTTTCATTGTGGTATTTCATATGTATGTATATAAATACATATATGTATATATATATATATATGTATATATATATATATACATATATATATATATATATGTGTGTGTGTGTGTGTGTGTGTGTGTGTGTTTCCTGACCCTCTTAGTGGGCTTCACTCCTCCCTGCCTCATGAAAGTGGATAGGGGTTTGGAGGCAGTTGAGGGGGGAAGGGAACCTGATCTGGTATTGGGTGAGGGAAAAGAACTGAAGCACAGAGGGCCAGCAGAAAGAAGAGAAACAGGCAACCTTGGGAGATAGTGGGGGAGGGGACACTCCAGAATGCACCAGAGACCTTGGAGGTGATAACTCTCAGGACACAAAGGGAGAGACTGTAGTTGAAATGGCCAACAGTAGGGAGAGGGATCTTATCGAGTCCACTTCCAACAGGAAGACAGGGCATTAAATGGGGGAGAAGGGAGCCATCCCACAATCACAACTTTGACCCATAATTGTTCCTGTCTGAAAGAATTACAGGGATGGAAATAGAGAGGACCCTGAGGAAAAGAAGGTCCAGCCACAGGCCCAATGTGGGATCCTAGTTTGGTTAGGGATTTATTTGTTATTGTGATAAGCATGACATACTTCTTCCTAGATCTCATCCATTCATCCATGCTTCTCATAAATGTTTTTTTTACAATGATTCAATGAATGAATCTGTCCCTCCTCCTGTATATAAATGTCTCCTTTAGTGCTAACTTAGTGGTTGTGGACTGCCCAAGTTTGTAATTGTCTTGAAATGCCCTCAGATCTGTTCATTGTAGGAAGTATTTTAGCTTGCAACTAAAGAACAAAACAATGCATCTTCTTTCTGTCTTCTCTAGAAAGCTCTTAAATGATATATGTGTTGAGATAATATATAACATGTTAAAGAAAGCATTCTTGGATCGCTATGTTATATAAGGAAACAGACATACACATATTGGCCTTTGAAATTTAAACACTAAACTCTGAAAGTATAAAGCTATTCCAGCATTGGAAAAATTTCTCTCTTCTGGTTTCAGTGGAGGCAGATTGAAAATCCTTGTTTATTCAGCACAATGAAAATGAGAATCAGAACAATAACAAATTGTTTAAAAAGAAAAAATGCCTTGAATATGGATAAGAAGTCCCTTATAATAGTCTCAAGCATATTTTGAGCCTCACTTAAACCAAAAATTAAGGAACATGACTTTGAGAGAGATGTAGAGGGGTGTGTCCAGCCATGCTGCCTTCCACAGAAGAGCTCATCATTCCTCTCCCTGTGCTTACAAATCCTGCACATAGTGCACACAGGGTTCCACGGATCGAAATTGCCAGAGCACACGGCTCTGACATTCCTTCCCCTAGTAAGCATTTCAATATTAAAAAAAAAACATATTACATGAACTTGAACTAAAAAACTAACAAACACAAATTTCTAAATAGGACTTTCTAATTCAAGTCATGCTCCTGCTCCCTACTAAGGAGATGGTGGCTTGAGGAACCAGTGGCAAAGAAGAATTAGCCTGGAGTAAAATCCTTGGGATTTCAACTTGTCTTCTAACTGGATTAGAGACAAAGATCTGGCTTTCATAAGTAAAGGGAGATTGGTTCATATTTTAATTGATTCTGTTCCCTCAGGCAGCACTCTGTACACCTGAAGTCTTTTTCTTAATTAATTATTTTGCACTCCATATTTCATTGACCACAGCCCTGTCCACCCTCCAATTGTTAGACAACCCATACCTCCTCCCCATACCCCTGTCTCCAAGTGGATGTCCCCAAACCCCGTCCCACCTGACCTCTAAACTCCCTGGGGCCTCCAGTCTCTTAAGGGATAGGTGCATCATGCCTGAATGAACACAGACTCAGCAGTCCTCTGCTGTATATGTGTTGAGGGCCTCATATCAGCTGGTATATGGTTAGTGGTCCAGTGTTTAAGAGATCTCAGGGGTCCAGATTAATTGAGACTGCTGGTCCTTCTACAGGATTACACTTCTCTTCAGCCTTTTTCATCCTTCCCTAATTCAACAACAGTGGTCAACTACTTCTGTCCATTGGTTCGGTAAAATATCTGGATCTGACTCTTTCTGATGCTTTTTGTGTCTTCTGGACTGTAGGAGTGTGGTCATAATAGGTCCCTTTTTGTGAGTGTTCCATAGCCTCAGTAATAGTATCAGGACTTGGGACCTCCCCTTGAGCTGGATCCCACTTTGGGCCTGTCACTGGACCTTCTTTTCCTCAGGGTCCTCTCCATTTCCATCCCTGTAATTCTTTCAGACAGGAACAATGGGTCAAAGTTGTGATTGTAGGATGGCCCCCTTCTCCCTCATTTAATGCCCTGTCTTCCTGCTGGAGGTGGGCTCTATAAGTTCCCTCTCCATACTGTTGGCCATTTCAAGTATGGTCCCTCCCTTTGAGTCCTGAGAGTCTATCACCTCCAAGGTCTCTGGTGCATTCTGGAGTGTCCCCCCAATCTCCTATCTCCCCAGGTTTCCTGTTTCTCTTCTTTCTGCTGGCCCTCAGTGCTTCAGTCCTTTTCCCTCACCCAATGCCAGATCAAGTTCCCCTCTCTCCTCAACTACCCGCCAACCCCCCATTCACTATTGCCCCCAGGTCCCTCCCTCCCTCTCTACTTGTTATTGCTTAGTTCTCCCTCCCAAGTGGGACTGAAGCATCCTCACTTAGGCACTTCTGTTTGTTGTCCTTTTTGACATTTCTGAGTTCTGTGGACTGTATCTTGGGTACTCTATATATTTTTATTTATTTATTTATTTATTTAGGCTAACATCCACTTATTAGTGAGTACATACCATGCATGTCCTTTAGGGTTGGAGATCCCTCACTCAAGATGATATTTTCTAGTTCCATCCATTTGCCTGCAAAACTCAGGATGTCCTCATTCTTAACAGCTGAGTAGTAGTTCATAGTGTAAATGAACCATATTTTCTGTATCCATTCTTTTGTTGTGGAACATCTAGGTTGTTTCTGGCTATCACAAATAAGTCCACTATGAACATAGTGGAACACCTACCTGCTCCTGTGTAATGGTGGGGCATCTTTTGCGTATATTCCCAAGAGTAGTATAGTGGGATCTTCAGGTAGATATATTTCCAATTTTCTGAGGAACCTCCAGATTTATTTTCAGAGTGGTTGTACCAGTTTGCTATCCCACCAGCAATGGAGTGATTTCTCCACATTCTCTTCAACATGTATTGACACCTGTAGTTTTTATCTTAGCATTTCTGATTGATGTAAGGTGGAATCTGAGGATCACTTTGATTTGTATTTCTCTGATCACTAAGGACTTTGAACATTTCTTTGGGTGCTTCTCAGCCATTCAAGATTCTTTAATTGTGAAATCTGTTTAATTCTATACCCCACTGTTTTGATTGGGTTGTTTGGTGCTTTGGTGGTTAGCTTGAGTTCTGGTGGTTAGGTTCTTGAGTACTTTATATATTTTGGATATTAGCTCTTTATCATATGTGGAGTTAGTGAAGATTTTTCCCCAATCTGTAGGTTGCCAATTTGTCTTATTGACTATGTCCTTTGACTTACAAAAGCTTTCCAGTTTCATGAGGCCCCATTTATCAGTTCTTGATCTTAGAGCATGAGCCATTTAAGTTCTATTTAGGAAGTTTCCCCGTGTACCAATGAGTTCAAGGATCTTTCCCACTTTCTCATATATTAGATTCAGTATATTTTATGTTGAGGTGCTTGATCCACCCAGACTTGAGCTTTGTGCAGGGTGACAAATATCAGTCTATTTTCATTTTTCTACATACAGATAACCAGTTATACCAGCACCATTTATTGAAGATACTTTCTTTTTTCCATTCTATATGTTTGGCTTTTTTGTCAAAGATCAAGTGTTCATAAGTGTGTGTTTTTATTTCTGGGTCTTCAATTCTATTCGATTGATTAACATGTCTCTGTACCAATACCATGCAGTTTTTATCACTATTGCTCTGTACTAAAGCTTGAGGTTAGGGATGATGATTCCCCCTGATGCTATTTTATTGTTAAGAATTGTTTTTGCTATTCTGGGATTTTTGCCTTTCCACATGAATTTGAGAATTGCTCTTTCTACGTCCTTAAAGAATTGTGTTTGGATTTTGATAGAAATAGCACTAAATCTATTGATTGCCTTTGGTAAGATGACCATTTTTCTATGTTAATTCTACCAATTATGGTAGATATGGATTCTACCAATCCAGAGCAAGGGTGATCTCTCCATTTTCTGAGGTCTCCAATTTATTTCTTGAGAGACTTGAAATTATTGTCATACAGGTCTTTCACTTGTTTGGTTAGAGTTACCCCAAGATATTTTGTATTATTTGTGGCTATTGGGTAGAGAGTTGTTTCCCTAATTTCTTTCTCAACCTGTTTCTCATTTGTAAAAATAAAGGCTACTGATTTATTTGAATTAATTTTGTATCCTACCACTTTGCTGAAGGTATTTATAAATCAGCTGGAGAAGTTTTCTGGTAGAATTTTTGCGATTGCTTGTGTATACTATCATATCATCTGCAAATAGTGATACCTTTATTTCTTCTTGATTTCAATTTGTATCTCCCCTTTTTTCTTATTGAATGGATATAGAGAGAGTGGGCATCCTTGTCTTGTCCCTGATTTCAGTGGGAATGCTTCAAGTATGTCTCCATTTAATTTGATATTGGCTGCTGGTTTGCAGTAAGTTGCTTTTATTGTATATAGGTATGGGCCTTGAATTCCTGATCTCTTCAATACTTTTAACATGAGGGGATGTTGTATTTTGTCAAATGCTTTTTGTGCAACTAAGAAGATGATCATGTGATTTTTTTTCTTTGAGTTTGTTTATATAGTAGATTACCTTAATGGATTTTTATATATTAACCCAAGCTTGCAACCCTGGGATGAAGCCTACTTGATCATGGTGAATCATGGTTTTGATGTGTTCTTGGATTCGGTTTGCAAGAATTTTATTAAGTATTTTTGCATTGCTACTCATAAGCGAGATTTGTCTGAAGTTTTCTTTTTTGGTTGAGTCCTTATGTGGTTTAGCTATCAGAGTAATTGTGCTTTCATAGAACAAGTTAGGTAGTATTCCTTCTCTTTCTATTTTTTTTAATAGTTTGAGAGAAATTAGCATCAGGTCTTCTTTGAGGGTCTGGTAGAATTCTGCACTAAATTCATCTGGCCCTGGGCTTTTTTTT
Source organism: Apodemus sylvaticus (assembly GCF_947179515.1). Taxonomy (NCBI): domain Eukaryota; kingdom Metazoa; phylum Chordata; class Mammalia; order Rodentia; family Muridae; genus Apodemus; species Apodemus sylvaticus. The sequence continues at coordinate 107,445,413 of NC_067475.1, forward strand.
GGTTGGGAGGTTTTTAATGACCTAAGTGAGGTAACCCAATCACAAAAGAATACACATGGAATGCTTTCTCTGATAAGTGGATATTAATTAGCCCAGAAGCTCTGAATACCCCAGGCACAATTAGCATAACAAATGACTCCCATGAAGAAGTAAGGAGAGGGTCCTGATCCTGGAAAGGCTTGATCTAGCATTGGAGGGGAGTATCAGGACAGAGAAAAAGGAGAGAGGTGATTGGAGAATGGGTGGAGAGAAGAAGGTTTATGGGACATATAGGGAGGGGGGAACTGGGAAAGGGGAAATCATTTAGACTGTAAGCAAAGAATATAGAAAATAAAAATATATAATAAAAAAATGACCTTTTCTATTTCCTTGTGCGATATGGGCTTATTCAGATAGTTTACCTGCTCTTGATTTAACTTTTATATATGCTGTCTGTCTAGAAAACCATCCATTTCATCTAGATTTTCCAGCTTTGTTGAGTATAGGCTTTTTATAATAGGATCTGATGTTTTTTAAATTTCTTCCATTTCTGTTCTTATGTCTCCCTTTTCATTTCTGATTTTTTAAATTTGGATACTGCTTCTTAACCCTTTAGTTAGTTTGGCTGTGGGTTTATATGTCTTGTTGATTCTCTCAAAGAACTAGCTTCTGGTTTTGTAGATTCTTTGTATTGATTTCTTTGTTTTTATTTGGTTGATTTCAGCCCCGAGTTTGACTATTTCCTGCCTTCTACTCCTCTTGGATGAGTTTGCTCCTTTTTGTTCTAGAGCTTTCAGGTGTGCTATTAAATTGTTAGTGTAAAATCTCTCCAGTATCTTTACCTGGGCACTAAGTGTCATAAAATTTCCTCTTAGCACTGCTTTCATTGTGTCCTATAAGTTTGCATATGATATATCAATATTTTCATTAATTTCCAGGAAGTCTTTAATTTCTTTCTTTCTTTCCTGACCAAGTTATCATTGAGTAAAGAGTTGTTCAGTTTCCACATGTATGTGGGCTTTCTGTAGTTTTCGCTGTTCTTGAAGACCAACCTTATGCCATGGTGATCTGATAGGATAGAGATCACCTACAGATTATTTCAATCTTCTTGTGTTTGTTGAGGGTTGTTTTGTGACTGATTATATTGTCGATTTTGGAGAAGGTACTATGAGGTACTGAGAATGATTATTCTTTTGTTTTAGAGTACAGTGTTCTGTAGATGTCTGTTAAAACCATTTTGTCCATAACCTCTCTTAGTTTCACTGTCTCTGTTTAGATTCTGTATCAGTGACAGTAGGGTGTTGATGTCTCCTACTATTATTGTGTGGGGTTCAATATATGTTTTGAGCTTTAGTAAAGTTTTTTTTATGAATGCGGGTGCCCTGGAATTTGGGACATAGATGTTTAGAATTGAGACTTTCACTTGGTGGATTTTCCCCTTGATTAATATGAAGTGTCCTTCTTCATCACGCTTGATAAATTTTGGTTGAAAGTCTATTTTATTGAATATTAGGATAGCAATTCCTGGGACTATTTGCTTGGAAGACCTTTTTCCTTTGTTATCCTCTAAGATATTGTCTGTCTTTGTGATTGAGATGTGTTTCTTGTATGCAGCAAAATGGAAGATCTTGTTTGTGTATCCAGTCCCTTAGCTTATGGCTTTTTATAGGTGTGTTGAATCCATTAATATTGAGAGATATTAAAGAGAGAGGATAGTTGGTTCCTGTTATATTTGCCTTTGCAGGTGGCTTTATGTGATTGTGGTTTTCTCCTTTTGGTTTTGTTGTTGTTGGTGGTGGTGGTGTTTTGGGGTTTTTTTTGGTGAGATGCTTAATATCTTGTACTTTCTTTTGGTGCAGATACCTTCCTTGGGTTGAAATTTTCCTTCTAGTATCCTTGGCAGGGCTGGATTAGTAGATAGATACTGTTGGAATTTGGTTTTGTCCTGGAATATTTTCGTTTCTCCATCTATGTTGATTGAGAATTTTGCTGAGTATAGTAGCCTGAGCTGGCATTGTGTTCTCTTAGAGTCTGCATGACCTCTGACCAGGTTCTCTGGCTTTAATATCTCTGTTGAGAAGTCTGGTATAATTCTGATAGGTCTATCTTTGTATGTTACTTGGCCCTTTTCCCTTGCAGCTTTTAATATTCTTTCTTTGTTCTAGTCTTTCTGCATCTAGTGTTTTGATTATTATGTGATGAGAGGAATTCCTTTTTCTGATCCCATTTATTTGGTGTTCTATAGGGTTCTTTTACTTTTATGGCCATCTATTTTGTTAGGTTGTGGAAGCTTTCTTCTATGATTTTGCTAAAGACATTTTTGGGTCCTTTGACCTGGGAATATTCATTCTCCTCTATTCTGGTTATTCTTAGATTTGGTCTTTTCATTGTGCCCTGAATTTCTTGTATACTTTGAGTTATGGGTTTTTATGTTTTGAATTTTCTTTAACTATTATGCCAATCTCTTCTTCAGTATCTTCTATACCTAAGATTCTCTATCTGTTGTATTCTGCTAGTAATACTTACATCTGTAATCCCTGACCTCTTTCCTCAGTTTTCCATGTTCAGGTTTGTCTCCATTTGTGTTCTCTTTATTATTTATACTTCTACTTTTAGGTCTTAAATTGCTTTATTTAATTCCTTTACCTGTTTACCTGTGTTTTCCTGTATTTCTTTCAGTGAGTTATTGCTATCCTCCTTAAAGGACTCTAAAATCTTCATGAGATAAGATTTTACATCAGCTTCCTGATTTTCAGGTGTGTTGTTGTATTCTGGCCTTGCTGTGTTGGGAGAACTGGATTCTGATAATGCCCACGTATATTGGCTTCTGTTGCTTCTGGTCTTGAGCTTGCCTTTCACCATCAGGATATCCTTGGTGCTTGTTAGTCTGGGTGACTGTCTGGGGTCTGCCTCTTTCGTCCCTGGGTTGCTTCAGGTCTCCTGGTAGGCCTGAAGCCCTGGCTGTATCAGACCACCTATGGGACCTTCCAACTGGGGGCTATTCACAAGAGAAGAAGCTGCTGATCTATTGCCCTGGCTGCAGTAAACCTCCAGGGAGTCCTTCCGATTGTTGGGTCTTTAGTGAAACAGTCAGGATGTTGTCCAACTGCTCCAAGTGCAGCTGATCCTCAACTACTCTGAGTATAGTAGGTCCTCAATTGTTTTGAGTGCAGTGGGTCCTCTAGGATGGGTCAGGATATGGTGTATTCACTGGAACAGAACAGATAAGAGTTTGCCCCAGCAGAAAAGACCAGGCTGCAGAAGGGGCAGTAGGGACTTAAGGGGCACCCCTGAAATCGTAATAGCCAAGAGCTGCATATTACCTGGGCAGTGTTGAGAAAACTTTCTCTCTTTTTTTGAGTTCATATTCTCTGAGCCTTCCCTTGGTTTGGAGAATGCTCTTGCATCATCTCATTAGCCTTCAAATATATTCTGGCATTTTCAAATAACTTTGGGGTTGTGGTGGCGGCGGTGGTGGTGGTAGTAGTGTGTGTGTGTGTGTGTGTGTGTGCGTGTGTGTGTGTGTGTGTGTGTGTGTGTGTGTGTGTGTGTGTGTGTTAATATGAATTCAAAGTGTGTTTCTCTTTCTCCACCTTTTTTTTGAGACAGTCTTTCACTAAACATGGTATGTAACAATTAGCTAATCTATCTGGACTGGGCTTTAGGTATACATTGCCACGACTAGCAATTAGAGTGGTACTATAGCTCTGGATTCAGCTATTTCTGCTTGCTCAGCAAACATTGAGCCATCTCTTAAGTCACTCAATGGCTTAACAAATTACATTAGTTTAATAGCTTAATAGTTTCATTAATGAATGACATTCTAAGACACAAACCTGATGGTTGCCTTTTAATTCCCTTTTCTCTTCCCCAACTCCTCCTAGATTGTTTCCTTCTCCTTACCCACCAACTTCATGATCCATCCTCCTCTCCCCTTCCTTCTATCTTCTTCTCATCCTCTCTCCATATAAGAATTAAAAATATCAAACAAAAAGAAAAAATTCAAAATGAAATGAAGCAGAAACAAGCAAACAAACAACAACGATATCACTAATAAATCACAGAGTACCTTTGTGCTAGCAAGACTTTGAGGCCTATTCTGGAATGTTGTTGATATACTTTCATTAAAGAACATAACTTTAAGGCTTAAAAGATGCTCCAACAAAGGGAAATTGAAGCGGGGGAGGTGGGAGTGAATTAGGTGGAGGGGCATATACGTGGAGGCAGGGGGTGAGAGGAGGGGTTGAGGGTCTTTGGGGAGGGGGGAAATCAGGAAAGGTTTTACCATTAGAAATGTAAATGAAGATTATATTCAATAAATAAAATTTAAAAAATCACCTTATTTTTTCCTCTCCCAGCAGGTATCAAATAGCGTCTTGGTTCGTCCTAGGGCATTGTTCCCATTACTCCTTCTCAGCACTGGGTTCTTCTCTGGCTTGGACTTGTATAGGTGTTTATGTGCTATTACAGTCACTGTGTTTCAGCCCTGTTTTGCCTGGACAACAGCTTTATTGGAGTCATCTTTCACCTTAGTATTTTATAGTGTTTCTGTCTCCTCTTCCCAAGGATATCTGAGCCTTGAGTAGAGTGGTGTGAGAAAGACACCCTAGTTTTTCACTCTCTGCACTTTGATGCAAAACTGTTCTTAAAATACAGGTGTGTTTGATTAAAATAAGCATGTTGATTCTATCTTTATTTCAGTTTGTTTAGAGGAAATGATTAACAAAATCCATGAATGAAGTATATGCTATGTAAAACTGAACCAAATATTATTACCAGTAATAGCTTGTTTTGCTGGTGAGTTTACTGAAAAAGAAATTTAATTCATGATAGAAAGTAGAGCAATGCGGTTGTGGATTATAATATGAGGCCAAGAAGAATTCCTAGAAAGAGGGTGTGACTGCAAAGGCTAGTTGACTGATTTGAATTTCAGTGATATGGAGAAGTTGTACTGTGGGGAATTCAGAGCATCCTTACTTTGGACAATCATTAGCCTTCTCAATAACTTAGCATCTTTCTGACTATTAAGCAGATCTGTTAGAATGTAAAACCCCTAGTTTTCACCTGCCAGATGACTGATGCCCTTAGCATAAAACTGAAACTTTCCCACTTGTGTTGTAACCCTGGTGTTTCCAACAACATATTTTAAAGTGTCTTATCTTAAGATTTACTTTGTTCTAGTGCTGTAAAACCTTAATGAAACCACTAGCATATTGTAACACAGAAATCAGGGCAACCTTAAACTATTTCCAAGCCATGATCATTCATTTACCTCTAGAATAGACTATGTCATATCTGCTTTGATTCTGCTTCTTGTGTTGACAACAATTGCATACAAACAATGACTTATGGAAATAAAGAAAGAGTTTTCTTTGAAACCATAGAAGCAATCTTTTCTTAGATAGAATAGAATTTTAAACCCAGAACTCTCTCTCAAGGTATAAATTGAGTATTTTTCCCATGATGGCAGTCAGTAAGATATAGTTCCATTACACCATTACACTAAGAGCATTTATGTATGTGTTAAATTGGCTAAACATGCAAGTGAGGACAAAGAAAACTTTCATTGTATCTGAGAACAAATACATAATGCTTTCCTCAACTGCTTCTAGGGATGAGATTTAACAACAAAAAATTCAGAACTGAAATGTAACCACACTTGCCATAGCTGGTTAACTTTCAGTATGAATTCAGCAGCTCCACACTCAAGGCCCTCTCATTTCTTGAGATTTGGTGTTGGACAAATAGTGGGGTTGTGACAGAACTGTGCTGCCAGCCAATAGCTCTGGGAGCAACACAATCCTCCATTCTCTGTCTAGTACTTTTGTGTTCATGAATAAACTAATGATCACATTCAACCATTCATTATTTTTCCCAGAGTGCATGAACACTACTGATATTTTATTTCTGTTTTGAAGATTAATTCTTCCTGCCATTTCTTTATTAATCAGCATAAGATGTCATAAATATTAGTCCCTTCATCTTCTGAGAGACACTCATCTACCAAATTAAGTCTTACATAAAAGTATATAAAAATTAGAAAGAATTCCATCCCTCAACAGAAGAGTGGATGCAAAAAATGTGGTATATCTACACAATGGAGTACTATTCAGCCATTAGAAACAATGAATTCATGAAATTCTTAGGCAAGTGGATGGAGCTAGAGAACATCATACTAAGTGAGGTAACCCAGACTCAAAAGGTGAATCATGGTATGCACTCACTAATAAGTGGATATTAACCTAGAAAACTGGAATACCCAAAACATAATCCACACATCAAATGAGGTACAAGAAGAAAGGAGGAGTGGCCCCTGGTTCTGGAAAGACTCAGTGAAGCAGTATTTGGCAAAACCAGAACGGGGAAGTGGGAAGGGGTGGGTGGGCGGACAGGGGAAGAGAAGGGGGCTTATGGGACTTTCGGGGAGTGGGGGGCTAGAAAAGGGGAAATCATTTGAAATGTAAATAAATTATATCGAATAAAAAAAATTAAAAAAAAAGAATTCCCACATACATATTGATGTACACTTCATAGCAAATGTTCTTTAACCAACTAATTATCTCATTTAATTTTCTTCTAGTCCCTATATCTACAACTATTTTTAGGAGCACAGGTGAGGTATAGCCCTCAAAGTCCCCATTTTTTTTCATTATTTATCATGACTGAAAAGAAGCCCCATTTCATTAGCTTCTGAAAGTGAACCTATATCAAAATTGATTGATTTTGCTTAGGACTGTTTTTCAATAATGTAAATAATACAATAGAATTTTACTTATTTCTCCTATTGTAAAGATGGTAAGCTTTCTGTGAATGGTTAGAGTTAGCTAGCTATATTACTGCCTGGTCATTGCAGATGCTATGAATGATCTAATTAGGCCAAGTCATGAGCCAACCCAGAGGGTGAGAGGTGCCAAGAATGAATCAAGAACTAGGAAGACCAGTGGAAAGGTAGTATTCCAGAACAGAACTCATTAGTCGTGACTCAGAACTCCTATACCCACACTCTACTGGAAACCTTTTCTTCAATCATGAAAAGTAATGGAAAAAAAGTGAGAAAATATACCTCACCTGTGCTGCAAACAAATATTTGCATATATAGAGACTAGAAGAAAATTAAATGAGATAATTGAATGTGTTATTTTAACATCAGTGCAAACACAAATTTTAGACTATGTCAAAGAATGAGATAGAGAAATAAAGGTAGATGTAAATACTAAGAAAGGTTATATAGTTGCTTGGTAGACAAATACTTCAATTCTTTCAGTGTCTTTAACCCATGCTACCCTGAGACAATCTTATACATTCTGATGTCTTTGCTTTAGTACAATAGCAATAGTGGGCTTATACAAGAAGCTTAAAATTTCTTCCCTCTCCAGGAAGAATTTATTTGATAGATAGCATTTACCAGTAATGTATGCAAGACAGAACTTTGCTTTGTGGAAAGACTGTTAATGTCAGATCAATTTTGTTGTGTTAAAATATTTTTTATTGTTGTTATTAAGAATGCATATCTAAGAATTTATATATTTGACTTTTATAGTTTATCTGCAAAGTTCATTTGAATTTCCTCGAAATCTCTTTTCATTTGTTTAAAGTTGTTTGTGTGGTCCTTCATAGGATAGGAGAGGTCTAAGAAGTAAGACCAGGATCCATTTGGATCAGAAAAATAATGCCATTAAAAATAATTTTACTATAATGTATGTTGGAAACCACCATGGATTCACCTTTGGAACCCCACATGGGGAAATCATCTTATTTCTTAGATCACTGTGGTCCAGATCATACTCCTCCTTACATAATCACTGTTGTGGGCTTGACTGTTTTCTGGTAATTGTCTTTCTATGTGAAAGTGATGAAAAAATGGATACACGTGTAGAAAAGATGTGATTTGCTCTGGAGAGCTGCATTTCAGTCATCACAGGAGCACACCTACACTGCACAGCCTGGCTTTCAGCTTTCAAGCTGTTATAGTCACAGCTTTATGGACAATGACAAGTGTAGATGAATTCTTCCTTTCAACAACCCTTGCTGAGAATAGGTTACTTCTGCTGAAACTAAAGGGGAAGCCTTTATGTCTAGTCACTCAACATAATCCTCTCATTAACCAATCAGTTGTCTGACCATTCCTCTGTATCTCTCTTTGTGATTAATTTTTCTTATTTTCTTGAGATTTTGTAGGAAAAGTATTGCATGATGTATTAATAAAATTTCATTTCAATTCTAGAAAATTATTGGCCAAAATATCACAAAATAAATATATGTAATAATAGTTTTGATATCCACATGAAATAGACCTTAGTATGGGTGTAAACAGTCCCAAGAAGGAATAGGGAATAATATATGAATATAAATGATAGCAAAGGGCATCAAGACTGACTAGCAAAAGCTATGGCATAGAAACCCGCAAAGTTCACAAAATAAGTAGGCATGTTCAGAAGATGAGCACAGGATAAACCAAAAATAAAGCAATTTTTTTAGACATGCAAACAATGGAGATCAGACAACAGTGAAACACCCAGTGTCTCCCTTTTTGTTTTATTTTCATTTTCTTTGTCAGTTAAAAATTATTATTTACATTATAAATCTCAATAGAGAAATGAAGGCAAAGACTACTGGGGACATCAACAAACACCATTTGCCAACTCTATTAGCCCAATTCTCCTATTTCAGATTCATTGCAAGTCAAGATCTGAGCAACTAAAAGGAAAAAGTTACCAAGACAACAATCATGGGGTAAGGAAAGCCTGTCAAATAAACAAACAGACAAAAGACACACAAATCTGTTAGAGTTTTCAAAAGGAAAGCCAGGGACAGACTTAAAAATACACATGGTAAGCCTGAGAACAACTCTAGGTAAATACAGACAACTATTAATTAGTGCATCAAATGGCAGGCAATGAGCCATCCAATCAAAATAATTAGCCAGACATGTATTTTTCTAAAGGTGTTAGTAAAATATACATAATGTTATAGATAATAATAACTTCTTGTTAAAATGGAAGATAAAAAGACAATGTCCTGACCTATAGACCTTCTGATCCTAATCTCCTTCTCCCAATTGCTGTTGCATCCCAGCCTCTGATATCACCAAGGATACTCTGTGAACACATCAGATGAGAAGATCAGAAAAATGGGCGACAGCTATAACAGTGTCCCAAAATCCAGAGAGTAAATAGAATCCAAGGAACAAAACACCCATCCAACAAAGACATCAGCACATATACCTATAATCATCACAAACCAAGAAGCTTAGGTGTTAGAGTAAAAACACAATCATGAAAATCCTGCACAATATGTCAGCCAGAGCCCAACTATTCTACCACAGCAGAACATTCTAGCATGGCTGAATCACAAGAAAAAAAAACCTTAAAAATATTTTATAGAGATGATAGAATTCCTTAAAGAAGAAATGAGTAAACATCTTATAGAAACTCAGGAAAACACAATTGGTAGAAATGATAAATGTCTTAAAGTCAAGAAAATAAAAACAACCAAGTGAAGGAGATGTATAAAACTGTTTAAGACATTAAAATGGAAATAGAATCAGTAAAGTAAATACAAACTAAGAGATTTCTGGAAATTGAAAATTTAGAGAATTAAATAGAAACTACAGAGGCAAGCTTTACCATCAGAATATAAGAGATGGAAGAGAGTATCTCAAGCATTAAAGATTATAGAATAAATTGATGCATTGGTTTAAAGAAATACTAAATCTAAAAAAAATCCTGGCACAATACATCCAGAAAATATGAGACATTAGGAAAAGACCAAACCTAAGAACATGAAGAGAGAAAGGAGAAGAATCCCAAATCAAAGAGAAAGGAGAAGAATCCCAAATCAATGGCCCAAAAATATTTTCAACAAAATCATAAAAAAATAATTTCTAACTGAAAGAAGATGTCTATAAAGATCCACGAACACCAAATAGATTGGACCAAAAAAGAACGTCTGCTCACCCCTCGGTGCATAATAATCAAAACACTAAATATTCACGTATCAAATGATGCCCAAGAAGAAGGAAGAACAAAGTATGGATACTCTGGTCCTTCATAGAAGGGGGAACAAAATACAAAGGGAAATACAGAGATAAAGTGTGGAGCAGAGTCTGAGGGAAAGACCATCCAGAGACTGCCCTAGGAATCCATCCCATATATAGCTACAAAACCCACTATCATGGATACCCTCAAGTACTTGATGACAAGAACAGGATATAGCTGTCACTTGGGAGTCCCTGCTAGTGCATGACAAATACATAGGGGGCCACTCTCAGTCAGCCATTGAACTGAGCACCAGGTCCCCAATGGAGGAGCTAGAGAAAGGACCCAAGGAGCTGAAGAGGTTTGTAGGAACAAACCATAGGAGGAACAACAATATGAGCCATCCATTACTCCCAGAGCTCCCAGGGACAAAACCATCAACTAAAAAGTACACATGGAGTTACCCATGGCTCCAGAGGCATAGGCAGCAGAGGGAGGCCTAGTTGGACATCAAAGGAAGGAGAGGCCCCTGGTCTGGGGAAGGCTTGATGCTGCAGTGTAGGGGAATACAAGGACAGGGAAGCAAGAGAGGGTTGATTAGGGAACAGGGAGAGGGGAGATGGGTTATGAGACTTTCAGAGGTGAGGGGCCAGAGCTTAACTACACCCAGGAAAACAAAGAAAATAAGTAATCTCACACCAGCAAAAAAGAAAGAAAGAAAGAAAGAAAGAAAGAAAGAAAGAAAGAAAGAAAGAAAGAAAGAAAGAAAGAAAGAAAGAAAGAAAGAAAGAAAGAAAGAAAGGAAGAAAGAAAGAAAGAAAAGAAACAAAAAGAAAAGAAAGAAAGAAAAGAAAGGAAGAAGGAAGGACAGAAAGAGAGAGGAACATGCATGAGCTCTCTTACACACACACACACTACCAACACCATCACCATCAATACCAACACCAACAATAAAATAACAGGAATCAACAAACAATGATCATTGATATGGCAATATCAATGGTCTCAATTCCTATAAAAAGACAGAGACTAATTGAATGGATTTGAAAATAGACTCCATCCTGCTGCAGCATCCAAAAAACACAACTCAATATCAAGAATAGGCATTACTTGGGGGGGTGGGGTAGCGGAGCCATGAGAGCAGAGAAGAGAGGACAGAGAAGGGCAAAAAAGAAGAGAATCTGGCCAGAAACAAATGGGAACTGAGAGAGAAAAGAGTGAGAGAAAGTGAGAAGGGGGAAGAAAGGATAAGAGAGAAAAGCGAGTGCTGGGGTAGTGAGCAATCCTCTTTATATGCTGCCCCTGTGGTACCTAGCTCACACCTGGCAGGCAATGACAGCAGATGATGACAAAGCTATTGCTAAGTCCCTGTTGCTGAGTCCCTTGCTAAGTCCCTGGGAGAAACCAAACAGAAATATCCATAAGCCAATAAGTAGATCTTAGGACTTTATATGATGATTTAGATGCTAAATAAATCTTATTTATCAAACATATTATTACTTATCTAAAATTTCTAGAAACTTGTTAAACAATTAGCAAAAGCACATGTAGTTTAGCATATATCTTAACTCAGGTTTTGTTAGTCTAAGTAGAAAGAACTTTCATACATCTTAAATCAGCTTTTGCTCATCTGAGTAGAGTTTTAGAACATTAAAGTTTTATCATAACAAAGTAATCCATAATAATACAAATATTTGAGATTTGTTACTTTCTTAGTTTAAAAGGAGATACAATAATAACCTAAGCATGCACTAGGACTGAGAAGTTTTATAATTGTTGCTTTACACAGCATGATCATTTTAAGATGGTTAGGTCACATCACATATACTCTTTAACCTTAGTAAAGATGGCTGACAGCCAAATGGTTGCTTCTATCTTGATGAGGACATCAGCCAAGATGGAAGCAATATACATGGCTATTATTTAAAACATTTTTCTAGTAGATATATTTTTAAAACAAGAGTTGAATCTAAGTGACATATATAGTATATTCTAGAATTGAATCACATATATAGTATGTTGCAGCAAATTTAGATTACCTATGTATAGGTTTTAGCTCTGAGCCTTTTCTTTTTTTTAATATTTTTATTTTCTATATTCTTTGTTTATATTCCAAATGATTTCCCCTTTCCTGGATCCCCCCTCCCCATGTGTCCCATAAACCTTCTTCTCTCCATCCCTTCTCCAATCACTTCCCTCCTTTTTCTCTGTCTTTATATTCCCTTCCCATGCTAGATCAATCCTTTCCAGGATCAGGACCCTCTCCATACTTCTTCATGGGAGTCATTTGTTATGCAATTTGTGCCTTGGGTATTCAGAGCTTCTGGGCTAATTAATATCCACTTATCAGAGATTGCATTCCCTGTGTATTCTTTTGTGATTGGGTTACCTCACTTAGGATGATATTTTCCAGATCAAACCATTTGCCTAAAAATTTTGTGAATTCATTGTTTCTAATTGCTGAGTAGTATTCCATTGTGTAAATATACCACATTTTCTGTATCCATTCCTCCTTTGAGGGGCATCTGGGTTCTTTCCAGCTTCTGGCTATTATAAATAAGGCTGCTATGAACATAATGGAGCATGTGTCTTTATTGCATGCCGGGGAATCCTTTGGGTATATGCCCAGGAGAGGTATAGCAGGGTCCTCTGGAAGTCTCATGTCCAGTTTTCTGAGGAACCTCCAGACTGATTTTCACAGTGGTTGTACCATCTTACAGCCCCACCAGCAGTGGAGGAGTGTTCCTCTTTCTCCACATCCTTGCCAACACCTGCTGTCTCCTGAGTTTTTGACCTTAGCCATTCTGACTGGTGTAAGGTGAAATCTCAGGGTTGTTTTGATCTGCATTTCCCTAATGACTAATGATGTTGAGCACTTCTTAAGGTGCCTCTCGGCAATCCGAATTTCTTCAGGTGAAAATTCTTTGTTAAGATCTGTACCCCATTTTTAAAAGGGTTATTTGGTTCCCTGGGGTCTAACTTCTTGAGTTCTTTGTATATATTGGATATTAGCCCTCTATCAGATGTGGGGTTGGTGAATATCCTTTCCCAATTTGATGGTTGCTGTTTTGTCCTTTTAACAGTGTCCTTTGCCTTACAGAAACTTTGTAATTTTATGAGGTCCCATTTGTCAATTCTTGATCTTAAAGCATAAGCTATTGGTGATCTGTTCAGGAACTTTTCCCCTGTGCCCATGTCCTCAAGGTTCTTGCCCAGTTTCTTTTCTATTAGTTTCAGTGTGTCTGGTTTTACATGGAGGTCCTTGATCCATTTGGAGTGAAGTTTAGTACATGGAGATAAGAATGGAGAACTTCAGTTCTCTGAAGAAGGAAATCGAAGAAGACCTCAGAAAATGGAAAAATCTGCCATGCTTGTGGATTGGCAGGATTAATATAGTTAAAATGGCCATCCTGCCAAAAGCGATCTATAGATTCAATGCAATCCCCATCAAAATCCCAACTCAATTCTTCACAGAGTTAGAAAAAGCAATTCTCAAATTCATCTGGAATAACAAGAAACCCAGGATAGCTAAAACTATTCTCAACAACAAAAGAAATTCTGGGGCAATCAGTATCCCTGACTTCAAGCAATACTACAGAGCAATAGTGTTAAAAACTGCATGGTATTGGTACAGTGACAGGCAGGCAGATCAATGGAATAGAATTGAAGATCCAGAAATGAATCCACACACCTATGGTCACTTGATCTTCGACAAAGGAGCCAAAAACATCCAGTGGAAAAAAGATAGCCTTTTCAACAAATGGTGCTGGATCAATTGGAGATCAGCATGCAGAAGAATGCGCATTGATCCATTCTGAGCCTTTTCTTAGAAGCTTTAAACCAAATTTTGTTATAGATTTTTACAGATTCATTAGCTATGTCCAATAAAACTAATAATCCTGAGATAAAGTCTCTTTACATAGTAGTCTTAAAATACTTCTTGAGTGTAGAGCACACAGAGATCACAGAAATGAAAGATCTAAGTGTGCTATCTTTGGCCATCTAACTATGCTGAGGCCAAGGCATTGTGAGTAGGACAGCTAGGTTTTAAGGAAATCTCTGAACTCAAGAAAGAAACTGAGTCTAAAGAGGAAAGGAGTAAGAGTTGTAAAAAGAACTCTGTCATAGGGAGGCTAAGGCAGCTAAGAGCCAGAGGACAGTATGGCCATAAGGGACAAAGAAGCACAAAAAGCAATTCTACTCAAGGGATTTCCATTACTGTAGAAAACAGAAAGACATAGAGAAGCAGCAGGACTACCAGGAGGGAGCTGAGAGATCAGAAGGACAAGGTCTCAGAGGCTCAGAAGAACTTAAGGAAGCTCTGGGATTTAGCAGGCAGCTCCTCAGAAGAGCTTTTAAAATGGGCAATGTATAGACCCTGAAGAGCACAAGGAAAGATAGAGCAGGTAGGTCTGAGGGGAAGTGGGTAAGGAAAGGGTGGCAGACCCAGGAGCATGTAGAGAACACGTGGGACTTAGTAGGCAGGTCTTAGGCAAGAGTTGAGGAAGTTCCTGGAGGGAATTGAGAGAATACATGAAGGGACAGAGGGAGTAAATGTCATGGAAACAAAAATTCCAAGAACGTTGGTGAGACATGAGAATTGTGACTTGTATGCACAACTTCAAGCAGAATGTACTTTGAAATGAAGTTCCTGTACAGGTTATTAAGTCCTCTTCTTTTTCACAAGTTTATCTCATTTTTTTTTTTTTTTGGTATTTACTATGAGTATACAACATCCTCCAATCGTCAAGCTCACCTTACTTTCTATATCTCTGGATAGTATGTGGGCTTCCTGCCCTAAATTCCTCTGGATGATTCTGAGCATCACCTCCATATTGGCTAGTTTTGTGTGTCAATTTGAGGCAAGCTAGAGTCATCAGAGAGGAAGAATTCTCAGTTAAGGAGATGCATCCATGAGATTGAGCTTAAATAGTGATCAGTGGGGGAGGTTATGGGTGGTACCTTCCTGTTTCTGGGTTTTAGAAGAAAGTAAGCTAAGCAACTAGTGTGAAGTAAGCTGGTATACAGAACCCTTCCATGGCCTCTGACCCACTCCTGGCTCCAGGATCCTAACTTGTTTGTGTTCCTGTCCTGATTTCCATTGATGACAAACAGCAATGTGGAAGTATAAGCCAAATAAACCTGTTTATGTTAACTTGCCTTTTTGCCATGGTATTTTGTCACAGCACTAGAAACTCTAAAGCACCCTCTCAGAATCATGGCTATATAATACATGAACACAAGAATTCAGTCTGTAGTATTCATAAAGCCCAAATTCAGAAGTAATGTTCATTTTTAGATGTGTATGTGCATTCTTGCAGCATATGAGCAAATACCAAATATTTTAAGCTAAATGAGCAATGTCTGCTGCAAAAGTACACATATTTTGTGACTCAATATAACATGGCATGTCCAGGGATATTTTTAAAAAAGGCAACTTCCTGTGGTACAGCCAGCTACTCTCAGCCCCAGTAGTCTCACTGGCCAGTTCTTATCTTAAGGAAACTCTCTGACTCAGAGCTCCAAAAGCTCTTGACCCAGCTTGCTAAGTTCCTACTGACAGGTTGCTACTATACCAGCCCACTGCTTCAAAACCCCCATGGCCTTTGTGGTGCACATCTGGCAAACCCACACTTTGCAGTCCTACTGCTGCCTCTTTCTCTAGGCTAGGCCCAGCAGCAACTGATCGCATTCTTCCCAGCTCTGGTTCTTCTACCTTCTCAGTGCCATAAATCCCCTGTGGTTGGTGGTTCCACATTCCAGTAATCTAGTAAAACAAAACTCTACAAGCTTATAATAAATCAGTCAGATTTATATATCAATAGATTCTGAATATACAAAGATTGCCACACAATGGTACAAGCTGCCCACCTAGATTAGACAAGTTACCCCAATTATTCTATCCCTATATGATATTATAGCTACCTCTGGCTATTTAAAACCATGTAGAATCTGGATCATCCCATTTATCCTCCATTTTACTTTTTTTTCCTGTGTTACTCCCTATCTCTGCAACCCTTCTGTTTGCCTCCATTTTCCCTGTCCAATCACAGGCCTCCTTGCTGCACAGGGAAAATCCTGCGACACAGAGAAGGGAAGATTTTGGAAATGAGAAGCACATCAGTGCTTGTGTGTTAGCCTGAGGGATCCAGAAAGAACTGGCTCATAAAGGAAAATGAGGAACCAACTCTCGATGATAGAAAAGATGTGAAGCTAGATAGTGATGATTCTTCACACAAGTCAGTAAATTTACTGGTATTGGGGACCTGATTTACAGTGGGTAATGTTATGCTATGGAAATTATGTCTCAATAAAGCTGTTTTTAGAAAACATGGTAGCATAGAAAGAGTGAGGCTTTAAACTGCTCAGTCCTAAATAGTCTGTCTCCATCCAACCCCTACTCTCAAGGATATGAAGGATATGATTTGAGGATATGAAGGAGATGACAAGAGGTGAGGCATAACTCTGAGGAAACATTGTCTTCCAGACACAGCAGGGATGCACATGTGAGTTCTCAGAGGCTATGGCAGCTTGAACAAGACCTGAACACATTCAACCCAGAAAAGGGTCCGGCACTGAAATGGGGCAAGTGCACATGGGCTTCCAGTCTCAATCAAAAAGCTAAATTGATATCAGTTAGCACAAGGAAAATCAGTTCTCTCCAATGCCATGTCATTGGGTATATGAATAATAGTCTAGGACAGATCCAATATCCAGAACCCCTCCTCTGCATTTCCCTTAAAGCATACCCAACAGCCCTAAAATTCATCCCATCCCCTGGGCCCATATTCTGGCCCATAACTTTGGCAGGTGGCTTCTGCTTTACCAAGAGGTAAAGAAACTCCAGAGGCAACATTGGTACTCAAGCCCCCAGAGGTTTTGAGAGCCCTGATCCTGGGTTCAGACTCCATCTTATTGAACCCGACCTAAGGTTCAACTCAAGTTAACTAACAAGCCAGCACCTAACACTAGTTTCCAGGCCACTCTCCAACAAATCTGATTTTAACAATAGTTTCCAGGTTACAAGCCTGCCCTTATACTTTATTTCCTAACAACTACCAATAAGGAAGAGAACAGAAGTTAAATTTATATTTTGACTTACAGCACCAACCAATTATGTTAAAGAGCAACAAAATTCCACAATGTCCCTCCAGTAAGATGTGTTCCAGGCTAGAAAATCCCTCACTTGCTTACCATTTCCTATAAAACCTTGTCCTGGTGAGAGCTCAGGCCCCATTTTCATGTCCTGTTGTGTTAGAGACAGCAGTGTAGCCCAAGCTCTAGCTTAATAAAGATACCCTAGTGAGAATTCATCAGAATCAACTCCTTGGTTGTCTTTTGAGGTTCACAAAATGGGCATAATAGTTACACAGACCAAAAAAAATAACAACAGTGGAAATACCCTACTGACCTGAAGTTCTGCTCATCAGAACCCAAGTCTACTCAGGTCAGAAGACCAGAAACAGAAACCAATAGAAAAAATCCAAAACATGCCCATCTAACAAAGATAAACTCTGAAATCAACACCAAAACCTATAATAACCCCAAACCAAGATGACCAGAAATCAGTGTAACTACACAATCAACAATAGCCATAATCAGGCCAAGAAAGAATCAAGGAAACAACACCTTCAGAACAGCCACAAATAAGAGAAAATATGGAAAGGCCAGGAGGATTTTCCATGAGATGATAGAGCAGCCAGGAGGACACACATAGAGTCAGGGCAAGATAAGATGCAGATAAAAGACCACACCATAAGTATTATCAGCCTAGTAGGGTTAGAATAACTCCAAACTTGTCTAACTTAGGTTTGCACATTGTTAAAAAATATACCATGTCTCTATGCCACTTATATGAGAGCTAGGATGGATTGGAGAGGAGCACACAAATGCCCTGCAGTTATTTGGTAGCAAAAAGGGCAGAGAATCATCCAAAAAAATACATTTACAGAGGTTAGCATAACTGTCATCTGAGAAGCTTCACTCAGCAACTCATGGAAACAGATGGAGAGACCCACTGCCAAATATTAGGCAGAATGATGAATGCACTGATCTTGTGAATGATGGGATGAAAGGATTGTAAGAGCCAGAGGGGTCAAGAGCACCACAGAACAACCTAGAGAATCAACTAATTTGTGTCCATAGGGTCTCACAGAGACTGAACTGCCAACCAGTGAGCATGCATAGGTCCTCTGTACATGTGTTACAGCTTGGTCTTCATGTGGGAATACCAACAGCAGAAGTAGGGACTGTCTGACTCTGATGCCTGCCTTTTGGACCCTTTCCTCTCATTGGGCTTCCTCAGTAAGAGAAGATGAGCCTAGTCTTACTGAAACTTGATATGCCAGGGCTGGTTGATTGGAACTATCCCCCTTTCTGAAGAGAAACAGGAGGTGTGTGTGAAGGGAGGAGGACTGAGAGGAGAAGAGGGAAAGGAAACTACGGTGTGAATTAATTAATAATTAATAAATAGAAAAAGAAGGAGGAGGAAAAGAAGAAGAGGAAGAGGTATAGAAAGAGGTAGAGGAGGAAGAAGAAGAAGAAGAAGAAGAAGAAGAAGAAGAAGAAGAAGAAGAAGAAGAAGAAGAAGAAGAAGAAGAAGAAGAAGAAGAAGAAGAAGAAGAAGAAGAAGAAGAAAAAGAAGAAGAAGAAGAAGAGGAAGAGGAAGAGGAAGAGGAAGAGGAAGAGGAAGAAGAAGAAGAGGAGGAAGAAGAAGAGGAGGAAGAAGAAGAAGAAGAGGAGGAGGAGGAGGAAGAGAAGGAGGAGGAGGAAGAGGAAGAAGAAGAGGAGGAGGAGGAGGAAGAAGAAGAAGAAGAAAAGAAGTGGGAAGAAGTGGGACTACGACAGGAGAATCACTAAGTAGCATAGTAGAGCTCCCATGACAGGATCAGTGCATTCATAAGAAGATACAGGCAAGAGTTTCCTTTCCTTCTCTGTACTCTGACAAGTGAGGATGAAACGGCACAGCTGTAGATCTCTACACAGCAGAAGGGAGAACATGCACAGACACTGAATCTGCTCACACTTCCTTTGACCTACCAAGCCAGGTCTATGGGGAAGAGGAGAATGTTTATTGTTTAACCCGCTTATTCTGTGGCAACATCCTGTGGAAATCCTTCCACCAGCTTCCATGATGATGGGAATATAGTCTCAATTTCCTGTGTGAATAGTCAGATGGGAAAAAAGTACACATGTTGGGAGATGAGTGATAGGTCAAGGCTTCAAGATATTAATCTATAGAGTAGCATTCCTTTGGGTGCCTAATTATAGCATTTGAACCAAAGAACTCATAAGTTATTAATAATATATTTCATGTTTTATTTAGAGTCAAATAATCTGTTGAGTGACTTACAGTTTCTGAGCTTGTAGTAGCAACATTTCTGGGCTATCAATGCTTTAGGAATATATAAATAGAGGAATAAACGCCAACAGATCTTTCAAGGCAGAGGGGTGCACCAGTGGGGATCTTGGCCAAAAACTAGTTCACCCTACCAGGATGAGACAACACACTGTGTAACCCTGTCTAAATCAGGCATGCATGGGAGAGAACAGACTAGAAGGAGAACTCAATGAGGGAAAATGTGTGCTAGTAGATATTCAAATGCTGGAGAAGTGCAAGCCAGTGAAATTCCATTCTCAGAATTCACAGCAAAAACTCCAGAACTTTGTGAACAGTTGGCTAAAAACACTGGTACACAATGACAGCAATAGACCACTGAGTGGACTTTGAGCATTTACAGATGGGGGTGGGGGGATGCATATAAACAGCTCTTAGGCCCAGAACCAAAGCTGCTCCTTCCAAGTACAAAATGTCATCAGGCCACATAAAGTAATCCTTTGGGCTGAAACATTAAACCAACATTTCACGCCAGAGTGAAGATGGCCCTGCAGCCATTGGCTGGGTTTATTGCCAGGCCCTTGGGGAGCCTGAGGCTGGAAGTTACAGAAACAGTGAGTTCATGTCTTACTCCTGGCTTTGGCTTGCATGGTTCTTCCTAAGTCCTTTGTTAAATGCTATAAATTTTATTAGACAGATAGATGGATTGATAGATGGATGGAGGGAGAGAGAGAGAGAGAGAGAGAGAGAGAGAGAGAGAGAGAGAGACAGAGACAGAGAGAGACAGAGAGAGACAGAGACAGAGACAGAGACAGAGACAGAGACAGAGACAGAGTCAGAGTCAGAGTCAGAGACAGGCAGAAACAGACAGAGACAGAGAAAGACAGACACAGACAGACATCCTCACAGCCAGCTTGAGAAAGACTCTACTTGTTAAACTTGGAATCCTTCTATCTTTGAAAATGCTACAAATGATACACAGAAGGAACCAAAAATGCCAGCCTGCATTAAGCTCTTAAGTCACTTTTCATCAGATTAGCATCTTTACTGAAAAATCTGGGCAATAACCAGTAGTTGATCAGAAATTAATGTATATATTAGGCTCTAGTCGACTAACAAATATCATTTACTTTTACTTGAACAATGAACATGGAAAGAAGAGGTAATTTTCAAAGATTTATTTTCCTTTTATTAAAAGTGGGTTTTTCTCATAAAATATATACTAATTACTGTTTCTCTTTCATCAACTCCTCCCAGTCCTTCCCCACCTTTCCTCCCATCTGGATGAATTCCTTTTCTGTCTCGAAGTAGAAAAAAAAACAACAATCTTCTAAGAGATAATAATTAAATAAAACAAGATAAACTGTAAGGTAAACAAAATCTGTCATATTGGAGTTGTACAAGACAAACCTCCAAAATTTAGCCCAAGAGAAGGCAGAAAAATCAGAGACCTATTCATTCATTCACATACTTAGAAATGTCACAAAAACACTAAATATATACACAGAGGGCTTGGGACAGACCCAGTGTAGGCTCTGCTGCTCCAGTCTCTGTGAGTTCATATGAGCTTTGCTCATGTTAGTAGAGAGGGTCTTGATTTCCTAGTGTCTTCCATCCCTCTAGCTCTAGCACTCTTTTCAGCGACTCTTTCATGGCTTCCCTGAGCCGTGGACAGAGGGATCTGATACATGCATCCCATTTAGGGATGAGTATTCCCAGGTTTTCCACTCTCTGTATTGTCTGTCTGTGGGTTTTGTGTATTTGTTCCCCTCTGGAGGAGGAAGCTTCTCTGACAATGACTGAGCAAGTCACTGATCTACAAATAAAGTAGGATGTCATGATAGGAGTCATTTTGTCATTACATTTGGGGATGTATTGTGAATTCAGTCTTATTTGGTTTTAGCTGAAGTCCCTGGATTATCTAGTCTCTGGTTCTGAGTCACCCAAGCAGTGTCAGATATGGGTTCCATCTCATGCAGTGGGCCTTATGTCAAATCACACATTAGCTGCTCCCTCCCAGCAGCTCTAGGCCTATGCCATTAGCCTAGTATAACGTGCAGGGAGGAGACCATTGTGGATCAAAGTGTTTGTATAAGGTTGGTGCTTAAGTTTTTCTTTTGGTAGCTGCAGAGTACCTTCCATACCAAAGATGCTGGAACACCAGGGTTTATTCACCAGATAGTCATGTTCAATGAGTTCTATACGTGTGGTCTTCAGCAATGGGGCCTTTTTATCAGTCTGTGGAGAGCTACCTATGGTCTTACCAACAGCCTAGGATGTTTTGAGATTCCCATAGGACCACGTAGCCCAACAACTCAATTAGGTATAACGTAAATCTTGTATTGCAAGCTGGGACTTTGTCCCCCCATTTATTTGGTGATTTTAATTTAGATTAAAAGCTTTCTAAAATAAATACAAATATTAGCTTTTCATATGATCACTCAAATGGTCCTTCTTTTAGCTCTCTCTCCCCATTTCCTCACTTGTCCCCCTCTCATGTCCCCTTCCCCACTTGATACTGCTGCTCCACAACTGTCTGTTCTACTTGCCCTTTCTGATGATATCTTTCTATACTTTCTAGTCCCTAACTCTACATCTAAACTCTGTACTTCTAGGGATTGTAGATTACTGTTGATTTAACCACTAATATCCATATATAAGCAAATACAAATGATATTTGTCTGTCTGGGTCTGGATTAACTCACTACAGATGACTTTTTCTAATTCCATCCATCAACCCACAACTTTCTTTTTTTCTTTCTTTTTTTCTTTTTTTTATTTTTATTTTTATTTATTTATTTTTTTTTTTTTTGATTTGGTTTTTTGAGAGAGGGTTTCTCTGTGTAGCCCCGGCTGTCCTGGAACTCACTCTGTAGACCAGGCTGAACTCCAACGCAGAAATCTGCCTGCCTCTGCCTCCCAGGGTGCTGGGATTCCAGGCATGCACCACCGCCAGGCTACACACAACTTTCATAATGTCAAGTTTTGCATTGTTTTGAGGTTTGATTTGGTTTAGGGTTTTTTTGGGGGGGTTGTTTTTTTAATGGGTGCATAAAAGTACCACATTTTCTTTATCTATTCTTCTGTTGAAGGACATTTATGTTGTCCCAGTTGTTTTCAGTTTCTGGTTATTATGAATAAAACAGCAAAGAACATGGGGTCTTTGTACATAGGATGACGTATCCTTTGGGTATAAGCCCAAAATGAGTACATCTTGATCTTGAGATTGATCAAGTCCCATCTTCCTGAGGAAATGCCACACTGATTTCTATAGTTTCTGCAACTTTGCACTCACACCAGCAATGGAAAATGTACTTCATATCCTCACCAACATAAATTGTCTCCTATTTTATTGATTTTAGCCATTCTAACAGTGTAAGATAAAATCTCTCAGTATTTTGAATCATATTTTTCTGAGTGCAAAGGATATTGAATATTTCTTAAATTTTTCTCAATCACTTGAGTTTTTTCTTTTGAGACTTCTCTGTACCCCCTTTTTAATTGGGTTGATAGGTTTTTGGGTATCTATTTTTGAGTTCTTTATATATTTTCCTATTAGCCTTTTATCAAGTATGTAGATGAGTTTTTTAAAAAATCCTTTCCCATTCTGGAGGATACTGATTTAAAAAAAAAAAACCAGTGACTTTCACAATACAGACACTTCTCAATTTTATGAGATCTCATTTATTATTTGTTGATCTTAGTGCCTGTGTTATTAATGCTTTATTCAGAAAGTCATCTGCTGTGTCAGTGTTGTCAAGGCTATTCCCTACTTTCATTCTATCAGATTCACTGTATGTATCTGGTTTTATGTTGAGGTCTTTGATCCATTTGGACTTGAGTTTTGTGAGTGATAGAGATGGATCTGTTTACATTCTTCTACATGCTGCCAAGATTTTTTATAGTATTTGAGTCTACTGTATCATTTCCCTGATTTCTTCTTCAGTTCATTTGTCACTTGTATATAAAAAGGTTACTGATTTTTAAAGTTAATTTTGTATGTTTATCATTTGTAAAAGTTTCTTAGTAGAAGTTTTAGGGTCACTTACAAATACTATCATATCATCTTCAAATAAAATTATGTAACCCCATTCTTTCTAATTATTATCTGTATGATGTATCTCCTTTTGTTTTCTTATTGTTCCAGCTAATAGTTTAAGTACTATATTGAGTGGTTTTAATGGAATTGCTTTATGTTTCTCTGCATTTAAATTCATGGTGACTATGGGTTTGTCTTTACTATGTGGAGGTATGTCCCTGGTATTCCTAATTTCCTGACTTTTATCATGAACTCCTGTGGCACTTCATCATGTGGGAATTTGTCAAAGTGCTTTTTGCATCAAATGAGATGATAACATGATAATCATCTGTTTATATGGTGAGTTACATTTATCAATTTACATAGTTCATCTCTGGGATGAATGCTACTTGATTATGCTTTATAGTATTTTTGATGGGTTCTTGGATTTGGTTTGCAAATACTTGAGAATTCTTTCATCTATTCATAAGGAAAATTGGTCTTTAATTCCTTTGTTTTTTTGTTTTTGTTTTTGTTTTTGTTTTTGTTTTGGTCTTTTGTAGTTTGGTTGTCAGAATAACTGGTCTCTTAAAGTGAACTGAAAAATATTACTGTTTCCACTTTGTTGGAAAATTTGAGGTGTATTGGCCTTAATTCTTTTTTGAAAGTCTTGTCGAATTCTGTGATGAAACTATCTGGTCTTGGGCTTTTTAAAATTATTCTATCATCTATGTATGTATGTACGTATATATGTATGTATGTATGTATGTATGTATTTATCTATCTATCTATTTTTGGTTTGGAGGCTTCTAATGACTGCTTCTATGTCACTAGGGATTATAGGTCTGTTTACATTGCTTATCTGGTCTTGATTTAACATTGGTAAGTGATGTGTGTTGAGAAAATTATCCATTCCATCTAGATCTTCCAACTTGGTGGAATGAAAGCTTTTAAGTCATGTCCTTATAATTCTCTGGATTTACTTGAGATTATTATCATTTCTCCTTTTCATTTCTAATTTTATTAATTCAGATCTTCTCTCTCCTTCTTATTTAATTTGGAAAAGCACTTGTCTATCTTATTGATAGACAAGAACCAACTCTTTCATTGAGTGTTTGCATTGTTCTCTTTGTTTCTATTTTGTTGATTTCAGCCTAGAGTTTGATTATTTCTTGCTGTCTAATCCTTTCGGGTGGGATTTCTTCCTTTTCTTCTAGAGCTTTCAGATGTTTTCGTTACATCACTAGTATCAGCTCTATCCAGCTATGAACTTACCTCTTAAAACTGCCTTCATTGTGTCCCATAAGGGTATGTTGTGCGTTTTTTTTTCTAATCTCTTTTTTCTTAAATTTGATAGAGAGCTGTTCAGTTTCTATGAATTTTTAAGTTTTCAGTTTTTTGGTTGTTTCTAATTTACAGATTTATTCCCTGATGTTCAGATAGGATACAGAGCGTTATTTCAATCTTCTTGTATCTGTTGAATATGCTTTGTATACAAGCATATGGTCAATTTTGGAGAAAGCTCCCTGAGGTGTAGTTATTTTTCTTTTGCATTTGAGTGAAGTCTTCTATAAATATATTAGGTTCATTTGGTTTATACCTTCAGTTATCTACAGCATGCATGTGTTTAGACTTTGTCTGGGTGTCCTGTCTATGGGTTAGTTGGGTATTGAAATCTCCCACTCTTAATATGTGGAGGACAAAATGTAAATTTTAGCTATAGTAATAGTTCTTCTATGAACTTGGTTACCCATGTGATTGGTGGATATATGGTAAGAATTTCATTGTTTTCTTCATGGAGTTTTCCTTTGATGACTATATGTTGTCCTTCCCTATTTCTTCTGATTAGTTTTGATTTGAAGTCTATTTTGTCAGACTATTATGTTCATTTGATTAGAATACCTTTTCCCATCTCTTTACCTTGAGGTGATCTATTCTTGATATTATACTGTGCTTATTTTATGCAGCAAAGGATTTTTAAATGGATATTTTTCAATTACATTCTGTTAGTACATATCTTTTTATTGAGAATTGAGATGATTGATATTGAGAGATAGCATTGGACAATGGTTATTCCTTTCAATTTTTGTTGTTGTTGGCAATGGTGGTGGTATGTTTCCTCTTGATTTTGCTTGTCTGGGATTATCTGTTCCTTTTGGGTTCTTGGTAATTATTAACATTCTTCATCTAGCACCTTCTGTAGGGCTGGGTTAATAGGTAGATATTTGTTTTAAATTTGCCTTTATCATGAAATATTTTATTTTTTCCATCTCTGGTTATGAAAAATTTGGCTAGGTATAGTAGTCTGGGCTAGCACCTATTTTCTCTTAGAGCCTACATCACATAGGTCAAGGCCCTTGTGCCTTTAGAGTAGGTCTGACGTTATATGTTACTTTCTCTTTTCCTCTTGTAGCTTTTAATATTCTTTCTTTGTACATTTACTGTTGATTGCTATGTGCCTGGAGGACTTTTTTTTACTGGTTTAATCTATTTGGTGTTCTGTGTGCTTCTTGTACTTTAATATCTTTATTTAGGTCAGAATTTTTTGCATGATTTTGTTGAAAATATGTTTCTTTGACCTCAATTTATTCTCCCTTTCCATTCTTATTATTCTTAAACTTCCTCTTTACACAGTGTCTCAGAATTCCTGGATTCTCTCTTTAATCTCTCCTATTCTATTGGTGAAGCTTGCCTCTGTGATTTGTGTTCAAGCTCCTAAATTTTTTATTTCCAGAATTGTCTCAGTTTGGGTGCTCATTATTGATTCTATTTCTACTTTCAGGTATTGAACTGTTTTAATTATTTCCTTCTACTATTTATTGTGTTTTCATAGATTTCTTTTAAAATATTCACTCATTACTCTTTAAGAACCTCTCTCATATTCATGAAGGCTGCTTTAAAGCCTTTTTCTTGTGCTTCAGCTATGTTGAAATTCTCAGGGTCTGCTATGGGATATTTTCTGGGATGTTGTAGAGACATACTGTTCTGGCTGTTATTGATTGTGTTTATATGATGGTGTTTAGGCCTCTGGAATTGGGAAGATTATAATTCTAGGTTCTGATATCTTGTCTTTATTGGGTATGTGTTTTATTTCTTGGATTCTGTTGCCTTCTCTGGTTCTTTTAGAGTGTGGTTACTGTACATTGCCTGGTAGAAAAGTCTTCTGGTCTCCTGAAAGGTGTGGCCCTTAGTGGCGCCATGGTCTGGTTTTAGGAGTTGATACTTAAGAATGGGGTTAGGAGTAGAGGCTGAGAGGGAGGCAAACAGATTGTTCCACTCAGATCTGTTTAGTTCCCTGAGAATGGGTGCAGAGAACAGGGAGATGCCAAAGTAGATCTGGGGATGATACTGGTAGATTGGATTTGGAGGAGCAGAGGAAAGCAGTTAGCCCACTTGCTTCTCTGGCCTGAGTAGCCTATGAGTTTCTGGGGAGTGACTGATGGAGCTGGGGTTAGGATAAAGCAATAAATCAGGGGAAGGAAGTTTGGGGGGAAAGATGTGTGGTTGACTGGAGAAAGGTATAGGGGAGAAATGAAGGCACCCTTCTGTTGCAGAGCTGGGGATGAGACTGAAAAATTGGACTTGAAAGAACAATGGGAGATGTGAAGAACTGCAATTATCTTACTTGCTTCCCTGGTCAGAGTAGCCTGTGGGTTCCCAGGGACTGCCTGCTGGGGCTGGGAATTGCCTACCCTAGTACTCAAAAATTTGTTTTATTTTCTGTGCATGCATGTTTTGATTGAACATGTCACTACACCACATGTGTATGTTGTCCTTGGAAGCCAGAAGACAGAGCTAGAACTGTAATTCTAGAACCCTGTAAACTAGAATGTGAGTCTTGGAAATTGGACCTGGTTCCTTGGGACAAGCAGCTAATGATTTTGGTTGCTGAACTATTCCTCTAACACCTAAAAAGGAAAGATAATTTCTTTTTTTTTGATAATTTCTAACATATTATTTATTTGCACATTCATTTAGAATTTTTAAAAAGTGTGTGTGTGTGTGTGTGTGTGTGTGTTGTGCATCGATGAGTACAGGTGTCTGCATAATCCAAAAGAAGAGTGCTTGATCCTCAGAGCTGTATTACGATAGGATGCCTCATCTCTCTGCCCTTGAATTTTTTAAATGTCTTTTTTCTTCCTTCCTTCCTTCCTTTCTTCCTTCCTTCCTTCCTTCCTTCCTTCCTTCCTTTCTCCTTCCCCCATCTCTCCTCCTCCCTCCCCCCTCTCCTTTCTTTTCTTTTCTTTCTTTCTTTTTTCTTTCTTTCTTTCTTCCTTCCTTCATTCCTTCCTTTCTGTCTTTCTTCTTTCTTTTTTCTATATTCTTTGTTTACATTCCAAATGCTTTCCCATTTTCCGGTTCCCCATTCCCCATATGTCCCATAAGCCCTCTTCTCTCCACCCATTCCCCAATCACCCCCCTCCCATTTCTCTGTCCTGGTACTCCCCTACAATGCTGGATCAAGCCTTTCCAGGACCAGGGCCCTCTCCTTCCTTCTTCGTGAGAATCATTTGATATGATAATTGTGTCTTGAGTATCCAGAGTTTCTGGACTAATTAATATGCACTTTTCAGTGATTGCATGCCATGTGTATTCTTTTGTGATTGGGTTTCCTCACTTAGGATGACATTTTCCAGTTTCAAACATTTGCCTAAAAATTTCATGAATTCATTGTTTTTAAACTGCTGAGTAATATTCCATTGTGTAAATATACCACATTTTCTGTATCCATTCCTCCATTGAAGGACATCTGGATTCTTTTCAGCTTCTGGCTATTATAAATAGGGCTGCTATGAACATAGTGGAGCATGTGTCCTTATTGCATGCTGAAGAAGACTCTGGGTATATGCCCAGGAGTGGTATAGCAGGGTCCTCTGGAAGTGTCATACCCAGTTTTCTGAGGAACCACCAGACTGATTTCCAGAGTGGTTGTACCATCTTACAATGTCACCAGCAGTGGAGGAGTGTTCCACTTTCTCCACATCCTCACCAACACCTGCTGTCTCCTGAGTTTTTAACCTTAGCCATTCTGATTGGTGTGAGGTGAAATCTCAGGGTTGTTTTGATTTGCATTTCCCTAGTGACTAATGATGTTGAACATTTCTTAAGGTACTTCTCAGCCATCCGAAGTTGTTCATGTGAAAATTCTTTGTTTATCTCTGTACCCCATTTTTAATAGGGTTATTTGGTTATCTGGGAGCTAAAAACTATTTACAACAGTAAAAGAACTTCTAGGGGAATCAGTAACCCAGACCTCAAGCAATACTACAAAGCAATAGTGTTTAAAAATCACTGTATTGGTACAGTGATAGGCAAGTGGACTAATGGAATAGGATTGAAGACCCAGAAATGAACCCACACACCTATGGTCACTTGATCTTTGACAAAGGAGCAGAAAACATCCATTGGAAAAAAGATAGCCTTTTCAACAAATGGTGCTGGTTCAATTGGAGGTCAGCACACAGAAGAAGGTGAATTGATCCATTCTTATCTCCTCTTACTAAGCTCAACTCCAAGTTGATCAAGGACCTCCACATAAAACCAGACACACTGAAACTAATAAAAAAGAAACAGGGGAAGACCCTTGAGGACATGGGCACAGGGGAAAAGGTCCTGAACAGAACACCAATAGCTTATGCTCTAAGATCCAGACTTGACAAATGGGACCTCATAAAATTACAAAGATTCTGTACAGCAAAGGACACCATCAAGAGGAAAAATCGGCAACCAACAAATTGGGAAAAGATCTTCACCAATCCTACATCAGATAGAGGGCTAATATCCAATATATATAAAGAACTCAAGAAGTTAGACTCCAGAAAACCAAACAACCCTATTAAAAATGGGGTACAGAGTTAAACAAAGAATTCTCACCTGAAGAACTTCGGATGGCGGAGAAGCATCTTAAAAAATGCTCAACTTCATTAGTCATTAGGGAAATGCAAATCAAAATAACCCTGAGATTTCATCTTACACCAGTCAGAATGGCTAAGATTAAAAATTCAGGAGACAGCAGGTGTTGGAGAAGGTGTGGAGAAAGCGGAACACTCCTCCACTGCTGGTGGGGTTGCAAATTTGTACAACCACTCTGGAAATCAGTCTGGCAGTTCCTCTGAAAACTGGGCACCTCACTTCCAGAAGATCCTGCTATACCACTCCTGGGCATATACCCAGAGGATTCCCCACGATGTAATAAGGATACATGCTCTACTATGTTCATAGCAGCCCTATTTATAATAGCCAGAAGCTGGAAAAAACCCAGATATCCCTCAACAGAAGAGTGGATGCAAAAAATGTGGTATATCTACACAATGGAGTACTATTCAGCCATTAGAAACAATGAATTCATGAAATTCTTAGGCAAATGGATGGAGCTAGAGAACATCATACTAAGTGAGGTAATCCAGACTCAAAAGGTGAATCATGGTATGCACTCACTAATAGGTGGATATTAACCTAGAAAACTGGAATACCCAAAACATAATCCACACATCAAATGAGGTACAAGAAGAAAGGAGGAGTGGCCCCTGGTTCTGGAAAGACTCAATGAAGCAGTATTCGGCAAAACCAGAACGGGGAAGTGGGAAGGGGTGGGTGGGAGGACAGGGGAATAGAAGGGGGCTTATGGGACTTTCGGGGAGTGGGGGGCTAGAAAAGGGGAAATCATTTGAAATGTAAATAAAAAAATTATATCGAATAAAAAAAATTTAAAAAAAATTACAAAGTTTCTGTAAGGCAAAGGACATCATCAAAAAGACAAAAGTCAACCAACAAATTGGGAAAAGATCTTCACCAACCCTACATCTGGAAGAAGGCTAATATCCAATATATACAATGAACTCAAGAACTTTCTTTCTGTTTCTTTTTGAGACACACTCTTGCTATGTAATCCCAGTGGGCCCAGAACTCATGATCGTTTCTCAGCTTTCCAAACAACCATTATCCCACTTAAATAGAAGAAACATGATCCGGAGCGGCAGCGGCAGCGGCAGCAGCAACAGCAGCAGCAGCTGGTCCAGAGGAAGGGCCATCAGCAGTAGAACCAAGCTGACAGGGTTCAGGCAGACCCTGTGCCCATGACCACTGGCCATTGCTGGCCAGCCCAGCTGCAAGCAGCGGATTTACGGCGCCTTTCACCACACAGAAGCCACATCAGAACTCTGCCTCCCACCAGTCAGTTATGAGGCCTCCATATTGGTTCTCGGACGCCAGAGAAATCAGACAGACTGAGATACGCAAATACAACCCGAGACCAACATCGCGGGGGTCTAAGCCCGGCGGGCTTTGGCCTGCACCCAGGCACTGAGCTGGTCGGGGGGCCACTGGTGTGCAAACCCGGCCGGGAGGTTGTTTGCCCGGGCCAGCACACGTGCCCCCATCATTTTGCCTATGGGAAGCCAGAGAGTCCTAGCAGGCAAAACCAAACCAGCTAACAGGCATAGCCCGAGGCGGACATAGCAGTGGTCTCAGATGGCCAGGCCCTGGACTGCCCCCAGGCCCTGGGCTGCTCTGTGGGCCATCTGTGTGCCGACCCAGCCAGGAGGTTGTTAGCCCAGCAGACTCTCCCAGCACTCTCAGGGAGCGCACGCATGCCACCATCCTGGCCACCTGACAGACCCAATTAACACTCACAGCTGAGGGGAACTTTGCTCAGACATTGGCCTGCCAGACTTTTGCCTAGACTCAGGGCCTGAGCAGCAAGGCTAGCCTTGTGTGCCCCAACCCAGCTGGGAGTTCCACTGGCCAGTAGAGTGATCAGCATGCAGAAAAGGTCCCCACAGCATACACCCCTCAGCACTCCCTGAAGGAGCAAACGGGCACCATCTGGTTCACAGTCACAATCTGGGGCAAAACACACTAGGGCTGCAAAAGCACCCAAGAGGAGGACAGCACCTCAGCAATCTGCAACAGGGGAAACCCTGCCATCCAGTGTTGCAGAAACAGCCCTAGAGCCTCTCAGGAGGCTGAAACACCAGCCAGAGACAAGACCAACTAGCTCCAGAGAACAAGATGGCAAAGGGCAAACACAGGAATAATACTAACAGAAATCTAGGCAATATGGCAGCATCTGAACCTAACTCTCCAACATCAGCAAGTCCTGGTTATGCCAACACACCAGAGAAACAAGATTTGGATTTAAAATCACTGTTCATGATGCTGCTAGAAGAACACAAAAAGAACATGAATGAATCTCTTAAAGAAATATAGGGGAACATGAATAAGCTAGAAACCCGTACAATGGAAACACAAAAATCTCTTAAAGAAATGCAGGAGAATAAGGCCCAAGAGATAGAAGCCAATAAAGAAGAAAGACAAAAAAAAAAAAAAAAAACCTAAAGAAATGCAGGAGAACTTGAGTCAACAGGCAGAAGTCAT
The DNA here is from genome assembly GCF_947179515.1 of Apodemus sylvaticus. Taxonomy (NCBI): domain Eukaryota; kingdom Metazoa; phylum Chordata; class Mammalia; order Rodentia; family Muridae; genus Apodemus; species Apodemus sylvaticus. The sequence goes on from NC_067475.1 coordinate 107,477,100, forward strand.
GAAAGAGGAAACACAAAAATCTCTTAAAGAATTACAGGAAAACACAAAGAAACAAATGATGGAACTGAGCAAAACCATCCTGGATCTAAAAACAGAAGTAGAAACAACTAAGAAATCACAAAGGGAGACAACTTTGGAGATAGAAAACCTTGAGAAGAAATCAGGGGTCATAGATGCAAATATAAACAACAGAATACAAGAGATGGAAGAAAGAATCATAGATGCTGAAGATACCATAGAAACCATTGACTCAACTGTCAAAGAAAAAGCAAAATGCAAAAAGTTTGTATCCCAGAACATCCAGGAAATCCAGGATACAGTGAAAAGACCAAACCTAAGGATTATAGGTATAGATGAGAGTGAAGATTTACAAAGGAAAGGGCCAGAAAATATCTTCAACAAAATTATGGAAGAAAACTTTCCTAACTTAAAGAGAGAGATGCCTATGAATATACAAGAAGCCTACAGAACTCCAAACAGACTGGACCTGAGCAGAAATACCTCCCATCACATAATAATCAAAACCCCAAATGCACTAAACAAAGAAAGAATATTAAAGGCAGTAAGAGAAAGGCCAAGTAACATATAAAGGAAGACCTATCAGAATCACACCAGACTTCTCACCAGAGACCATGAAAGCTAGAAGATCCTGGGCAGATCTCATGCAGACTCTAAGAGAACACAAATGTCAGCCAAGACTACTATACCCAGCAAAACTCTCATTCACCATAGATGGAGAAACCAAGATATTCCATGACAAAACCAAATTTACACAATATCTTTCCACAAACCCTGCTCTGCAAAGAATAATAGGAGGAAAACTCCAATACAAGGAGGGAAACTACCTTAGAGTAAAAGGCTGGAAGACAATCTTACAAGCCAATGGTCACAGGAAACAAGCAGGAATAGCCATTCTAATATCAGATAAAATTGACTTTCAACCTAAAGTCATCAAAAGAAACACTGAGGGACACTTCTTGCTGGTCAAAGGAAAAATTCACCAAGAAGAACTTTCAATTCTGAACATCTATGCGCCAAATGCAAGGGCACCCTCATTCATAAAAGAAACTTTACTAAAGCTCAAAGCATACATTGCACCTAACACAATAATTGTGGGGGACTTCAACACTCCACTCTCCTCAATGGACCGATCGGGAAAACAGAAACTAAACAGGGACACAGTAAAACTAATTGAAGCTTTGGACCAATTGGATTTGACTGATATTTATAGAACATTTCACCCTAAAGCAAAAGAATATACCTTTTTCTCAGCATCTCATGGTACCTTCTCCAAAATTGACCATATAATTGGTCACAAGGCAGACCTCAACAAATATAAGACAATCGAACTAATCCCATGCCTCCTATCAGATCACTATGGTGTAAGAGTGGTTTTCAATAGCAACAAAAACAACAGAAAGCCCACATACACATGGAGGCTGAATAATACTCTACTCAATGACACCTTGGCCACAGAAAAAGTAAAGAAAGAAATCAGAGACTTTTTAGAATTTAATGAAAATGAAGGCACAACATACCCAAATCTTTGGGACACTATGAAAGCAGTGCTAAGAGGAAAACTCATAGGCCTGAGTGCCTCCAAAAAGAATATGGAGAGAGGATACACTAGCAGCTTAACGACACACCTGAAAGTCCTGGAACAAAAAGAAGCCAATTCACTCAGGAGGAGTAGAAGACAGGAAATCATCAAACTCAGGGCTGAAATCAATCAATTGGAAACAAAGAGAACCATACAAAGAATCAACGAATCCAGGAGCTGGTTCTTTCAGAAAATCAACAAAATAGATAAACCCTTAGCCAGACTGACCAAAGGGCACAGAGAAAGTATCCAAATTAACAAATTTAGAAATGAAAAGGGGGATATAACAACAGAAACCGAGGAAATCCAAAAAATCATTAGATCCTACTACAAGAGCCTATACTTAACACAACTGGAGAATCTGGAGGAAATGGACAATTTTCTTGACAGATACGAAATACCAAAATTAAATCAGGACCAAATAGATCATCTAAACAGTCCCATAACACCTAAAGAAATAGAAGGAGTCATAGAAAGTCTTCCAACCAAAAAAAGCACAGGACCAGATGGTTTCAGTGCAGAATTCTATCAGACCTTCAAAGAAGACTTAACACCAATACGCTTCAAACTAGTCCACAAAATAGAAACAGAAGGAACACTACCCAATTCCTTCTACGAAGCCACGATTAAGCTGATACCAAAACCACACAAAGATCCAACAAAGAAAGAGAACTTCAGACCAATTTCCCTTATGAACATCAATACAAAAATACTCAATAAAATTCTTGCCAACCGAATCCAAGAACACATCAAAATGATCATCCACCATGATCAAGTAGGCTTTATCCCAGGGATGCAGGGTTGGTTCAATATATGGAAATCCATCAATGCAATCCACTACATAAACAAACTCAAAGAAAAAACCACATGGTCATTTCATTGGATGCTGAAAAAGCATTTGACAAAATTCAGCATCCTTTCATGCTTAAAGTCTTGGAAAGAACAGGAATTCACGGCCCATACCTAAACATAGTAAAAGCAATATACAGCAAACCGGTAGCCAGCATCAAACTAAATGGAGAGAAACTTGAAGCAATCCCACTAAAATCAGGGACTAGACAGGGCTGCCCCCTTTCTCCTTATCTTTTCAATATTGTACTTGAGGTACTAGCTCGGGCAATTTGACAACATAAGGAGGTCAAAGGGATACAAATTGGAAAGGAAGAAGTTAAACTATTATTATTTGCAGACGACATGATAATCTACCTACGTGACCCAAAAAACTCCACTAGAGAACTCCTACAGCTGATAAACAACTTCAGCAAAGTGGCAGGTTATAAAATCAACTCAAGCAAATCAGTGGCCTTCCTATACTCAAAGGATAAGCAGGCTGAGAAAGAAATTAGGGAAATGACCCCCTTCACAATAGCCACAAACAGTATAAAGTATCTTTGGGTGACTCTTACCAAACATGTGAAAGATCTGTATGACAAGAACTTCAAGACTCTGAAGAAGGAAATGGAAGAAGACCTCAAAAAATGGGAAAACTTCCCATGCTCATGGATCGGTAGAATCAATATAGTTAAAATGGCCATTTTGCCAAAAGCAATATACAGATTCAATGCAATACCCATCAAAATCCCAACTCAATTCTTCACAGAGTTAGAAAGAGCAATTCTCAAATTCATCTGGAATAACAAAAAACCCAGGATAGCTAAAACTATTCTCAGCAACAAAAGAAATTCTGGGGGAATTAGTATCCCTGACCTCAAGCAATACTACAGAGCAATAGTGCTAAAAACTGCATGGTATTGGTACAGTGACAGGCAGGCAGATCAATGGAACAGGATTGAAGATCCAGAAATGAACCCACACACCTATGGCCACTTGATCCTCGACAAAGGGGCTGAAAACATCTAATGGAAAAAAGATAGCCTTTTCAACAAATGGTGCTGGTTCAACTGGAGGTCAGCATGCAGAAGAATGGGAATTGATCCATCCTTGTCTCCTTGTACTAAGCTCAAATCCAAATGGATCAAGGACCTCCACATAAAGCCAGACACTCTGAAGCTAATAGAATAGAAACTGGGGAAGACCCTTGAGGACATCGGTACAGGGAGAAAGTTTCTGAACAGAACACCAATAGCGTATGCTCTAAGATCAAAAATTGACAAATGGGACCTCATAAAATTACAAAGTTTCTGTACGGCAAAGGACACAATCAAAAGGACAAATCGGCAACCAACAAATTGGGAAAAGATCTTCACCAATCCTACATCATATAGAGGGCTAATATCCAATATATATAAAGAACTCAAGAAGTTAGACTCCAGAAAACCAAACAACCCTATTAAAAATGGGGGTACAGAGTTAAACAAAGAATTCTCACCTGAAGAACTTGGGATGGCAGAGAAGCATCTTAAAAAATGCTCAACTTCATTAGTCATTAGGGAAATGCAAATCAAAACAACCCTGAGATTTCACCTTATGCCAGTCAGAATGGCTAAGATTAAAAATTCAGGAGACAGCAGGTGTTGGCAAGGATGTGGAGAAAGAGGAACACTCCTCCACTGCTGGTGGGGTTGCAAATTGGTACAACCACTCTGGAAATCAGTCTGACGGTTCCTCCAAAAACTGGGCACCTCACTTCCAGAAGATCCTGCTATACCACTCCTGGGCATATACCCAGAGGATTCCCCACCATGTAATAAGGATACATGCACCACTATGTTCATAGCAGCCCTATTTATAATTGCTAGATGCTGGAAAGAACCCAGGTATCCCTCAACAGAAGAGTGGATGCAAAAAATGTGGTATATCTACACAATGGAGTACTATTCAGCCATTAGAAACAATGAATTCATGAAATTCTTAGGCAAATGGATGGAGCTAGAGAACATCATACTAAGTGAGGTAACCCAGACTCAAAAGGTGAATCATGGCATGCACTCACTAATAAGTGGATATTAACCTAGAAAATTGGAATACCCAAAACATAATCCACACATCAAATGAGGTACAAGAAGAAAGGAGGAGTGGCCCCTTGTTCTGGAAAGACTCAGTGAAGCAGTATTTGGCAAAACCAGAACGGGGAAGTGGGAAGGGGTGGGTTGGAGGGCAGGGGGAGAGATGGGGGCTTATGGGACTTTTGGGGAGTGGGGGACTAGAAAAGGGGAAATCATTTGAAATGTAAATAAAAAATACATCGAATAAAAAAAAGCATGTATATATTTCTAGAGTCAAATAAAGGTCTCTTTGATTTACTAAAAAAAAAAATAGAAGAAACACACACACACACACACATACACACACACACACACACAATGCTCTACTGGATAAAGTTCATGCCAAGATTCCAGATCACATTAAGATAAGGTTCACACACAATATAAAGATCAATGCAACATATTAGTTTCTGAGCTGTAATTAGTAGGCATCATCCCTCAGGGTATGAGGCATCCTCTTAAGGATAGAAATAATAAGCCTTTTCCACATAGGTACATAATCTCTCCTAGCCCCACTTCAATAGTAAGCATCTTTTAATTTTCCCCAAAGAAATAATGTATAAATCTAATCCTGAAAATGAATTCAGTTTGTCACAAAGAGTTATATCAAGTGAGACAAAATTCACAATACCAAAAATTACCCTGGATTCATTGGTTAAATTTATCATCTCCTCCTCCACCACCCATTCTGCAGTTTTGTTTGGTTTATTTTGTCAAGGAACTTGGAGGTATGCCTTGCGCATGGTTGGAATAAGTAAGCCAACCATCCCAGTTTGCCTGAGACCAGGATGATACATCATCAGGAAACCAGACACATTTCAGTCTTTTTCTCCCTAAAGCAAAAGACTGTCCTGGAGGGGTGAATTTCCTGTGATAAAAGAGCCAGTCTTCCAGAAATGTAGGCCCAAGTCAGTGTGCCTCTTAGAGTGATTGAAATGGCAAACCCCAGTGTCTTGTCCCTGTCTTCTTGTGGTGTTTAATGTAATAGTCAACTCATTTGCTGTTATAGTTAGTGTGATAGTCATTTTAATTGTGTTGAGAAGTTCCTGGGAGAATACTAAATGACCTCTGGGTCATCTGTGGTGGTGTTCAGTCAGGCTGTCAAAGCAATAAGAAGTGTTACCAATACATTCTGCTTGTTCTTGTTTCGTACAGCTGATGCTTCACAGATATAATTCAACCGTCTGGGTTCCAGACATAGTTTTCCCTTCACCAGTGTTGTAATACCTTTGATTAAAAATGAGTCCCTTGTTCTGAATTAATAATATATATCACAATAAACTCAGATGGCAAGACTGGAAAGCTAGCTCAGCTCTTAGGATTACTGGCTGCTCCTCCACAGGACTCAGCTTGATTCCCAAAACCCACATGATGCCTCAAAAATGTCTATAACTCAAGTTCCAGGGGATATGACACCATCTTTATGGCCTCCAAGAGCACTGTACACACCTGGTACATTGACATATTTTCAAGCAAAATGCCCATACACATAAAATACAAAATAATTCTAATAAGACCCACCTCAGGTGGTCTGCAATTCTTGGGACAACTTTTGCTAGAGGAACTATTGTTGGTCAAAAGAGTTCTAAAGTGTATATGAGAGCTTTTGATGGGAAATGATTACTTTTTCTGCCAGGGATCAATTGCTCTTAATTAATTGATCAGCATTGCCTGAGCCACTGCAGGTGATCCTGAAGTTCCTGTACATAGAGGCTCAGCATTAGTCTCCAGCAACTAGTCATTGAAGAGAGAATAAGAGCAGCAAGGTCACCTCTATGTTGATGAGCTTACAGACCCTTCCTACTCTCACCAATGTAGCTGATCCTAGGCCTGTGTATAATGACCTGGCTGACCAATAGAGAGGCTAGGTAACAGGTAGGGGCCGTGTCATGCTGGTAATGTGACTGCTAAAAGCATCAATATCTTATGTCCCACAGAGAATGTTAAGAGACACTAATACTTGCATGTTTTCTTTAGTCAATAAGGTAACAATCCAGACTTAGTCAAGGAGAGATTTCAGAAAAACAAACAAAAATAAAAACTAATGAACAAAAGTACTGTCATGATGCAAGAGTGTTCTGACCAGAAGATCAGCCAGAAAATCCAAAAGAATCTTGAATTTCAGGATATAAAATGTTTGCTTTAATGAGGAAGTATAAACAGGGGTAGAAATATCTTGTGCTGAAGGGCTGGAATTGGAGGTGGCATCTCAGAAAGTTGCTCAGTGATTGTTTACCTCTAAGTCAGCCAGTTCTTAGAGAGGAACTGCAATAAGTCATTTTTGTGTTCCATTCTAAATTTACTTTCATGAGCAAGTTACAACCTGCTTAGAGATATGTGGAACTTGGTTAAATTTTTTCAGGTTAGTCAGTAGAAATGGGTTTCTTAATAATTCATGAAGTGTAGTGGTTCTGTACCTGTCCTTGAAATACGTTATCAAGAGTCCCCTGATTCCTAACTTCTCACTATTTGGATACAGACAGCCTTTTACACTGAGTTTCTTAGTGGAATATGGAAGAGAGCTTGCTGGGTACACTGGGGTCAAGTGAAGTTCAGCATCCCCTTCTGCTTTTTGTTAAATGTATTGCCTTGATCCCCAGGTAAGTATAAACACCTGAGTGAAGCCACAGGTGTACCATGAAGTCTCCTGATGATCTGAAGCATGATTCCTTCAAAATCAGCCCTGTAAAGAGGAGATTCTAAGAATTAATTGTTTTAGGATTTTACCCATTTGGCACCATGAGGCCTAACCTGAGGGGGAAATTAATTACCAGAAACAGTTATTTTGAAACAGAACCAGAAATTGAACCCTGACATATATGGTCCAGCAGATTTCTAGAGGTCAGTGGATACAAACCTGCTCTTTATATAGCCTTACAATTTTCTATGATTTGCATATTCTTAGCAAAATATTATTAGTGCTAATGCCACTTAAGGATTTGTGAGGTAGATGTTAGGGTCCAAGACTCACTGAAGGAAGACAGCAGACTCAAATAGTATGCAAAGGCAATGAGTATTTATTCTGCAGAAATTACAAGCATGAAGGGTTCAACCTGCTGACCCCGGACAAAGGTGCATAGGCTCTTTATTTATTTATTTATTTATTTATTTTTGTAAATAAGGAACTATAGGGTTTTAGCTAGGGTTAAATAATCTAAAACTTCATTGGTGGGTTCCAGGGATGTTACATGGATTGGTTTCTGATTGGCTGCTATGTTAGTTTTAATATATTTGGTGAGGCCTTGAGGAAATTTCAGGAAACAGCAGCTCTGAACTTGTTTTACTTTGTCAGAGCAATCAATGATTAACAGCCCATTGTCAGTAGCTCCTTCTGAGGAGCTCAATCTGCTTCCCTGGGAAAACTGAAACACTTTATTTTTAAAGTTTTTATTTTTTAGAGTACCTCTCAATAGTGACTTAGACAACTGCTTGCCTGGGGAGAGGTTAGCCCTAGCTCACAACATTTCTTCAGGCCCTAGGCAGAACCCAGCCACAAGTCAACACTCAATAGCAATGATGATCTTCACAGCTGGATTTTAGTTTGGATGGGGCACTCTAGGTGGTGTGAAAAAAATAGAAATTTAAATTTGAAGGTTTGTGGCCAAATATTTTAGGAAATTCAGACTTGATATTTTGTGAAGAAATGACAATTCAAAGTCACAGAGTCCCCTCTTTTTTGTTTCTATAAAATGAGACGTTAACTAAATTTCTACAGAACAAAGCAAAGCGTGTTGTCTATCAGTTACCTGCTATTTACAAACATGATACAAACAGATCAGATATAATGAGCATGACCAGCATAACTTTCCTTATGTGATGTGTAGTTTGAAATCATACACACAGGTAACCACTTCTACCTTGACTAACACACCTCTTGGAAGAAACCCCCACCCTGTCTTTCAGCTTTGCTTTTTTGTTGTTTTTCTGGGCTGCTAACCAATTCAACATTGATAATACCAGTACATTTTCACATATCCATAGAGAAAGCAAGCATATTTCATAGCTCAAAACAGTGCAAAGATTCTTCTTTAGTGTGCTTTAATGGTCACTCCTTACTAAATAACAACTTGTGGGATTCATTTGTGGCTTCTTTTCCTGCTTTGGAAATAGCAGCTCTACTATTTCTAGCATATATGAGTGATATTGAAACTGTCCAGTTTTATTACATTTTAATTTTAGTGTAGGTGTGGGTATATGTATTAGGTGGGGCAAGACATGTACATATAACTACATGCAAAGGGGTTTGAAAGACACCTTGTGTCTCCCAGTGATAAATCTCAGGTTGTCAAGCTTGGCAGCAAGTAACTTTCCTCACTCAGCCACCTCAGTGGCTTCATGGATAAAATTCATGTGCCACCTTGGTGTCAGTAAATTTGACAATGCTCAGTTTAAGATAAATGACTTAAGCTTTAGTGTTACGCTTTAATCAAACTTCTACTATTCATTAAGCACTGCTCCCTCTTTTCACTAAGATATTTTTCAAGTGAGAATATTCTGTAATCTCAAGATCTTTTTCTGTGGTGTACTATGCTATGCTGTGCTGTTGGAATACTTAGGGAGATGTCATGTGTCCATTATTCTAACACATTTAGCAGGGTTACATGGCTAAGTGTAGGAGACCAAACTGCGGGAAACCAGACTTTCAACAGCTCTCACCCTGATAATCTACTGACCTTCCGGTTTATAGATGAACCACCCTCTCCTTCACACAAGGCTGATCATTATCTTGGCTGAGCACCTGGGGTTGTCTAGGCAGAATCAGCATGCCAGAAAAACTGCTAAGATGTTTCGAGCCACAGTCAGCATCCGCCACAGATGACCTTTCCTCTTTCTGTGCCTTTAGCATTCCCCCTCAGCCCCTCCCTACTTCCTCTCACAGTGTGTTTATAACCAGACGTTCAGCTTTTCATTAAAGAGGCCTTGACAAGACACACCCTTTTTGCTTGGCCTCGCTTTTCTTTCCCGCCTGTTTCTCTTTCAGGCCTGTCCTCCTCGACTCCCCGAATAACTAGGTCCTACAGGACTGGATAGCTAAGTAGTAGTATAGTCTTCAAACTGGATCTACTACAATGTCACATGAATTGGATTCATATTTAAATCTGTAACCTCTTTTATTAATCTCATATGTAACTTGTGATATATTCTTAAATGTGGCATATATGGCCGAAAATAATAAAATATCCAACTAGACACTATGCTTTGTGTGTGTGTGTGTGTGGGCGTACATCTGTGTGATCACTAGAGGTTGATATTTAGCATGTTCCAGGTCAGTGGATAACAAAAAAGAAAAAATAAAACACTTATCCAACTAGAGAATCTAGGGTAATGTCTCCTACTGAGCACCAGTTCAGCAGCATGGCCACATCAGATCGTGAGCCTGTGTCATCTTTCAGAGGGAATCAATCAAGAATTCTCTAAACTGCATTATTAGGACACACACACACACACACACACACACCACCCTGAAGCAAACTACTGCTTATACACTGCCTTGTTAGATAAAGTGAAATTTTCCTGTGTGCTTTCTGACTCAAAAAATGAGCATTGTTAGCAGTAGCCAGAGGCAGTGCTCCAGATACCACATCTGGCAAAGCAGCTATTACTGGAGTAACATCTGATTAGATTAACCTATTTCTCTTATTATGACTCCTTTTTTGACAGCCTGAAATTGAATGTGATAATCTTAGATGTCACTCTCTATCCCAGTAAGAAACTCTAGTCCTAGGTAAATAACTACAAACTGAATCCTAAGGTCTATTGAGATCATAGTAACATCATCTATCTTATTCCCGCATATATTTAAATTCCTAACTCCAGCCATAGAACCACAGGTTCAGCCAGACTGTATATCTGCCAGCCCTGAAAGATATGGATATTCTTTGGGGATGTGTACAATTCTGTAAAACATGAAAATGATGGGAATCAAAACAAACAAAGTAAAAGTACCCCAGTGCATAAGTGAAATCTCTACAGTGCAATTATTTGTTTGAAACTATATCTCAGGAGTTTGTTTTATCTATTTCTGTGGGGATTTTAACATGAATTAATGGTTGTAGTTAATATTTCACCATTTTTGAGAGAAGCGCTCCTCTTCAGAAAAGTCTGAAATATTCTGAACACTTTCTGCTCTAAGTTTTAAAATTGGCTTTATACATTCTGTGAAAACCATGATTGCAATTTGGAAATGAGTGTGAGCTTGTTGGTCAGTGCACAGTGGACACTGTAACAGAATTGAGGAGTGAATGAAAATTTAAGAGAAAAATCTAAGAACATGCACCTGACAAACGGCAGTTGTCTCTTCTAGGTTTCGATGGTCTGGTCACAAGGATCAAATGATATTTATCCAATGATTGATTGAAACAAACCCTAAAGGGGAAATAATGACAAGAAAATAAAGCTGGATCCTTAACAGAATATATTTTCTTGTTCTTCATTGTGGTGTAAGTAAAATTAGAGAGTGATTACAAAAGACAACAGCAGAGGTCTGTGAAAATGCTGAGGAAGGCAGGAGATGGTTGAGTTTGCAGCTACCCATTAAATATAGGGCAAAACACAACCCTCTTTCTTTCTCCCTCCCCCTCCCTTTCTCTCTCCCTCTCCCCATCTCCCTCTCTCCCTTCCCTCCCCCTCCCTTTCTCTCTCCCTCTCCCCATCTCCCTCTCCCCCTTCCCTCCCTCTCTCTTTCTCTCTTCCCTCCCCCTCTCCCTCCCCTACCCCACCCCTCCCTCTTCTGCCCCCTCTCTATTTCCTTCTCTCTCTGATCAGTAGATTATGCCCAGAAAACAGAGTTTTATGAATTTGCCATTTAAAAATCCAACAAAAGTAAGTTCTACAGAGTGGATTTTGGATGACTACTGAAACAGAATAGAGTATAATAATGATATTAACTAATTTAATTAATTAAATTAACATTATACATTTTAAAGGGATTTTCATATTTGGGAAATAATTCATAAACTGACAAATTGTTACACTTTATCCTACAGAGTTAGTTTTATGACATTTTGCAAAATTGCTTAAGAGCTTGTAAACTCACCTTTTCACTAATTTTTGTTACATGCCTACATGTACATACGGATCTATTCCTAAATATAAGTTGATCAGTTTGTGCAATGTTATTTGTATGTATGTTTTCAGGTTTGTCCATTTGGTAGCATCAAAAGACAAGATGGCTGGCTAAATATGAGCCTAACAAGGACTGCAACATTAGACTGCCAATGTGGACAGGAGAAGGCTAGGAGGCCCGACCCTACAAAAAACTGTCAAACAACTGAGAGATGCTGATGGTGAGTCTCCTGCCGGGCAAGAGCACACCAATTGGTTATCTGTAATAATGAGAAAAATATGACTTAAATTTCTAATTCATGTAGAACATTTTCATAATTAGATCTTGGGTTTCTTTTTATAAAAATTAATTTTATTATTAATTAAATTAAATTAAATTAATTAAATTAAAAATTAAATTAATTAATTTTTAAAAAATTAAATGAAATGATTAAATATTTAATTAGATAATTTATGCTTCAAATGTACATAATTTTAAACTTTTAAGATATAAAAATAAAAACAAATTCACAATTAATTAGCATGCTAGAAATCCCACAAGTAAAATATACTGAAAATTAGACAAAATCAGGTCTATGCAGGATAACAAGGCTATAGACTACATTAAGTGGTACTTTTTAGCTTTTGGTAGAACATTGAATATCATAACAAAACATTGTCTCAGAGACATACACAAAAACATTAAATTGTCTTGAATTATTTTTTTATTAGCTAATCTAGTTATTTGCTATTTCTGAAAAAAAAAGCTATGCTTGTGATTCTATACATCGCTAAACTGTGTTAATAAAGTATAATGCATATTCTCTTATGTCACTCAGAATACTAGTAGCGAAAATGAATGAGTATTAATACTAATTCTATTTCTCAAATGTAAGTGACTGTGCTCTGTAGATTCATTTACACACACACACACACACACACCTTTTAATGTTTTCTATATCTTGAAACAACTTTTACGTTATAAAGGCATTTTAAATAAAAACAAAGGGGCTGTAAAGATGGATGGCTCAGTAGTTAAGAGCACTATTTGTTCTTCCAGAGAACCTAGGTTCAAATTCCAGCACTTGTATAGTGGCGCACAACCACCTATAATTCCAATCCCAGAGGATCTGACGCCCTCTTCTGGCTGCTAAGGATATTGCATGCACTTAATATACAGCCATACTACATACAAAACACCCATGTGCATAAAATAAAAAGAAATTAAATAAGGAATATCTTTTAAAAACAAACAATAAGAACCTATCCATTTATCTATACACCCAAATTGTGATCCTGATACAAATGTGACTATGATAACTAAAAGGAGTAACATGGCACAGCATATAGATTATCTTGCTCTTAGTCAGCACCAATTCAGAGACAGACCAAATTTCCTAGCTGTGTGAAAAGGGGAAATTGAATACCATTCTTAGACTTATTAGTTAATATGTAAATAAGGTGATACTTAACTATTTTCTATGTCTGATGTCAGTCTGGAACAGATCCCAGAGCTGAAACTGGTTGCTTGCTGTAGCATTGCTATACTCTGAAGTAGGCTGCCTTCATCTGCAGCAAAACAAAAAACATGTTTAAAAGTACAGAGGTGTAGATAGGATGGATAACTTCCAGTGTTCTGTAGTAACAGTTTTCTAGTACGATTTGCAACAGTTAGCTGAATATCTCAAGGTAGTTAATAAGAAGAATTTAAAATGCTACCAATACAGGAAAATGATAAGTATTTGATGGATGGGTGTTCTAGCTATTCTGATCATTGCATTATTATGTTTTTGAAACATCATGATAAACCTGATACAACTGATACAATTATTATTGGTCAAGTCAATGTTGAAACATTTAAAGAAAGAAAGAGTTTTTTAAATAAAAATAGTTTTATTAGTTATTACTGCTAACAAATGTGGCAAAGCAAAGCATGGTAGGCTGTGCTTATAATTCCAGCACTGTGGAGGTTAGATCATGGTGGAAATCCATGGTGGATAAAAAGAACTGGCTCTTTAAATTTGTCCTCTGATAGCCATTCTTGCACAACACACAGTTCAAGACTAGCCTGGGCTGTATAGGAAGACCCTGTCCTAAAAAACATAAATTATTAATTAATATATAAATGCAACAATTTTAAATTTCTTAAATTAGAATCATGGTTATGAATGTTGTGATGAAGACCAGCACTTTTGAGAATGCTTATAGTCATATATTACTTAAATCATGTAAAGCTTATATAAATTGTACTGATAGGGATTCAAAAACAAAACATATATTAAAGAAAATACACTAAACTGTGTTTAGAATAGAAAGAAGACATTGTAGAGAGCCTTATTGGGGTGCCCTGCTGTCTGGCAGGAACCTAATATTGGCCAAGGACAAGGGCTGCAAACAGAAATCTGACATTAGGGCATACTAAGGAAGTAGGTTACAGCAGGAATTTTTATTTTAGGGTGGTAAGAGAGAAGCAGGCTTCAGACAAGAGTCTGGGCTTGGACAAGGAAGTAGGTTCAGGTATTTTGGTCATCCTTACACACCCTTGGAAACAACTGTCACTGAAGTGATGTGGGACTTTGCTGACTCTCTTGACAATTTTGTGTTTACTGTCTTGCTTATTCCTCTTTGTATTACTATTGACCTTAACTCCTGCATGTAATTAAATCTGTCCCTCCCCCCCCCCGCCCTCTGGCATCGAGCTGGGTTTTCCTAGCCTCAGCTCAGATCATCAGTTATCAGCCTGTGAATTTCCTGGCCTTTGTTCTTTAGAGAACAATACAGTTTTCTGCTCTCACCTGGAAGCATTCTGGATCTGCTAGACTTGAAGTGCTCTGATCTCAGCAGAAGAACTGCTGAGATTGGAGCCAGCAAGGTCTTGGACCTCTCCTTGAAGTCTGGGAGGAGGGGCTTCTTCCTAAGCTTTGTATTGATTAATATTTATTAAGGTTTTAGTCTTGATCAGCACGATGTTGACTTGACTCATTTCTCTTTTCACCATTTCTCCATCTATCCCTAAGTTCCTCTTCCAGAAACCAGTTTGCAGTAGCTGAGGCAGCTACAGAATACAACATAAATTGGTATAAAAATGGATTGAGAATTATTTTTTATTTGATATATTCTTTATTTACATTTGAAATGATTTCCCCTTTTCTATCTCCCCACCCCCTGAAAGCCCCATAAGCCCCCTTCCCTACCCCTGTTCCCCCAACTACCCCTTCCCACTTCCCTGTCCTGGAATTCCCCTATACTGCTGCACTGAGTCTTTCCAGAACCAGGGGCCACTCCTCTGTTGTTCTTGGACATCATTTAATATGTGGATTATATCTTGGGTATTCAAAGTTTCTAGGCTAATATCCACTTATCAGTGAGTACATACCATGATTGATCTTTTGAGAATGGGTTACCTCACTTAGGATGATGTTCTCCAGCTCTATCCATTTGTCTAAGAATTTCATGAATTCATTGTTTCTAATGGCTGAATAGTACTCCATTGTGTAGATATACCACATTTTTTGCATCCACTCTTCTGTTGAGGGATACCTGGGTTCTTTCCAGCTTCTGGCTATTATAAATAGGGCTGCTATGAACATAGTGGTGCATGTATCCTTATTACATGCTGGGGAATCCTCTGGGTATATGTCCAGGAGTGGTATAGCTGGATCTTCCAGAAGTGAGGTGCCCAGTTTTCGGAGGAACTGCCAGACTGATTTCCAGAGTAGTTGTACCAATTTGCAACCCCACCAGCAGTGGAGGAGTGTTCCTCTTTCTCTACATCCTTGCCAACACCTCCTGTCTCCTGAATTTTTAATCTTAGCCATTCTGACTCATATAAGGTGAAATCTCAGGGTGGTTTTGATTTGCATTTCCCTAATGACTAATGAAGTTGAGCATTTTTTAAGATGCTTCTCCGCCATCCGAAGATCTTCAGGTGAAAATTCTTTGTTTAACTCTGTACCCCATTTTTTAATAGGGTTATTTGGTTTTCTGGGATCTAACTTCTTGAGTTCTTTACATATATTGGATATTAGCCCTCTATCTGATGTAGGGTTGGTGAATATCTTTTCCCAATTTGTTGGTTGCCGATTTGTCCTTTTGATGGTGTCCTTTGCCTTACAGAAACTTTGTAATTTTATGAGGTCCCATTTGTTAATTCTTGATCCTAGAGCATACGCTATTAGTGATCTGTTCAGAAACTTTCCCCCTGTACCGATATCCTCAAGGGTCTTCCCCAGTTTCTTTTCTATTAGCTTCAGAGTGTCTGGCTTTATCGACAAAGGGGCTGAAAACATCCAATGGAAAAAAGATAGCCTTTTCAACAAATGGTGCTGGTTCAACTGGAGGTCAGCATGCAGAAGAATGCAAATCGATCCATTCTTATCTCCTTGAATTAAGCTCAACTCCAAGTGGATCAAGGACCTCCACATGAAGCCAGGCACACTGAAACTAATAGAAAAGAAACTGGGGAGAACCCTTGAGGACATGGGCACAGGGGAAAAGTTCCTGAACAGAACACCAAAAGCTAATGCTCTAAGATCAAGAATTGACAAATGAAACCTCATAAGACTACAAAGTTTCTGTAAGGATTGAGAAGTATTAAACCTGCCCTTCAGTCTCAGAATTGACTGGAGTCATACAGCAGTTTTGTCTAATTGTCTCTTTCTTTTCAATCCTCACTCCAGCCCTGGAGAACCTGTTGACTGACTGAAAGGGCTTGGTCCAGATATGTCAAATTTTAACACTAATAATTTCCTTTTATTTCTAACCTGACCATGCCCCATTCTGTCCCACCTCACTTTACCTTAACATGAATTCTACCCCTCCATATATAACTAGTGAATTACCAGGAATATTTTTTAATGTTTTTTTTTAGTTTTCTATATTTTTTGTTTACATTCCAAATGATTTCCTCTTTCCCTGTTCCCCCTTCCCATAAGTCCCATAAGCCCTCTTCCCTCTGTCCATTCTCCAATCAATCCCCTCCCACTTCTCTGTCCTGGTAATCTCTTACATTGCTGCATCAAGCCTTTCCAGAACCAGGACCCTCTCCTTCCTTCTTCTTGGGAATGATTTGATATGTGAATTGTCTCTTGAGTATTCAGAGCTCCTGGGCTCTGACTAAGCTCCACTTCTCAATGACTGCATTCCATGTGTATTCTTTTGTGATTGGGTTACCTCACTTAGGATATTTTCCAGTTCCAAAGAATTTGCCTAAGAATTTCATGAATTCATTGTTTTTAATTGCTGAGTAGTATTCCATTGTGTAAATATACCACATTTTCTGTGTCCATTCTTCCATTGAGGGACATCTGGGTTCTTTCCAGCTTCTGGCTATTATATGAACTTAGTGGAGCATGTGTTCTTATTGCATGCCCAAGGTCTGGGCAGCTCCGTAGGTTATCTGTGTGCCAGCTGTGTCCTGGGACATTTGCCCGGCAGAGTGATCGCCACTTGGAAAGGGTCCCCATAGCCTCCACCATTTTCGCTCTTGGACAGACCAGACAGGCAACACCAGGTACACAGAGACATCCCAAGTTTAACATTGCTTGGGACACAGCCCGCCAGGCTTCTGACTGCGCCCAAGGACTGGGCAGCTCTGTGGGTCGTCTGTGTGCCAGCTCTGTCCTGGCACGTTTGCCCTGCAGAGTGCACTTGGAAGGAGTTCCCGCAGCCTCTGCCATCTTTGCTCCCAGATGGACAGGGAATATCAATAAGAAAAACTCATATGTTTTGATGCTGGAAAAAGAAACACTGAACCTACTACAAACATGCAAAAGGGAACAAAACACAAATTTTTAAGTTATGACATATAAATCCAATTTTTGACAAGTGTTTTGAAAAAGAATACTGACAAAACTTTAGTAATGCTAATTAGAAAATATTATTATTGGCCATGTATACAGAAAAATATTTTAGAGAAAAAATATAAATAATCATATGAAAACCAATTAGGTAATTTAAACATATAAAATTAAAAATTTTATATAAACAAAATCCTGGGGGAAAAAAGCTGAAAAAGAAATAAATAGATACTATGATGTAATTGTTTAATAAGTAAAGAAAATAGTGATTTAAAATTATAGGTCCATGAGGTAGCTTGGAGGCATTTGCCTTGTGATCATCCCTAGGATAATCTTGTATAATATACAGACACACTCGGTGAGAATGGTCATGATGATGATGACGATGATGAAGTTTAAGTTAAGAACAGCAAAAGACTCCAAACAAAGAAAGCTCAGTACTAAATAGCTTCTCTGGTAAATTCTAGAAACTAAATAATAAACTTTATTTTTTACAAAAGTTTTCAGATATTCAAGAGGACAGAAAAAAAACTTAACTTATCTTAGAGGTGAATATATTGTAATGCCAAAACAAACAACAAAGACCAATTACTGTCTGAGACCAAACCCTAGAAAACCAGAGTTTCAATAGCCCTCACTTTGGAAGTTCACTGACCTTGCGGTTTACAGCTGGACACGCCCCCTCCTTCACACAAGGCTGATCAACCGGTTCTCATCCTGGCTGAACACCTGGGATGGTCTGGGCAGAACCAACATTCCAGGAAAGACTCGAGCCACAGCCAGCATCCGTCCCGGATGACCTTTTCTCCTTCTGTGCTTCTAGTATCCCCCTCAATCCCTCCCTAATTCCTCTTACTGAGGGTTCATAACCAGGTGTTTTACATTTCATTAGAGAGGCCTTGACAAAGACACCCTGATTGCTTGGCCTCCCTCTTCTTTCTCGCCTGTTTCTCTCTTTCAGGCTTGGGTTCTCCTCGACACCCTGAATTACTAGGTCCTGCCGGTCGGGACAAATTACTACTGTTCTGCTAAAGGAACATCTTGCTGTATTTATAGATCAGTGCCTTTCTCAGCCATCATCAAAGAGGCTTCCAAAGGAAATAAATGGTAATAAGCATAGAGACCCACAACTAAATAATGTAAATAGAGTGAGAGGCCTTGGGACACTTGGTCTTAGTGGACTATCTCAATGAAATTCCTTCCCTCAGTGCTCAGAGACAGAAAGATTGTAAGAGCCAGTGGGGATGGCTCCAATGCCTTCTAGACACAGCAGGGCAGATACACATACGAACTCACAGAGCTGTGGCAGTGTGAACCAGGCCTGCAAAGGTCTAAGAATGAAAGTGGACACAAGCCACCATCACTAAATCAGAAGCTGTCTCTAATTGATAATCGATCATAACTGACATCTCACTAAGTGTGCAAACTACACATAAGGACAGGACAGATGGCCAATAGTAGATAGTCAACAGAAATTTAACTCAACGGTATTTGGGGAGTTTTTGCTTGTTTTGTTTTGCTGTGTTGTGTTGTGGGGTTTGTTTGTTTGGACTCATAGTGCTTTGCTTGGGCATTATTTCATTTCTCTCTCTCTCCCTTACTCTCTCCTTCCTTCCTCCACTTCCTCCTTCCCTTGCTTCCTTCCCTCCCTAATTATTTACTTATTTTTTACCTTCTAAAACTTCTGCTTATATTTTATGGTTTCCAGTTTTGTTTTTTCCAGAATTTCTATGTGTACCAAATGGGAGTGTTGCTGCATTTATGCATGCTTTTTGTGCATTTTCTCTGGCTTCTTTTATACTGTTTACTTGTTGTTTGTTTTGCCCCTTTCTTGTACATTTGTTTTCATCATGAACAAAAGAAAGTTATCCCAGGCATATTAGCATATCTTAATACCCCAAATCACTTAATATATTATGCCATAGTGTTAAAGAGCAAGAACTATGCTGTCATTTCAGATACAGAAAATGAACATTCAAGATAAAAATCCCAAGCAAGCTGAAATATAATAGAATTTCCTCATTTTATAAATTGATATCAATAAAAGACCCAGAGCTACCATACTGAATATTTTCTAAAATCATAAAGAAGAAAACAGCAACCGTATTCCTTCTATCCCACATTGTGTTACAGGATCTTGCTGGATTGTTTAGGTAAGAAGAAGTGATTACATCAAGATTAGAATGGATTTACAGGTAATAGAAGGGAAAATAAATTACTAACCAAAGGTGACTAAAACCTATTAGAAATGATAAAGGAGCCTACCAAGGATGCAGAACATATCAACATACAAAAACATTATTATTTCTCTATTACAGCAAGAGAATTCAAGGATGAAATTAAGAACATAGTTAAAGTTTTAGAGGAATCAAATAAAATTAAATAATTTAGGAGTAATTGGCCAGGTGTAATTATTGCACACTGAAAATTAAAAATTTTATTGAAAGAATTTGGAGTTCTCTAAACAAATCAGAAGCCATTCAGCTTTTATATCTTATTAAATTTTTCTTTGAAATTAGTATTTTAATAACTTACACATATTAGAATATGACTGTATTGGGACTTTAAGAAGTTTGACATTTTAAACTAGCCCTTCAGCTCTTTAGCAGGATTACTAACACTCTCTAACATCTATCCATTTTTTAATTTGTTCATCTTTATTATTTAATATGCTATTGGGAACACTTTGTCTTTGGCTATGTCTAGACATACAGATGGTTTTGATAAGTTCACTTGAAAAAAGTTCAGTCCAGGGAAATGGCCAATTATTTTTTTTTAAACCAAGTATATTTTCTTCTGGAAAGTTATACCAGATCATAATGGCTGAATTATTCCCCTTTGTCCTCAGTTTTCTGGAATCGTATATCCCACCAATGTCTTGGTCTATTATGTTTAATGTTGAGTGAAGAGAGACTTGACAGGACCATGCCATTGTGAATAGTGGGTGATGGATCATTTTTAAAGACCATCAGGTAAAAACACTGCCAAAAATACTATTTCCACTATTTTTAAAAGAAAAATTTCATTTTACATCTAAGCAGCATTTCATTTCTACATGAAATAGACCTTGCCAAAGAGAATTATTCTCTGAACTATACATTGGAAAAAAATCTTTATAGCATACCAAGTAATAGACATGATGGCCACTAAAGGTAGAGCTCCCTTTTGTGTGAAAAAGAGCAAGGTTTTACTTGAACTGGTGGTTGCCAAGAAATAGAGAACAGAAAATAGCAGCAGTCGTGTTACCATGCCCTTAACTGCAGAGTCAAACCTGATTATCTCTTGTTTATCAGATAAGTTCTTAGATTCTACATGGAAAAGGGGTGTGAACAGGACAGAAGAGCAATGCTCTTATTCATGCATTCATTCAACAAATGAGGGAAGAAATACTTTTGAATAAGCCACCTACAGAATCTATAAATATTTATCAGAGCAATTTCTATGGTGTACTAAATAGGGCCAGTGAAATCACAAATTTCGATGCCCTATGCTCATATGGACATGTTTTTGGTTTTGTAGAGTTTTTTTTTTCCATTTTGCAGACATTTAAAAGGAGTTTTATTTCAATTTTTAAAACTATGCATTTATAAAAGATAAAATGAAGACAGTACATCTTCTGGGCTTCAGTTCCACGTCCATGGTAAAAGGGCTTGCCATTCACATAATGTTGAAAAACTGGATTTTATTTGCAGAACCCACAGACAAAGGAGAGAACAAACTACTGAAAGCTGACCTCTGACCTTCACACATTTACTGTTGTGCTGGCATCAGTGGGCACACATAGGAAACACTAGCTGGAATGAGAGGATTATAAGAAAAACAATTACATGAAATAGGAAACGGGATGTGTTTGGAAGAATGTTCTGAGAGTTGGAGAGGAAAAATGAGGGCTAAATATGAATATATTTTATTATATACATATATATAATAAATACAAATATATGTATATATATAAGGGCATGATAACACGACTGTTGCTATTTTCTCTCCTCCATTTCTTGGCAGCCACCAGTTCAAGTAAAACCTTGCTCTTTCTCACACAAAAGGGAGCTCTACCTTTAGTGGCCATCATGTCTATTACTTCATATGCTATAAAGATTTTTTCCAATGTATAGTTCAGTATATGTATATGTGTGTGTGTGTGTGTGTGTGTGTGTGTGTGTGTGTGTGTGTGTGTGTGTGTATAAATTTAACAAGAATAAAGAATGGAGGAAAATCCTGGCACTGTTCAGCTAGAGGTCTAGCTAAATACTTAGCCCCAGTGCAGTTTTTTTCAGGATCCTAGCATAAAATGAACAGGATCCATTGTATAAAACAAACTAGGATCTAAGTATAAAATTACTTTGATTGCTTCATATATAAAAAATAGTGGGCCAGTTCTCAAAATTAATTTTCATTAGTATACAAAATACTTATATAAAAACTATAATTTTAGTAAATGATATTGTTGTGATTTTTTTTATAAAAATTCTTTATGGTCCACTTACATGTGGAAACTGAACAACTCTCTACTCAATAATAACTTGTTCAGAGAAGAAATAAAGAACTTAAAGACTTCCTGGAATTCAATGAAATATTTGACACAACATACCCAAACTTATGAGACACAATGAAAACAGTGCTAAGAGGAAAATTCATAGCACTAGGTGCCCTGGTACAGAAATTGGAGAGATCTTACATTAGCAACTTACCAACACAAGTGAGAGCT
Source organism: Apodemus sylvaticus (assembly GCF_947179515.1). NCBI lineage: Eukaryota > Metazoa > Chordata > Mammalia > Rodentia > Muridae > Apodemus > Apodemus sylvaticus. The sequence goes on from NC_067475.1 coordinate 107,499,195, forward strand.
CTAGAATAAAAAGAAGCAAACACACTCAAGAGGAGTAGGAGGCAAGAAATAGTCAAACTCAGAGCCTAATTCAACCACATAGAAACAAAGAAAACTAACTATACAAATAATCACCAAAACCAAAAGCTGGTTGAGAGAATTAATAAGACTCTAGCCAAACTAACTAAAGGGCCCAGATACAATATCCAAATTAACAAAATCAGAAATGAAAAAGGAGACATAACCAAAGAAATGGAGGAAATTGAAAAAGTCATCAGATCCTACTACAAAAGCGTATAATCAGCAAAACTGGAAAACTTAGATAAAAATAGATGGTTTTCTAGAAAGGTTCCACATACCAAAGTTAAATCAAAAGCATGTAAACTATCTAAACAGGCCCATATCCTCTAAGGAAAAAGAAGTCATTAAACATGTCTCAATCATAAAAAGCCCAGGACCAGATGGATTTAGTGCAGAATTCTACCAGGCCTTCAAAAAAGACCTAATACCAATACTCCTCAAACTATTCCACACAGAAGGAACACTACCTAATTCATTCTATTGAAGCCACAGTTATGTTGATACCTAAACCACACAAAAACCCAACAAAAAAAGAGAACTTCACACTAAATTACCTCTTAAATATTTTTTAAATTTTTTTAGAAAACTAATCTTTATTTATTTATTTATTTATTTAACACTTTTTGTTAAATTTTTCGAGATTTTGTTCCCCTCCTGGTCTACCCTCTGACAATATTCCACATCCCATACCTACTTCACACCCCCATCTCCAAGAGGATGTTCCTACCACCCACCCAATCAGATCTCTAAACTCCCTGTATATGTTCATAGCAGCCTTGTTTGTGATAGCTAGAAACTGAAAACAACAGAGATGTCCCACTATAGAAGAATGGATACAGAAAATGTGGTTCATTTCCCTCATAAGTATTGACGCAAAAATACTCAGTAAAATTCTTGCAAACCTAATCAAAGTTTACTTTATCAAATTCTTGCAAAGAACACATCAAAACTATTATTCACCACAACCAAGTAGACTTTATCCCAAGGAGGCAAAATTGGTTCAATATATGAAAATCCATTAGCACAATCCATTATATAAACAAACTCAAAGAAAAAATCACATGATCATCTCCTTAGATGCAGAAAAAGCATTTGACAAAATACAACACTCCTTCATGTTAAAAGTGTTGGAGATATCAGGAATTAAAGGCCCATACCTAAACATAATAAAAGCAATTTACTGCAAACCAATAGCCAATATCAAATTAAATGGAGAAATACTTTAAGCAATCCCAGCCAAATCTGGGACAAGACAAGGATACCCACTGTTCCCATATCTATTCAATATAGTACTTGAGGTGCTACCTAGAACAATAAGACAATAAAAAGAAATCAAGGGAATACAAATTGGCAAAGAAGAAATAAAGGTATCACTATTTGCAGATGATATGATAGTATACATAAGTGACCCCAAAAATTCTACCAGAGAACTTCTACAGCTGATAAACAACTTTAGCCAAGTGGCCCAATATAAAATTAACTCAAATAAATCAGTAGCTTCCTTTAATAAAAATGATAAACAGGCTGAAAAAGAAATTAGGGAAACAACTCCCTTCACAACAGTCACAAATAATATAAAATATGTTGGGGGTAAGTATAGCAAAACAAGTGAAAGATCTGTATGATGATAGCTTCAAGTCTCTCAAGAAAGAAATCTAAGAAGATCCCAGAAAATGAGATATAGAAATAGAGAGATCTTCTATGCTCATGACTTGACAGAATTAGCATAGTAAAAATGGCCTCTTACCAAAGGCAATCTACAGATTCAGTGCAATCCCCATCAAAATCTGAACACAACTATTCAAAGACATGACAAGAACAATTCTCAGATTCATCTGGAAAAGAAAAAAAAGCAGAGTAGTGAAAACAATTCTTAACAATAAATGAACTACCAGGGAAATCACCATCTTCCTGAGCAATTGTGATAAAAAACTGCATGGCATTGGTACTGAAACAGACACATTGATCAATGGAATAGAACTGAAGGCCCAGAAATAACACCACACACATGCAAACACTTAATATTTGACAAAAAGAAGCTAAAAATATACAATGGAAAAAATAAAGCATTTTCAATAAATGGTGCTTATCTAACTGGCTGACTACATGTAGAAAAATGAAAGTAGATCCATATTTGTCACCTTGCACAAAGCTCAAGTCCAAGTGAGCCAAGGACGTCAACATAAAGCCAGATACACTGAATCTAATAGAAGAGAAAGTGGGCAAGAACCTTGAACTCCTTGGCACAGAGAGAAATTTCCTAAACAGAACCCAGTGTCTCATGCTCTAAGATCAAGAGACACCAATACCAAACAACCCAATAAAAAATGGGGTATAGAACTAAACAAAGAATTTACAACAAAGGAATCTTGAATGGCTGAGAAGCACCTAAAGAAATGTTTAAAGTCCTTAGTAATCAGGGAAATGCAAGTCAAAACAACCCTGAGATTCTACCTTACACCAATCAGAATGGCTAAGATCAAAACCTCAGGTGACAACACATGTTGGAAAGGATGTGGAGAAAGAGGAACATTCCTCCATTACTGGTGGGATTGCAAATTGGTACAGCCACTCTGAAAATCAATCTGGAGGTTTCTCAGAAAATTGAAAATAGATCTACCTGAACACCCAGCTATACCACTCTTAGGAATATACCCAAAAGATGCCCCACCATGCCACAGAGGCTCATGATCCACCAAGTGGCCTTTTTTTGTGATAGCTAGAAGCTGTAAAGAACCCAGATGTCCCACTACAGAAGAATGCATACAGATAATGTGGTTCATTTACACAATGGAGTACTATTCAGCTATTAAGAACAAGGTCATTCTGAGTTTTTCAGGCAAATGGATGGAACTAGAAAGTAACATCCTGAGTGAGGGAACTCAGACCCAAAAGGACATGCACAGTATGTACTCACTAATAAATAGATATTAGTACAGAATACCCAAGATACAGTCCCCAGAATTCCAAAAGCTTAACAAGCCGAAGGGCTCAAGTGAGGAACCTCAATATCACTTGGGAAAGAGAAGAAAGCAATCATAGGAGGGGGAGAAAGGGAGGGAGCTAGGTGGAAAAGGGGACAGGGAGGGGAAGAAGGGAATATGATCAGGTATTGGGTGGAGGTAAAGTACCAAAGCCCTGAGGGCCAGCAGAAAGAATGGAAAGAGGCAACCTTGGGAGGTAGGTAGGAAGTGGGGGACCCTCCAGAATGTAACAGAGATCTGGGAGGTTAAAGACTCTCAGGACTGAAGGGGTGGGACCTTAGATGAAATGCACTACAGTGGGGAGTGGGAACATGGAGAGCCCACTTCCAGCAGAAAGACAGGGCATCAAGTGAGAAAGGGGTTGCCATCCTGATAGGAGGCCTCCAAAACATATATAGCAGAAGACTGCCGGGTCTGGGTTCAGCCAGAGAAGGTGCACCTAACCCTAAGAGACTGGAGGCCCCAGGAATTTACAGGTGTGTTGGGGTGGGGGATGGGAGTGGGTAGATCCTCATGAAGATGAGGCAGGGGAGAAGGTATAGGATGTGGAACAGTCAGAGGGTGGACTGGGAGGGGGATAAAATCTGGAGTGTAAAAAAATAAAAATAAATTAAATAAAAATTATCTAAAAAGTTGTTTATTGCTATATGTCTTAGTTTGTGTTTTATTGCCTTGAATAGATCTTATGAACAAGGCAACTGTTAGAAAGGCAAACATTTAGTTGGGGCTTTGTTACAGTTCAGAGGATTAGTCCATTATCATTATGGAGAGAAACATGGCAGAATACAGGCAGGCATGCTGTTGAAGAAGGAACTCAGAGTTCTACATCTTGATCCAAAGGCAGCAGAAGGAGGCTGTATACTACAGTGGGTGGAACTTTAGCATAGAAGACTTCAAAGTCTTCTACATACTTCCTCCAACAAGGCCCCATGTACTCTAACAAAACCGCACTTTGTAATAATGCTACTGTGGGCCAAGGATTCAATCACATGAGTCTATGGGGACCAAACCTATTCAAACCACCATGCCACAAAATTATAAAGAAAATGTCTTATCAGTATTTGAATGAGAAATGGTACAAAGCATCTTAAAATATAGGAACCTCTTTACCATATCTATTTCCTATTTGTAATTTATATATCTAATTGGTATATAATTATCTACCTTATTTTATATAGTAAGTTAAATAAGGTAGATAAAAATAGAAAAAGAAAAAAAGAAAAATAAAGGGAAAAATGGAATAGGGCCTAGTAGTTCATGACTTTAATCCTAGCACAGGGAGAGAAGTAAGTGCATTCTACCTAGTTTAGTAAGCAGAAGCAAACCTAGTTTAGACAGCAAGTTCTATGCCAGCCACAGAAATATAGCAAGATCTTGTCTCAAAGAAACAGTAGAAAAAGTAATGCCAGATCCTAAAAGTTTAGAATTCATATAAGAAACTTAAAGTCAAATTCACAATCTTTAAATAATATTAATATATCAACAGAGAATAAGGGAAGAAATATGTGAGATAGAATACCTGAAGGAAAACTTCAGTATTGCAAAACTATTTTCAAATCATAAACAATAAATAACACTTTTAAACCTCTTACAAAAATCTAGAAGAGCTTTTATCTTAAACTTTAACAAAACACCATTAAATGGAAAAGCAAAGACCAACTTAAATACCAAATCTTATATAACAAATAATGTACTCAGTTGTTATCATTTTATTATATAACTAGATTTTGTTTTATAGGAGTTCAAAATTTATTAATTTCTAAGAAATATATTCCTATAATTCATCAAAGTATATAAAAGATAAAATAACAGTATTGAAAGATAATCTTTTATCTTTAGATAAATTAGAAAATTCAAGTGATTTGAAAGCATGGCTACGACAGCAGATAAGGAAATATAAGTATCACACATTTATATTGATAGAGACAATATGCTTATTGTGTATATATTTATATGTACATACATAAGAAATCTGATGGACTTCTTACCTCCTCCAACCTGTTGTTTAGAAATGTCCTCTGAGGTAAAAGTTTCCATCTTGGAGGGAAGCTTCCTAAGACTGTACGTTATAAAGAAAGCTAAGTATTCTGTTTTTCAGGGAAGACAGAATGTATATTCTAACTGGGGAGATTAGTCTTCTTAAAACTCAGAGAACACATAACTCAGAATCTTCAGGGGGTTCTTGAAACTGTCTAGGGGCATTAGGCTCTTCCTTCCATAAGCTCACATAAGCAGGGACAAGTTGAGCTTCCTACAAGAGGCCTCTCAGTCAAAGTGCCTAGGAGAACACAATAGCCAAGCTGATTGAAAGAGTCTCAGACCAACTGAGCTGCCCTGAAGAGACACACAAAAGAGTCTGTCATGCTACCTCAAAGTTTTGGAGTGAGTTTCAGGATCCAAGCTTTCATGAGTTGTCATCTGTGTGGTTGTGGGTGATTGCAAATATCTTAGAATAAGTTCTGCTTCTGGAACTCCTCATTCTTACTCCAGTAAGTAACCCCAACAAATGTATTGGTTTACTGAGTTGAACTTCGGCGACAGTGTTACTTTGGTTTACCATCAGTTTCCTATCTGGAGTGATCAGATATCCTTTCTCATCCCAGCAAATAGTGTCACGAAATTCCCTATATACCTAAGAAGTTATGGAATATGTCAGGTCAAATTCCAAAATTGTGCATATAGCTGCAAACTGTAAGCATTCTTTTAAAGTCAGAATGGTTTCTTTCTTTCTTCTTTTTTTTTTTACAGCTCCATTAGTCGAGCGCAATGTTTTTATATTTATGTTCATTTTTTTATTCGATATATTTTTTGATTTACATTTCAAATCATTTCCCCTTTTCTGGCTTGACACTCCTCAAAAGTCCCATAAGCCCTCTTCCCTTCCCCTGTTCCCCCCTCCATCCATTCCCACTTGCCTTTTCTGGTATTTCCCTATACTGCTACACTGAGTCTTTCCAAAACCAGGGGCCACTCCTCTGTTCTTCTTGGACATCATTTGATGTGTGAATTATGTTTTAGGTATTCCAATTTTCTAGGCTAATATCAACTTATTAGTGAGTGCATACCATGATTAATCTTTTGAGACTGGGTTACCTCACTTAGTATGATGTTCTCCAGTTCCATCCATTTGTCTAAGAATTTCATTAATTCATTGTTTCTAATGGCTGAATAGTAAGTACACCATTGTGTATATATACCACATTTTTTGTATCCATTCCACCGTTGAGGGACACCTGGGTTCTTTCCAGCTTCTGGCTATTATAAATAGAGCTGCTATGAACATAGCAGAGCACGTATCTTTATTACATGCTGGGGAATCCTCTGGGTATATGTCAAGGAGTGGTATAGCGGGATCTTCCAGAAGTGACATGCCAAGTTTTCTGAGGAACTGCCAGACTGATTTCCAGAGTGGTTGTACCAATTTGCAACCCCACCAGCAGTGGAGGAGTGTTCCTCTTTTGCCACATCCTCGCCAACCCCTGCTGTCTCCTGAGTTTTTAGCCATTCTAACTGGTGTAAGGTGAAATCTCAAGGTTGTTTTGATTTGCATTTCCCTAACGACTAATGATGTCGAGCATTTTTTAAGATGCTTCTCAGCCATCGGAAGTTCTTCGGGTGAAAATTCTTTGTTTAGCTCTGTACCCCATTTTTAATAGGGTTATTTGGTTTTCTGGGGTCTAACTTCTTGAGATCTTTGTATATATTGGATATTAGCCCTCTGTCAGATGTAGGGTTGAGAAAATCAACAAGATAGATGAACCCTTTGCCAGATTTACCAAAGGACACAGAGACAATATCTAAATTAAAAAAATTAGAAATGAAAAGGGGGATATAACAACAGAAGCTGAAGAGATTCAAAATATCATCAGATCCTACTACAAAAACCTATATGCAACACAACTGGAGAATCTGGAGAAAATGGACAATTTCTAGACAGGTACCAAGTACCAAAATTAAATCAGGATCAAATAGATCATCTAAACAGTCCCATAACCCCTAAAGAAATAGAAGGGGTCATAGAAAGTTTTCTACCCCCAAAAAAACACAGGACCAGATGGTTTCAATGCAGAATTCTATCTGACCTTAAGAGAAGACCTAACACCAATACTCTTCAAAGTATTCCACAAAATGGAAACAGAAGGAACACTACCCAATTCCTTCTACGTAGCCACAATTACGCTAATACCAAAGCCACACAAAGACCCAACAAAGAAAGAGAACTTCAGACCAATTTCCCTTATGAACATCGATGCAAAAATACTCAATAAAATTCTTGCCAACCGAATCCAAGAACACATCAAAACGATCATCCACCATGATCAAGTAGGCTTTATCCCGGGAATGCAGGGATGGTTCAATATACCAAAATCAATCAATGCAATCCACTACATAAACAAGCTCAAAGAGAAAACCACATGGTCATTTCATTGGATGCTGAAAAAGCATTTGACAAAATTCAGCATCTTTTCATGCTTAAAGTCTTGGAAAGAACAGGAATTCAAGGCCCATATCTAAACATAGTAAAAGCAATATACAGCAAACCGGTAGCCAGCATCAAACTAAATGGAGAGAAACTTGAAATAATCCCACTAAAATCAGGGACTAGACAAGGCTGTCCCTCTCTCCTTATCTTTTCAATATTGTACTTGAGGTACTGTCTAGGGCAATTAGACAACATAAGGAGGTCAAAGGGATACAAATTGGAAAGGAAGATGTCAAACTATCACTATTTGCAGATGATATGATAGTCTACATAAGTGACCCAAAAAACACCACCAGAGAACTCCAAAGCTGATAAACAACTTCAGCAAAGTGGCAAGTTAAAAAATCAACTCAAGCAAATCAGTAGTCTTCCTATACTCAAAGGATAAGCAGGCTGAGAAAGAAATTAGGGAAATCACACCCTTCACAATAGCCACAAACAATATAAAGTACATTGTTGTGACTCTGACCAAACAAGTGAAAGATCTGTATGACAAGAACTTTACCTCTCTGAAGAAGGAAATCAAAGAAGACCTCAGAAAATGGAAAAATCTCCCATGCTCATGGATTGGTAGGATTAATATAGTTAAAATGACCATCTTGCCAGAAGCAATATACAGATTCAACGGAATACCCATCAAAATCCCAACTCAGTTCTTCATAGAGTTAGAAAGAGCAATTCTCATATTCATCTGGAATAACAAAAAAACCAGGATAGCTAAAACTATTCTCAACAACAAAAGAAATTCTGGGGGAATCAGTATCCCTGACCTCAAGCAATACTACAGAGCAATAGTGTTAAAAACTGCATGGTATTGGTACAGTGACAGGCAGGCAGATCAATGGAACAGAATTGAAGATCCAGAAATGAACCCACACACCAATGGCCACTTCATCTTCGACAAAGGGGCTGAAAACATCCAGTGGAAAAAAGATAGCCTTTTCAACAAATGGTGCTGGTTCAACTGGAGATCAGCATGCAGAAGAATGCGAATTGATCCATCCTTATCTCCTTGTACTAAACTCAACTACAAGTGGATCAAGGACCTCCACATAAAGCCAGACACTCTGAAGCTAATAGAAAAGAAACTGGGGAAGACCCTTGAGGACATCGGTACAGGGGGAAAGTTCCTGAACAGAACACCAAAAGCTTATGCTCTAAGATCAAGAATTGACAAATGGGACCTCATAAAATTACAAAGTTTCTGTAAGACAAAGGACACCATCAAAAGAACATATTGGCAACCAACAAATTGGAAAAAGATCTTTGTCAGAATAGTTTCTATGTTAAAAATTGGGATTTAGACAAAGCAGTCAAGAAATTACATTATTAAAAGATGGGAGACATAAAAATTGAAAGCGTGAGATTAATTTTTCTTCGTGATGAATGTATTTGTAAGCTTGGAAAGATATTAGACAACTAGTGTAGAAATATTAGCAACAAAATAAACTTTTATTGAGTTGCTTAGAAAATTAATATATAAAGTACAATAGTTTCTCCATAATCAAGTGGCAAATGGAAAAGACTTTATAGTAAAGTAAAAATTCATTTCAATATATATAAATAAATTTTATAGAAACATTAGACCTATCTTTACAATCTATCTTGCTTATTTCTAATAAGAGCCCAAAGAAAGAATGACCAAATACGTTATAGCTTCTGTCCCTTATACCATTGCATTCTTGGCATTCTGCATAGTCTCTTTTGCCGCAGACCACTCAGGGGGAGACCGTCAGACTGCGGGAGCCCAGGGGCGAAGGTATCAGGAGAAGTCAGGATACGGCGCAGGAATGACAGACAGACACCAAATTGCTTAGTGAACTGCTGCAATTTTACTTAGCATGCTTCTTTCTTTATATAGTATTACAAACAAGGAACTCGGCATCAGACAATACACAAAGGCTATTTTTACAATCTCTAAGAATCAGCAACAAATCTGCAAAATAACTATTTCTATCTGGATATACAATGATCTCATATCAAGACAGAGACTGTGGTTCCTGCGGTTGGTCATGAACTTTCTTTTCTTAGAATTTTGTCTCTCACATAGCAGAGATGGGCACCAACTTCCTCTTTATCAAGGAGCTAAACTATATTCTCCCTCAAGAAATTTCTTAATATATTCTTCCAAAGCTGAAGGTCTCCAATGAAGATATCTATCATATTCACACCTTAATTTATGCCAATATATTAAAGCAGGCTTCATATTATCTAATATCTTTTATTTCTCTTCCTATTATAAAGACACCAAGGCTTTCTGCTTCTAGCTAATCTTTCCTGTATATGGGAGAAGCTTAAGGTACTTTCCACTACTTTGGGACCACTGGGGGCTGTCCACCATTGCCCATTAATCAGATATTGAGATACAGAGAAATGCACAAAGAACAGACACACACACAGGCTCAGCATAGCAGGCGTCTCGAGATCATTTTTTGTGGTCATGAGATCGGGTCATCTTGCTAAGGAACTGCCTGAGGCTCCGCTCCGTGAAGCTCTGACCTCAACCCTTCAGCTGCCGGGCCCCAGTAGAGCAGCATCTTGCTACAGCTACACAGGCGTTACAGCGGCTGTGGGCGTAGCAGTTCCTCCTTTTTTGTTTTTAAAATGAAGCTCAAAAACGTCCTGCTGCACAGCCTTAAGAGAGTTGAACAAACATTTAATGAGTGACGGAAACAAGAAAATGACCAAGATGAGAATAAGCCCAAGTACTCCTATGAGAATGAAGTACTGAACCCAATCTAAAGGATTCATAGTCTTCAATCCTTGTTCCAAATCAGTAGCCAGCTCCTGTAAGCTGCCCAACTGTAAATAAGATTGACTCATGGCTGAAATGTCCTTTTGTAAAGACTGTATATCATGTGTGATATCGCTATTCTGCCATACTCCCTGCAAATGAGCCTTCACTTTCTCCCAAGGTTCTGAAGTGTTATAGACCAATGGAGTTACACAAATAGACTTAAAATTCCCATGGCAACGAACTGCGAGAGTGCTTTTCAAATTAGCCATATCCTGACCAAGTGCAAGAACCACTTCCTCTAGAGCATTTATCCTTGCCTCTAATTTTTTATCTATAGCTTCCTGTTCTAAAAGAGCTAAAGAAACATTCTTATTCAAATCATTAACAAAATGAGCTGTATTAATCTCTTCTACTAAGGCAACCATAGCCACAGCAAAAGTGGTCAAAATTGCTATTAATGCAATAATTCCCAAAATAAATGCAGCAACAAACCTTTTTGGCCTAATTAAAGCTTTTAAATCTTCTAATACCTGTAATGCAGCATTATCATACCAAGGTTCACTTCCTAACTCTACAGGCAACATAACATAAGATGGACGCCTAACTATAATAATTGTGCCGAGCTCCTTAGATTCAGAAGAAAAAATACAATTGGTAAGCTTACATGAATGACAATAGATTTTGAATGAATTTCCACTTTCTTGCGAAATATTAACAAAAGTTTGTTGAGCTAAAAGCATAGCATATGGATAGGAAACACAAGCCTTAATTCCCAAGGCATTAGATTTGGCATCTGTTGGCTTCTTTTCAAGCACCATGTTAGCTGCTGCCACTAATCTGAACAGGTCTGGCTGCCTCCTGGTTTCATTCCCTTGTTCTATAAACCAAATTGGCTCCACATATCCTGGTGAGAACCATCTCCTAAGGGGTTCTCCTTTACCATTAAATGTATAATTGTGAAATTTTTCCTTATTCTGTTTAAGATAATTCTCATAGACTGACCCCTTATTAGAATTAGAATAGTCCCAAATTTTTAATCCTATATTTGACATATTATTAGGAACATACCACGTAGCGGTATGTGGAAAAGCACATTGTAACCAAGTAGGAGTTTTGGTCAAAGAAGAATCCCAATATTGATCCTTGTCTCTATATTTTTGAATGCATTGTTCTATAGGACTAAGACTACGATCAAGGAATTTCTCTTTGTATAAAGGATCACCCAAGGTTTGTAACTGAAGTTCCCACATCCATCTTTTACCTTCCTTTTCTCTGTCTGGCGAATCAGTCAAGAAAGTCCTATACCCAGTGGTAAAGCAGCCACGAGGAGCTTTCCCTTGCAGCGTCAGGCAGATCGGTAAAGAATCAGCCCTACCTTCAAAGGTTATATAAGAGGAGGTCATAGGCCGTGTGTCAGAGCCTTGTGCACCGCCTACTATAAGTGAATCATTTGTTAACACCTTGATGGGTTCCCTGTCAAGCCAGCCCACAGGCTGAATAATAGGTGGATTAGGAACATATGCCCAATAGGAAATTCCTTGCACGGTTTCTGGGGCAGCGGAAAGAATGGTCAGAAAGGCCAAAAAATAACATGCAGGGGTTAGGGGTTTCCCCGCACTTAGTAAAAGTTCTTTAGCTTCATGAGTCAAATGACGAATCTGCGTCCACGTCGGCTTCTTTTCGAGGTCTACTTTCATTTTCTTCATCTGAGTGACGAGCCGCTTCTGCTGTTTCCTCCAACGCCGCTTTTGTTTCCTTTTGTTCTCCAGCGGGTCGAATGAGCCGATCCGGGATCCAGATAGGGGAGTCGGCATCCTGAGGAAACACACAAGCATACCCTCGTCCCGCGGTTATTAAAACATCTGGACCTTTCCAAGTTCCAGAAAGCAGATCCTTCCACATTACTTTAGGCAAAGGAGATTTGTAAATCTCTTTGTCCCAATGAAGTAGGGCAGACGTATGCCCTTGATCAGATACATTTAGATGATTAATGACAAATAATGAATGAGATAACATATGATGTGGAGAAAAATATACATTACTTGACTTCTGTAATTTCTCTATTTGTGATTTTAAAATCTGATGTGTTCTTTCTATTATAGCCTGTCCCTGTGGATTATAGGGAATTCCTGTAACATGAACAATTTTCCATTGCTGACAAAAGGATTCAAAGGCCTTGGAAACATAAGCAGGCCCATTGTCTGTTTTGACTTGAGAGGGGATACCCATTATTTGAAAACATTGTAGTAAATGCTGAATTACATCTTTAACTGCTTCTCCAGTCCTAGCTGAAGCATGTACAAAATGAGAAAATGTATCTACTGAGACATGCAAATAGGCTAATTTTCCAAAGGATGAAATATGTGTAACATCCATCTGCCAAATTACATTAGGCTTGAGTCCCCGAGGGTTCACCCCCATCTTAGGAGCAGAAATTGCCACTGGGCACTGCTCACAATTTTTGACTATTTGCCTTGCTTGTTCTCTAGTGATGGAAAACATTCTTCTTAATGCATTAGCATTCTGGTGATGAACAAGGTGACTCTCTTGAGCTTCTGTCACAGGATGAATATAAGCTGACGGTTGTGTCAATAAATCTGCCATATTATTTCCATAGGATAAAGGGCCTGGTAACTTACTGTGGCCCCTGATATGGCCTATATAAAACTTTTCTGTTCTGTGATGAATCAAAGCTTGTAATTCTTTTAGAAGATGCAGAATAGGAGACTTCCCTGATAAAACAGCTGTTTCTATGGCTGGAAATAAGTTCACTACATATCTTGAATCTGTATAAAGATTAAGGCTTTGGGGAAACTTCTGTAGGGCAAGAATAACCGCTCTTATTTCCGCCTGCTGAGCAGACGTCTGCGGTCCATCCTCTACCCAGTAGCCGCGGTCGGCAGTATAGACCGCAGCTCTTCCTGTAGACGAACCATCAGTAAAAACTGTGAGAGCCTGTTTTAAAGGCTCATGAGAAAAGCATACAGGGAAGATAAGTTCCACACACCTTGCAAATTCTATTAGAGGATGTCGTGGGTAATGATATTTAATTTGACCTGTATAATTTAATAATGCTAATACCCAATCTTCATTATTTTGTAGTAATTGTTCCACTTGACCTTTGTTATAAGGAGTCACAATTTCAGCTGGTTCCTTCCCAAATAATTCTTTAGATCTATTTCTACCTTTGATTATTAATAAGGAGCACAGATAGGGATATTCAGCAACCATTTTTGTCTGAGTATGGGGTAAATGTAACCATTCTAATACTCCTTCCTGCCAAAGGCAGGCTGTAGGGGTATATGAAGTAGAGAAAATTAACAATATCCAAGGGAAATCATATTTGATTTGCTTGACTCTAGCTGAAATGAGAGCAGTCTCAACAAGCTGCAAAGCTTTGACCGCTTCTGGAGTTAACTCTCTTAATGATTTAGGGTCGGAATCCCCATGCAGGATAGTATATAAAGGGCTTAGGGCTCCTGTTGTAATTTTTAAATAGGGTCTTAGCCAATTAATATCTCCCAATAATTTTTGGAAATCATTCAATGTTTTTAACTTATCTCTCCTTATTGCTACCTTCTGAGAGGTGATGAAGTCTTCATAAATTACTTGACCTAGATAGTTCAAAGGTTTGTTTTTCTGAATCTTTTCAGGAGCTATCACTAGTCCATTGGCTGTGAGAGCCCTTATCATATCTGTTAATAATTTTTCCAATACTACTTCATGTTGATGGGCTACAAGGATGTCATCCATATAATGAACAATATAAGCATCTTTATATTGAACTCTTATTTGCTCTATAGCATTTGCAACAAATTTCTGACACAAAGTTGGAGAGTTCTTCATACCCTGAGGCAGGGTCACCCACTGATACCTTTTAAAAGGCTTCTTGAAATTGACAGAGGGTACGCTAAAGGCAAAATACTCACTGTCCTCTGGGTGAAGTTTTATTGTAAAGAAACAATCTTGTAAGTCTATCACATAGGCTTTCCAATTCCGAGGCACCGCCACTGGAGATGGCAGGCCAGGCTGTAAGGCTCCCATATCTTTCATAACAGCATTTACAGCTCTGAGATCCTGTAACAACCTCCATTTTCCTGACTTCTTTTTTATTACAAAAACTGGAGTATTCCAGGGACTGTTGGACTCTTTTAGATGTCCCTTTTCTAATTGTTCCTGTACTAGCTGCTCAAGAGCCTGTATTTTGTCTTCTGTCAGGGGCCACTGACTCACCCACAGGGGGTCTTGAGTCAGCCATTGTATTTTATCCGCATAAAGGTGTTCTGCAGTGGCCCCTATGAAAAATGCTGCGAGTCTAGCTCATCAGCGGACACCAATTTAAGATTCATAGAATCCAATAAGTCTCTTCCCCATAATGTGAATGGTAAGGTAGGCAACACATATGGTTGTATTAATCCCTCCTTACCATCAACTTTCCATTTAAGTAACCCTGTACTTTGCATGACTCCAGAGGCTGATCCTAGACTCAATAAAGAGGAACCTGTCCTGTGAACAGGCCACGTTCTAGGCCATTCTGTAGCACTAATACATGTTCTATCTGCCCCAGTATCCAACAGCCCCTTGAAGCTTTTTCCATTTAAGATTATTTCCTTAAAGGGTCTTTTATCAAGGTCTTGTACCAGATAAGCCCCTTCAGTGGAGCCAAACTGACCTTGACCCCTTTCTCTTGTCATGATCTTATTAGGTAAATGTATGTATGGTAAGAGCAGGAGTTGAGCTATTCTTTGTCCTTTATGTAGCTGTATGGTTTCAGACAATGGCCTTACCATCACCTTAATAGTGTTTTCTGTGTCTGAATCCAATACTCCAGGTATTACTTCAAAATTCTTTTTAATATTAGAACTTCTTCCAATAATGAGCCCCACTGTTTGTGGTAGCAAAGTTCCTTTTATGTTGGTGGGGACTATTGCCACCCCATCCCACCTAGACAGTACCAAATCCTCCAAGCAGGCAAGGTCCAGCCCAGCACTGCCTGGGGTAGCTCTAGGTAAGTCATGAATTGTAAATTCTGGTGCTTCAGGGTTAAGAGAGCTTTCTACAAGCTCCTCCTCTCCCTTGGATGCGGGGCTAGGAGACGGCCCCTTTCCTAGTTTTTTGCCTCTTCTTTGTCATCATTTGACAAAGGAGTCCCATCCTTGTGGAACTTGGACTTGCATTCGTTCTTCCAGTGCTTTCCCTTTTTACATCTAGGGCAAAGACCTGGAGTTCCTTTTTGATTACTCCTGTTTCTATTATTCTGGGGACATGCCTTCTGCATGTGCCCTTCCATCCCACAAGAAAAACATGTGGGCTGAGAGGGAGTTCTTTTCCCTCCTCCATACGTCTGCTTGACGTAGGCACTAAACTTTTGTCCTTTCATTGCTGCAGCATAAGCCATTCCTTGTACTACTGCTGGTGAGGCATCCTGACATGCTTTTATGTAATCTTGTAACGTTCCTGTCTTTCTTATAGGCCTAATCAGATCTTGACACAGGGCATTGGCATTTTCCCATGCTAGTTGCTTTATCAGTATATCTGTTCCTTCTGAGGGAGGCATCATTCTGCCCACAGCTTCCTCTAAACGTGCAATGAAGCTGTGATAAGTCTCCTCTGTTCCTTGCCTAATACTAGCCAATGCCCCGCCTTTGGTCTCTGGAGGAGGTATTTTACGCCATGACTGGACGGCGTTAGTAGTTATCAATTGCAGAATATCCCGAGGGATCTTTGTCTGAGACTGGGGGGAAGCATAGTCCTCTGCTCCCATAAGCATAGACATAGTTGGTTTAGGTCCCCTCTTTTTAAAAGATTGTACTACAGCTTCCTTACATCTGTCCTCATATTCCGTCCTCCAGAGAATATAATCTCCAGGTGACAGGGTTGCTTTGGCAGTCTGCATCCAATCATAGGGGTTAAGCCAGGAGCTTGCCACCATGTCTACAATCTGCAATGTAAATGGAGCAGAAGGCCCAGAGGTCTGTACTGCTTGTTGTAATTCCTTTAATATTTTTAACGAAAGGGGTTCCCACACAGGCTCTTCATCCCAAACCTCTGTAACTGGGAAGATACCAAAGGTAGTGTCTCCGTTCTTTCTAGCCTCAGCCATAGCACCCTGAAAGCCCACCGGGGGTAGTGGCGGGTTCTTTCTAGGCTTCGGCACGGGTTTTGTAGCTACTGCCATAGTGGCATAGGGAAGATGATCAGTATGATCTCTATAATCATCCTCCCAGTCCTCCTCCTCCATTTGATCATCCAAATAGTCTTGATCAGTATCATTCTTGGGAGGAGGTTTCTTGTGTTTATGTTTTTTCTGGAGCGGTTTGAGTTCTTCAGAGGTGCCCTCTTCTATGGCTACCTCATCATAAATAGGGGTGTCATTAGTTTCAGAAGCTGTCTCCCTGCACAACCCTTGAAAGGGAGTTGACTCTGTAAGAATCTCTCGGATATGTATCCACAAGGGAGATGCTTGTACTGGCAAGGTCTTTTCCCCATTTTCTTGCACATACCTACGCATTTCTTTGCCTACCCTCTTCCAATCCTCCAGTGACAGAGAACCTCCTTCCAGGAACCAAGGGCTAGTCTTTTGAACAAACAATGCAAAGTGCTCTAGGTCTTTTCTTGATATATGAAACCCAGAATTAGACAACATTTTATGCAACATAAACACCAACATGTTCTCATTTTTAGTCAGTGCGTGCCCCATGGTTTTTATTCCTGGTCCTTTTATTACTCACGCTTAACCGGTCAGCCTTTACCGGCGGGACTGCAGCTCCCTGGTGAGATCCGTTCCTGACCACTAGAAATGAAGAAGAGAAAGAATTACCTGTCCTTCAAGTCCCTGTTCGGGCGCCAGCTGCCGCAGACCACTCAGGGGGAGACCGTCAGACTGCGGGAGCCCAGGGGCGAAGGTATCAGGAGAAGTCAGGATACGGCGCAGGAATGACAGACAGACACCAAATTGCTTAGTGAACTGCTGCAATTTTACTTAGCATGCTTCTTTCTTTATATAGTATTACAAACAAGGAACTCGGCATCAGACAATACACAAAGGCTATTTTTACAATCTCTAAGAATCAGCAACAAATCTGCAAAATAACTATTTCTATCTGGATATACAATGATCTCATATCAAGACAGAGACTGTGGTTCCTGCGGTTGGTCATGAACTTTCTTTTCTTAGAATTTTGTCTCTCACATAGCAGAGATGGGCACCAACTTCCTCTTTATCAAGGAGCTAAACTATATTCTCCCTCAAGAAATTTCTTAATATATTCTTCCAAAGCTGAAGGTCTCCAATGAAGATATCTATCATATTCACACCTTAATTTATGCCAATATATTAAAGCAGGCTTCATATTATCTAATATCTTTTATTTCTCTTCCTATTATAAAGACACCAAGGCTTTCTGCTTCTAGCTAATCTTTCCTGTATATGGGAGAAGCTTAAGGTACTTTCCACTACTTTGGGACCACTGGGGGCTGTCCACCATTGCCCATTAATCAGATATTGAGATACAGAGAAATGCACAAAGAACAGACACACACACAGGCTCAGCATAGCAGGCGTCTCGAGATCATTTTTTGTGGTCATGAGATCGGGTCATCTTGCTAAGGAACTGCCTGAGGCTCCGCTCCGTGAAGCTCTGACCTCAACCCTTCAGCTGCCGGGCCCCAGTAGAGCAGCATCTTGCTACAGCTACACAGGCGTTACAGCGGCTGTGGGCGTAGCACTCTTTGATTGGGTGCCCATATATTTATGAATGGTAAAATAAACATATTAATACATGAAGCCTATATTTCTCAAGGTACAATAACATGACCTAACTATAAGTGAAATTCATGGAAACTTAGCTCATTATTGTGGCTCCACAGTTGCCCATAGGAAAGCAGTTACTTTCTTTTTTTTAATTTGATATATTTTTTATTTACATTTCAAATTATTTCCCCTTTTCTGGCCCCCCACTCCCCGAAAGTCCCATAAACCCTCTTCCCTTCCCCCATTCTCCCATCCACACCTTCCCACTTCCCTGTTCTGGTTTTGCCCTATACTGCTGCACTGAGTCTTTCCAGAACCAGGCCACTCCCCCTTTCTTCTTGTACATCATTTGATGTGTGGATTATGTTTTGGGTATTCCAATTTTCTAGGCTAATATCCACTTATTAGTGAGTGCATACCATGATTAATCTTTTGAGACTGGGTTACCTCACTTAGTATGATGTTCTCCAGCTCCATCCATTTGTCTAAGAATTTCATGAATTCATTGTTTCTAATGGCTGAATAGTACTCCATTGTGTATATATACCACATTTTTTGCATCCATTCTTCCGTTGAGGGATACCTGGGTTCTTTCCAGCTTCTGGCTATTATAAATAGGGCTGCTATGAACATAGTGGAGCACGTATCCTTATTACATGCTGGGGAATCCTCTGGGTATATGTCCAGGAGTGGTATAGCAGGATCCTCCAGAAGTGATGTGCCCAGTTTTCTGAGGAACCGCCAGACTGATTTCCAGAGTGGTTGTGCCAATTTGCAACCCCACCAGCAGTGGAGGAGTGTTCCTCTTTCTCCACATCCTTCCCAACACCTGCTGACTCCTGAATTTTTAATCTTAGCCATTCTAACTGGTGTAAAGTGGGGTACAGAGCTAAACAAAGAATTTTCACCCGCAGAACTTCGGATGGCTGAGAAGCATCTTAAAAAATGTTCAACTTCATTAGTCATTAGGGAAATGCAAATCAAAGCATGTACTTTCTAGTCTAAAATGAGAAATTGTACAATTATCACACTATACACACACACACACATGTATATATATATATATATATATATATATATATATATGGAAAAATACTGAAGATCATCAAGATGCATCTAAATCCAAATGTGAGCCTGCCAAAGAGAATGTAGGTGGGGAAAAATAAAAAACAAAACAAAATAAACAAACTAACATAAACAAACTAGAAAAATACAGACCACAAGACTTTAAGTTTACCATATACAGGTTAGTTATCCTCAGAAGTAGGTGCCAACTTGTGGGTGATAACTACCATATTATCATCTATTCAGCAAGTTTCCACCCAACAAATTAAGACCTCTCTCCACCCCATGTTTTTCTTCAGTAATGGCTTCACCTAAGACAGTGGCATTTAATTAATTTGGTTATTTCAGTATACAAGTTACTGAAAATTTAACTCATAAAAGTAAGTCTATGACATGCCTTATCAATGTTCATGTCTAGTCAAATGTTTTTATATTCTCTGTATATATAAATAAGCCAAGACATACATTAATTACTGACTTAGTAAACAGTACGAGACCAACTGTAATGGATACTTTTTCATCTTTGTGCCCAACAACTTGGTAAGGAGCAATTTAAGTTGGCTTAGAGTTTAAAGAAAATATCTTCTGCATCAGGACACAGACAGTGGGAAGGACTCTGCCTAGGAAACTTAAGTTTAACTCTCAATTGAATGTGTGTGTGTGTGTGTGTGTGTGTATGCCAACATATATTGGTCCATATGTCCATACATTTTCATTGTTAAGTCACTTTATTTGGGTTCTATTTGATGCTATTTTAATTTAGTTTTGTTTAGAATTTCATGTATAATCAATGTATTTCCATAATTTCAATCTCTGCTTCTCTCCTTATTTCTTCATTGTCTTCCCAAAACCCCATTCTATTTAATTATGTATGCACATATATACATAAGTACATATATATTAGTTATATATGTGCATGTGTGTGCATGTGTGTATAGTGTATGTGTGTGTGTCTACATTTATTTAGTGTTACACACACACACACACACATATATATATATATATGTTTAGGGCTGACCACTTGGGATTGAATAACATATGAGGAAGTCTCATCTGTAGAGAAAACTAACTTTTTTCTTCTCTCAGTAGGTCTTGATTGCCTAGGGTCATGTGAAATCTTCCCCATCCACATTGCTATATCAGCTGGTATTTTTATGTAAGGTTTGTTTAACAAACACATTGTTGATATTCCATGGGGGCAGTTTCCTGCCATATCCTTAACACAGGCGATGTAATTTTTATTTAGTTCAATGTGTTATAAAAGTTGATGCCTAGTGAAGGAGGAACCTTTTTAAATTTATTAAGATTATATTTACATGTGTTACCTCCCTTTTTTCTTTAATGCTTCCCTTACCCCCCCACCCCGCTCTTCTTCAAATTCAAGGCATCTTTTTTCACCAATTGTTACTGTATGCACTTATATTCTGAATATATTCAGAAACGGCGTCTACTCCTCAGAAACTAGCTCAATACTCAATGCTAGTGAAATAATCAGGTATATTAAAGAAGAATCTACAACTAATTTGCTAAGCCTAGCATAATCTTTAACAACAATCTATCAATATTTGTCCCTGTAGACCAGGGTAATATTTACCCATCATTAGTGAAACTTCTCTTCATAAAAGGCAGAGACTTCTAAAGAAAACCACAACCAATTAAAATGCAGGTTTGTGGATCCCAGTCCAAAGTATCGACAAAACATTTTCACACATAAGGCTCAGAGAACAATTCAAAGAAGGGGACAGAAAGATTGTAAAAATGAGAGGATCAGAGAATTTGCTGTGAGAACATTTTTCAGTATATATTTTTACCATTAGGTGGCAATACTGTCTCTGTTATTCACAAAAGTAAACCTGGCATCCACCAGTCTACTTCAAGAGTCCATATTTATTTATATTTGTTTATTTGGACTTCTGTTCTTTTCTCTTTTTTTGACAGTGTGTTTTTGTGTGAATTCCAGACTGCTTTGAGTGCAAGATAGATCCACTTGCCTCTTCCTCCCAAGTGTTAGCATTAGAGGTATGTACCATTGTGCCTGGATAAAAATCTTCTGTTTTAAAGATGTCCCACAGAGTGACAATGTTGTTAAACAGTTGATCTAAAATATACAGATGAGATTCAGAACTGCAATTGCCTGGTTCACTTGATTATATACACTTACAGAACAAACCCTTAGATTGGCATGATGGTGCATTCCTGGCATCTTGGCTAATGAGTTAAAAGTGGGAGGATCCAGAGCTCAGGGCCAGCTTGGGTTACATGAGGTCCTCACTCAAAAGACATAAAAATGCTGGGAAAAAAAAACAAGCAAACAAAAAACAATCATAGATTGCAACATTCTGGATAAATTTAATTCTTTACCTCAGCCTCTTGTCCAATGTATTACCTTTACATGTTACAAGTATTTACTTGTTATTGTGTTTATTACTTTAATATTCCTCATGTACATTCTTTTGGAAACTAGGTAGCCTATTCAAAACCAAAGACAAACACATTTACACTCCAAGGATTGATAGTTTTCTATCAGTTTTCTGTGGTAGCTGATTATATTTTTTCACAAAAATGAGCTTTTGTCTGAATCAATGCATGCATGGAGACACACACACATGCAGAAGCACACATACATGCATATGGGGAAGGGTTACAGATTACGTTTTTATTTAGTGGCTGCTGAAGTGAAAGTAGAGTAACTAATAAGGCGTCATGGTTCTCTGCTATTTTTAAGAAAAAGAACCTGTTTGTGTTCTCCATGAACATATAAATAATCCAAGCATAGGTATTTATAATATGGAATGGTGTGGATAATATTACAAATCAGCATTATTTATAATATTAATAGCACAAGCCTTTAGGTATAGATATTTCCTATTGGTGTAGAAAATTTATATCTCAGACATTGCTAGAAACTTGAGCTTTTATTCTGAGAAGCTGAAACCACATTCAACACTATATTTTCTGAGGGTTTAAGAACAGTGCCTGACATATTGCAGATACTCAATGAATTTGGAGAATAAGATACAAAGGAGTATATGAAGCTCTCATTTCTACAGTAGTGTAAGATATAGAGAATATGCTCTTGAACTCCGACCTAATGTGTAAAATCCTGACTGACATACATGCTCACTGTGGACATTATGCATTACAATGGCTTTACTTAATTTTAAACTTTCAGCATTTACTCTTTATTAACATTAATTGAGATTTAATGTCCCCATAGTGAAGGCTAGAGGAGAGAATACATATACCTTCCAAGAAAAGTCTAGAGATCAAGCTGAAACTAAGGTAGACACTTCCTTCTTGGTGGCAAGTATTTCTGGTGCTGCATGATGCTATGCAGGCTACTGTAGGTTATTAAAGCATTGGTGTTCTTAATTAAATAAAAACCATGTAAATTATGCTACTATCCTGCCAGACACAATGTGTCTCATTAGTAAAATACAATCATGGCTCCTCAGAAGATAGCCATGTTCCATGACTGATCTTGCACCCCACCCCACAAGAGACCATCTGTGCCTAATACAGTAAACCTAATCTAAAACCCATGACTGAAGCGATCTAAGGATCTGCTGCTTAGCTGAATTGACATAGCATAAAGTCATCTTCTAAAGGTTATTCTCAGCCTTAATCAGAACATCTTTTCCTTGCTGTAAATAAAGGTGAATCCAAAGATCTATGGCTGCACAAGATGCCGAAAATAAAGAACATTAGATGTATCAGGACTAAACAAAACATTTACATGTCTACCTAAGGCTCAAGAAATGTTGCAGAAGAAGAAATAGAACACAAGAGATGACAAATCGGCAACCAATAAATTGGGAAAAGATCTTCACCAATCCTACATCAGATAGAGGGCTAATATCCAATATATATAAAGAACTCAAGAAGTTAGACTCCAGAAAACCAAACAACCCTATTAAAACATGGGGTACAGAGTTAATCAAAGAATTCTCACCTGAAGAACTTCGGATTGCGGAGAAACATCTTAAAAAATGCTCAACTTCATTAGTCATTAGGGAAATGCAAATCAAAACAACCCTGAGATTTCCCCTTACACCAGTCAGAATGGCTAAGATTAAAAATTCAGGAGACAGCAGGTGTTGGCGAGGATGTGGAGAAAGAGGAACACTCCTCCACTGCTGGTGGGGTTGCAAATTGGTACAACCACTCTGGAAATCAGTCTGGCGGTTCCTCTGAAAACTGGGCACCTCACTTCCAGAAGATCCTGCTATACCACTCCTGGGCATATACCCAGAAGATTCCCCAGCATGTAATAAGGATACATGTTCCACTATGTTCATAGCAGCCCTATTTATAATTGCCAGAAGTTGGAAAGAACCCAAGTATCCCTCAACAGAAGCGTGGATGCAAAAAAATGTGTTATATCTACACAATGGAGTACTATTCAGCCATTAGAAACAATGAATTCATGAAACTCTTAGGCAAATGGATGGAGCTGGAGAACATCATACTAAGTGAGGTATCCCAGTCTCAAAAGATCAATCATGGTATGCACTCACTAATAAGTGGATATTAACCTAGAAAACTGGAATACCCAAAACATAATCCACTCATCAAATGAGGTACATGAAGAACGGAGGAGTGGCCCCTTGTTCTGGAAAGACTCAGTGAAGCAGTATAGAGCAAAATCAGAACAGGGAAGTGGGAAGGGTTGGGTGGGAAAACAGGGGGAGGGAAGGGGACTGATGGGACTTTCGGGGAGTGGGGGTCCAGAAAAGGGGAAATCATTTGAATTGTAAATAAATATATCAATAAAAAATGTGAAAAAAATATACCTAATTTAAAAAAAAAAAGGACTCAACAAAAGTGAAACTGAAGTCTCCACTCACAGAAACTACACAAGTAACACAAGCAATGATAGATATGAGATTTCTTTATGATTAAAACAACCACCTATTGAAGGTACTGCTAAGAAGTTCGTGAGGTAGCACATACCTAACCTAGGCAAAGTAGATATCACCTTAAACAAAAGCATCTCTTCCAAATTAAAGCCAATGACTAAAACAGGAACAAAATGTCTAGACTTAAATTTGATCCTTGGTGTCCAGTGAATGGATAAATTAGAGAATACCCTCCACCAAGGAGAGAAATCATAATCACATGGCTAAAAAATCTCCCCGCTCCCTGGATCACAGCAATGCCCTTTACAAGTTGAACATCCTGCTATAATGTGGCTTCAAATGTCAATCAATCCCTTGGGATGATAATTACAGGCATCAATAAAGTCTGGAATTTCTGTTTGATTATGTATCATATTTCTCATTGGATATATGGAATTTTCGTTGAAAATCTGGAATTTTCTGGAAGCCAAGTCTTTTCTAGCTGGCACTAAGACTTTTCAGATACTCATGATTTCAAATGAAGTAAGACTATATACTTCACAAGCAAAGTACATATTTTATTTTCACTTCCCCTCCTAACATGAAATATTCAGCAAACGGTGAGACACAATTTTTTTCTGGAAAGGTGTTTATCAGATGGTTTCCTGAGGGACAATACTCCATAGTCAACAGTATTGGTAGTGCTTCTGCATGGGTTTAACATTATTTTTAAAATACACTTAACAAAAGCTAAAAAGTAAATATTTTGTAAGTGCCAACTCAAACACTATATTAAAACCCTCCTCTTTATTTAGTAACTATTTTAATTTGGGTTTTCTAGAACATTCATGTTTTTTAAATATAGGAAATTAAAAAGGTGATAAGAAGATTAAAATCTCAAATCAGCAGAGATCTCTCTCTCATTCTGAAACTCCACTACCACCACCCATGTCTGTACTGTAGGAAACATTTAAATAGATTATATCATTTAATTCCTAAAATCAATCTATTATGATGACCATTAAGTGGGAAGGAACAAAAGCCCAATGCATAGGGATTTCGAAATTCATGAAGCTGATAATCTGCCATCAGAATTCTTTTTTTCTTTTTTAATTTTTTATATTCTTTGTTTACATTCCAAATGATTTTCCCTTTCCCGGTTCACTCCTCCCCATAAGTCCCATAAGCCCTCAGAATTCTTATATAGCCCAGCTGTACAGTGTCTATGTGTGGTGAATACTACAGTCTAATTACACCGCAAAACTGAGACAACACAGGACATTTATTTATTTTGTAGTTAGCTAGATTTCTAAAAATAAATAATACAGTCATGGGGGTTAAAATGGTAAGCTTTATTCTATCACCAAAGTAATATCATTGTGGTTAGCAATGTCATCTTAACAGAACTGAGGCTCACCTGGGAAGTGGACCTCTGAGCATGTGTGAGAATTAAGCTTGATTGCATGAGTTGATCAGGAAAGACCCACCACAATGGATGCTACCATTCCCTAGGTGGGGCATCCTAGACTATGCAAGTAGAGAGCATGAAGGAAACAGCAAATTTGCATTTGTGGTCTGTTCCTGACTGTGAATGTGGTGTGCCCAACTTCTTCAGCCTTCCCCTGCCTTGACTTCTGTCATGTTAGAGTATCATTTTGGATTGTGAGCTAAAATAAACCCTTTCTCTTTCATGTTGCTTTTTTTTTTTCAGAGTAATTTTTGTAGCAACCAAAAAGGAAATACCATAATACTTTTCCAAATTAAAATAAATACCATAATATTTTTTAAATTTCTGCAAAAGTTGTGTATTTATATACAGATACATTTATGAGAGTTTTTTTATACAACTGAGCATTTAAACATTGTTTTCAGTTTTTGTATTTTTGTTTAGCAATATATTTTGGAGATTATCCATATTAATGCAACAATCTAAATTTACCTCTATTTAGTTATTTTCAATTTACTACTAGGAAAAACAGTCTACTTCTCAGAAATACCAAGAGTTCCTTTCTCAAGCTGTCAATATCTTAAAAGGAAAAAAGCATTCTCCTTCCCCCATAGTTTGGTGTAAAACTTTCATTTTGCAATCAGAGGCAGTAAGACAAAGCAAGACAGAGACCAACTAAAACACTGATAATTTTCAAATTAAAACTGTATTGGAGGTTAGAACTGTAATTTCCAATTTCCAATTCTTTTGTGAACATTTTCCATCTCCATCCCTTCACAATGACGATTCAAAATACAAAATTTTCAATTAAGAGAGCTGCATGTGATTAAAAAACCTTCACTGCTATCTCTTCTACAGCAACTCTTTGTCATACTGAGTATAAAACAATAAGGAAATCCTCAATTCACATCAAATTTCTTCTGTTCAGTATGTGTCTGTATATGCATAGAAAACTCCACATTCAATAATTTGAATAATCAGAGCCTTAGATGGTCAAATTTGGTTCCATCTTCCTTCTTCTGATTCTTATTCATCTAACTCATATGGTTGGAATGTTTGGACTGTAAACTTAAATCACTTGGTTAAATTTGTAATGTGACCTTTCATGACAGTCATCTCTCAAGAAAGTGCTTGTACTCCCATCTCGGTTATTATTCTCTATTACTATGCCATAGTTTGTTCTCCTCGTCTATTTTAGGATCCCAGGAACCAAGAAAAGTAGTTTTAAAAAGTATTGTTAATAAATTATATCGAATAAAAAAAATTTAAAACAAAAAACAAAAAAAAACCAAAAAAAAAAAAAAGAAAAAAAAAGTATTGTTCATACAAGGTGTCCACAAAACCTGATAAGGCTTCTTACTGCCTTTTAAAGTGGTGAGCATATTTTCTGTCTGTCATTCTCTGAGAATGGGGCAATTCCAAATCCTTGTTTTCAGTGTTCCACCATCTTATTTTCTAAGCCTTTGAGACACTGAGATTCAAAGGAAGACTCAGTAGGATGTTTTTCAACTGTTATGGCATGCTGTCTGCTTCTCATTCCCTAGGGGTTTCTTCCAACTTATGAGCCAATATTTGCATTTCTTAAAATTGTATTATATAGTTTTCCCAACATGTTTCAGAGATTGAGTGAAGGTTCTTATTTTTTGTCCAGTGGTTATATAACATGGCTAGAATATGTTTAGGCTCTTCTTTAAGAACATGGTAACCCTTCAAGTATAAGATGAAGATTTTATTTTTAAGAACATCACCATGTTTCCCTTTTAGGCTAAAGACAAAATTATAAAAACTATTAACTGGGCAATGATGAAGGGACAGAAAAATGAGGTAATTAATAGTGATGAAGAATCTTTAATGGCACCAAGGAAGAGTTAGGATTTGGAGTTAGAGGCCTGTGGTTTGGACAAGGTTTTAGATCATACCCTTCAGACTTTGGAAAAGGCATTTAACTTTTCATCCACAGTAAAATAACTTATCCCACCAGTTTACTTTAAGGACTACAAAAGCTACCTGGAGTTATGTGCATTTTTGTAATTCTGCCAACTCCACAGACTGAGATGGGTAGACCACTTGAGACCAGGAGGTAGAGACTATCCTTGATAATATAATGTGATGCATTTAAACAATTAAATGGAAGTGGTTACAAACAATTACTTCAAAGGTTACTTGTGTTAATTTAGCTTCCCATTTGTGAGTTCACCAGTGTTTAAGGATAGTGGAGAAAAGAATCACAACCACTAAGAGGCAGTGGCACCAGGGGCTTTAGTGACAGTGCTAAACAGGTTGCATGGAAAGTGAAGCCCTTCTGAGCCATCATTCTAGACCACAACTGATCAGAAGGAAGGGAAATGAACCCAGTCCTGGATGAGGACTTAAGGGGCTAGATGAGGTTGCTCACCAGCAAGAAGGGATAATTTCTGAGCCAGAGTTGTATAGAATAGCAGGACAAGAGTTATTGTATAATCTATTATTTACCCAAGACATAGTTATAAAGGTTAGTTTTGGTTGTCCACGTGACACAGTGTACAATCCCCTGAAAGTATGTCTAAAGCAGGCTGTCTGTGAGGATTTGTCTTGATTATATACATTAATGTAAAAAATACCACACAAAGGTGGACAGACAACACCATTTTCTGGGATTGAGTCCCAAACTTCTTTCAAAAATGAGGAAGTGAGGTGAGTATATGCATGCATACTTTAACTTACTGCTTTCTAGTTTGACTGTGGACACTCCAAGCAAAAGGAGTGTCTTGTCAAGGCCTCTTTAATGAAAAGCAAAACACCTGGTGCACTGTAAGAGGAAGTAAGGAGGAGCTAAGGGGAATGCTAAAAAGCACAGAAAGAGGAAAGGTCATGGGGGCGGGGGGGGGGGGGGTGCTGGCTGTGGCATCCAGAAGCTTTTCTGGAATGCTGGTTCAGCCTAGACAACCCCAGGTGTTCTGGCCAAGATAATGATCAGTTGAGTCTCACGATCAGCCTTGTGTGAAGGACAGGATGGTTCAGCTGTAAACCTAAAGGTCAGTGGAATCTCAAGGTGAGAGCTGTTGAAAGTCTGGTTTTTCACAGTTTGCTCTCCCACACTCTTACAGACCTGTCCAGACTCCCTTTAAGCTATGGTCTGTTACAGAATGTAGTTTTGCACACCATGGTAGAAATTAAAATGAAAAGAAAAATAAATTTATCTTAAATATGAGGATTTCTACAAACATTAGAGAAAGAGTTACATTGTAGCTTTATCAATTATACTGGCTGGTTTTGTGTGCCAACTTGACAGTAACTCAAGTTATTACAGAGAAAAGAGCTTCAGTTGGGGAAATGCCTCCATGAGATCCAGCTGTGCGGCATTTTTTCAATTAGTTATTGAAGCGGGGAGGGCCCCCCCTTGGAGCTAAGAAATTGGCAGTGATTAAGAAGAGACCGGAATCATTGAGGTGGTGAAATCTTTTCTGAGAGCACAGAGTGCATTCCAGAGATAACCAAGGTTGTACCGTGTGCTGTGACTGGACATGGTAATGTGTAAGAGTCACTCAGGTGGTACTAGTTTTAAAGGCACTAAAGGGACATGAAGAGCAGCTGAGGCTCTGTACTGGGAGAGGTCATGGAGGGCCATTGGTGAAGGTGCAGCCTCAGTTGCAATTGATAGACCAGTACTAAAGAGAGTCATGCAAAGGAGTTGAGGCTTGGCACCAAGAAGAGAGCCTATGAGAGGCTATTGATGATGCCTAGTTATGGTGGAAGACAGCAGTATTTTGGAGATGCCAGTACCATGAGATGACCGCCAAGAACAGCAGCAGTGGAGTACAGGCAGTTGGATCCTAGAAAACAAAATGTGTGCTACAAAAGGCAGAGCTGGAGAAGTGACCCAAGCCCTTGGAGGAGCCTAGAAGATTGTGAATGGATCCCAGACATTGGAAAGTTGGACTTTGATTTTGCTTTCGATTGTGACTGTGCCCTGATATTTTTCCCTCTTGAAGTAACCAGAGTTAAGAGACTTTGAATTTTTAAAAGACTTTGAATTTTAAAGATACTGCATATTTTAAAGGGATTGAACTTTTTAAATTTTTATTTATTGAAAAGGAAAGTAAAAACACTTTATGATAAAATTAAAGACTTACATGGAAAATATTTCAGATAAACACATTAAAATTGACAACTTTCATGGAAAATTAAAAAGTAAAATGGTAGACATGTAAAACATTGCTAAATTAATTGAAATATGGGATAGAAGCATTTTATGAAAGAATTGAAGATTTATGTGGAAAATATTTCTGATAAAATTGTAGAAAAATGTAGAAAAACATGTTAGAATTGAAGATGATCATGGAAAATTTATATAGATATAATAATGGTAGGCATAAAAGTATTCCTAAGTTGATTGAAAGCGGGATTATAAACATTTTCTGATAAACCTGAAGATTTACATGGAAAACAGTGCTGATAAAATTGAAGAAATACATAGAAAAACATGTTAAAATTAAAGATTATCATGGAAATTATATAGATAAAATGATAGGCATAAAAATAATTCTAAATTGATTAAAGGTGGAATTATAAACATTTTCAGATAAACTGAAGATTTACATGGAAAATATTTCTGGTAAAATTCAAGAAATATATAGACAAACATGCTAAAATTGACTATTTCATGGAAAATTTTACATATAAATTGGTATATATAAAAACTCTTTTTAAATTAATTGAAGGTGGAATTAGAAACATTTATAATAAAATCAAAGATTTACATTGAAAGCATGTCTGATAAAATAGAGGAAATATATAGAAAGACATTAAAATTGAAGATTATCATGAAAATAATGCAGGTAAAATGGTAGACATAAAAACATTACTAAATTCATTAATAGGGGAATTACAAATATTTTCTGATAAATGAAGATTTACATGAGAAATACTTTGTTAGTCTATGTCTTTTTATTGGGGAGTTGAGTCCATTGTTAAGAGATATTAAGGAATAGTGTTTGTTGCTTCCTGTTATTTTTTATGTCATTTTTATGTTTGTGTGGGTATATCTTTTGGGTTTGTTGAAAGAAGATTACTTTCTTGCTTTTTCTAGGGTATAGTTTCCCTCCTTGTATTGGCATTTTCCATAACTATTCTTTGTAGGGCTGGATTTGTGGACAGATATTGTGTAAATTTGGTTTTATCATGGAATATCTTGGTTTCTCCTTCTATGATGATTGAGAATTTTGCTGGGTATAGTAGCCTGGGCTGGCATTTGTGTTTCCTTAGGATCTTTTTGAGGTCTGCCCAGGATCTTCTAGCTTTCATCATCTCTGGTGAGAAGTCTGGTGTGATTCTGATAGATTCTGCCTTTATAAGTTACTTGCCCTTTTTCCTTTATTGCTTTATTATTCTTTCTTTGTTTAGTGAATTTGGTGTTTTGATTATTATGTGCTGGGAGGACTTTCTGTTCTGGTCCAGTCTGTTTGGAGTTCTGAAGGCTTCTTGTATGTTCATGGGCATCTCTTTCTCTAGGTTAAGGAAGTTTTCTTCTACAATTTTCTTATTACTGGGCCTTTAAGATGTAAATCCTTGCTCTCATCTATTCCTATAATCCTTAGGTTTGGTCTTCTCATTGTGTCCTGGAGTTTCTGGATGTTTTGGGTTATCAGCTTTATGCATTTTGCATTTTCTTTGACTGTTGTGTCAGTGTTTTCTATGCTATCTTCAGCACCTGAGGCTCTGTCTTCTATTGCTTGTATTCTGTTGTTGATGCTTGTATCTATGAGTCCTGAATTCTTTCCAAGGTTTTCTATCTCCAGAGATGTCTAACTTTGTGATTTATTATTTCTATTTCCACTTTTAGGTCCTGGATGGTTTTGTTCAGTTCCTTCACTTGATTGTTTGTGTTTTTCTGTAATTCTTTAAGGGATTTTTGAGTTTCTTCTTTAAGGGCTTCTGCCTGTTGACCTGTGATCTCCTGTATTTTTTAAGGGGATTTTGTGTTTCCTTTTTAAGGGCTTTTACCTGTTAACCCATGTTCTCCTGCATTTCTTTAAGGGAGTGATTTAAGTCTTTCTTGAAGCTCTCTATCAGCATCATGAGGTACAATTTTAAATCCAACTCTTGCTTTTCCAGTGTGTTGGGGTATCTGGGACTTGCTGTGGTGGGAGAACTGGGTTCTGATGTTGCCATGTGGCCTTGATTTCTGTTGGAAGGGTCTTGTGCTTTCCTTTCCCCATCTGGTGCTAGTTGATATTGTTGTCTCTGGCTGGAGTTTATTCCTCTTATGGGCCTGTAAGCCTGTGTCCTTACTCCTCTGAGCTCAAAAGTGAAAGCACTGCTGGGAGATCTCTCTCTCCTGGTGGGCTATACACAGAAGGCTGTGGAGTCTCCTGGCTCCCTGGTGCCAATGGCAGCAGGAAGACTTCTGTCCCAGCTGTTCCACTGATCTTAGGACCTTATGTGCTCCTAACTAGTCCCCTTCAGAGACAAGGTGGAGATCTTACCTCTGTGCTCAGAAGTGAAAGTGTTGCTGGGAAATCACTCTCTCCTGCTCGGCTAAGCACAGAAGACTGTGGAGTTTCCTGGCTCCCTGGTGCAAATGGCAGCTCCCAGGATTAAACTTTTAATATGTAAAGACTGTGGGACTTTTAAAGTTATGAAGATCTTGGGGATGAATAAGAAAGTATGGGTTGTAGCTTAATTGTGATGTGTTTGTGTGTCAAGTTGACAAGAGGTCAGTTGTATTGGCTGGTTTTGTGTGTCAACTTGACACAGGCTGGACTTATTACAGAGAAAGGAGCTTCAGTTGGGGAAGTACCTCCATGAGATCCAGCTGTGGGGCATTTTTTCAATTAATGATCAAGGCAGTTGGGCCCCTTGTGGGTGCTGCCATCTCTAGGCTGATAGTCTTAGGTTCTATGAGAAAGCAAGCTGAATAAACCAACGCAAGCAAGCCAGTAAGAAACATCCCTCCATGGCCTCTGCATCAGCTCCTGCTTCCAGGCCAGCTTGAATTCCAGCCCTGACTTCTTTTAATGATGAACAGCAACGTGGAAGTGTAAGCTGAATAAACCCTTTCCTCCCCAACTTACTTCTTGGTCATAATGTTTGTGCAGGAATAGTAACCCTGACTAAGACAACAATGATTCTACTATGTTAGGAATGTCTAGCTTTCTTTCTGTTAAATTTTGCATATTTTCCCTTAATTAGCATTATTTGTTTTGACTTTCTAAAGAGTGTGTGAAGACTAGTGAAGAATAATTTTCTATTTTTATTAAGTATTCCTTTTGCTGAGTGTCTCCAGCTCAAAAGAAGGTAAACAAATATATTAGTCCTTAGGGAACATGCTTAGAAGTTTCTTTTCTTGACTACTTTCTCAAAAACTTGCTGATCTCCTCAAGGTATTGGACTTAGGAAAAAAAAATCTTCAACTCAGAGCTTAACTATCTGATATGTACTGAATGTCTGGGGCATATTGGTGACCCAGTGACAGATGCTGTAAAACTTAATAGAAAAGAACCACTTCATCTATGTTCTACAGTGCTCACTGGTTCACATTCAGAATGTAATTATCATGCTAGGAAAATGTACCTTTGCCCAATTCTGATCTCTTTATTGACCTTTGCTGATGTGTAAAATGATTGAAATATATTTGTAAACATTAGAAAGCACAAAAATGATGGCAAATATTTGATGCCCATTGTGCATGGAAGAACCTTAATTTTAATGTTAGCTTCCATGGCATTCATTTACATATAGGATCAGTTGTTTTTTTTTTTTTATCAAAACACAAATGACATTTTCTTTTAATTTGTACTTCAACAAAACAACAATAAATTTTGTTTTGAAATAATTATAGAATCTTCAAGGAGTTATACAATATTCTTTGAAAATATTTAAAGTAGTATTTTTTTATTCGATATATTTTTTGTTTACGTTTCCAATGGTTTCCCCTTTTCTAGATGCCCCCACTCCCCGAAAGTCCCATAAGCCCCCTTTTCTCCCCTGTCCTCCTACCCACCCCTTCCCACTTCCCCATTCTGGTTTTGCCCTATACTGCTTCACTGAGTCTTTCCAGACCAAGGGACCACTCCTCCGTTCTTCTTGTGCAGCATTTGATGTGTGGATTATGTTTTGGGTATTCCAGTTTTCTAGGTTAATATCCACTTATTAGTGAGTGCATACCATGATTCATCTTTTGAGTCTGGGTTACCTCATTTAGTATGATGTTCTCCAGCTCCATCCATTTGCCTACGAATTTCATGAATTCATTGTTTCTAATGGCTGAATAGTACTCCATTGTGTATATATACCACATTTTTTGCAACCACTCCTCTGTTGAGGGATACCTGGGTTCTTTCCAGCTTCTGGCAATTATAAATAGGGCTGCTATGAACGTAGTGGAGCATGTATCCTTATTACATGCTGGGGAATCTTTTGGGTATATGCCCAGGAGTGGTATAGCAGGATCTTCTGGAAGTGAGGTGCCCAGTTTTCTGAGGAACCGCCAGACTGATTTCCAGAGTGGTTGTACCAATTTGCAACCCCACCAGCAGTGGAGGAGTATTCCTCTTTCTCCACATCCTCGCCAACACCTGCTGTCTCCTGAATTTTTAATCTTAGCCATTCTGACTGGTGTAAGGTGAAATCTCAGGGTTGTTTTGATTTGCATTTCCCTAATGACTAATGAAGTTGAGCATTTTTTAAGATGTTTCTCCGCCATCCGAAGTTCTTCAGGTGAGAATTCTTTGTTTAACTCTGTACCCCATGTTTTAATAGGGTTGTTTGGTTTTCTGGAGTCTAACTTCTTGAGTTCTTTATATATATTGGATATTAGCCCTCTATCTGATGTAGGATTGGTGAAGATCTTTTCCCAATTTGTTGGTTGCCGATTTGTCCTTTTGATGGTGTCCTTTGCCTTACAGAAACTTTGTAGTTTTATGAGGTCCCATTTGTCAATTCTTGATCTTAGAGCATACGCTATTGGTGTTCTGTTCAGAAACTTTCTCCCTGTACCGATGTCCTCAAGGGTCTTCCCCAGTTTCTTTTCTATTAGCTTCAGAGTATCTGGCTTTATGTGGAGGTCCTTGATCCATTTGGATTTGAGCTTAGTACAAGGAGACAAGGATGGATCAATTCACATTTTTCTGCATGCTGACCTCCAGTGGAACCAGCACCATTTGTTGAAAAGGCTATCTTTTTTCCATTGGATGTTTTCAGCCCCTTTGTCGAAGATCAAGTGGCCATAGGTGTGTGGGTTCATTTCTGGATCTTCAGTCCTCTTCCATTGATCTGCCTGCCTGTCACTGTACCAATTCCATGCAGTTTTTCACACTATTGCTCTGTAGTATTGCTTGAGGTCAGGGATACTGATTCCCCCAGAATTTCTTTTGCTGCTGAGAGTAGTTTTAGCTATCCTGGGTTTTTTGTTATTCCAGGGCTGAAATCAATCAATTGGAAACAAAGAGAACCGTACAAAGAATCAATGAATCCAGGAGATGGTTCTTTGAGAAAATCTACAAGATAGATAAACCCTTAGCCAGACTGACCAAAGGGCACAGAGAAAGTATCCAAATTAACAAACTTAGAAATGAAAAGGGGGATATAACAACAGAAACTGAGGAAATCCAAAAAATCATCAGATGCTACTACAAGAGCTTATACTCAACACAACTGGAGAATCTGGAGGAAATGGACAATTTCCATGACAGATACCAAATACCAAAATTAAATCAGATCATCTAAACAGTCCCATAACACCTAAAGAAATAGAAGGAGTCATAGAAAGTCTTCCAACGAAAAAAAAGCACAGGACCAGATAGTTTCAGTGCAGAATTCTATCAGACCTTCAAAGAAGACTTAACACCAATACTCTTCAAACTATTCCACAAAATAGAAACAGAAGGAACACTACCCAATTCCTTCTACGAAGCCACAATTACGCTGATACCAAAACCACACAAAGATCCAACAAAGAAAGAGAACTTCAGGCCAATTTCTCTTATGAACATCGATGCAAAAATAAAATTCTTGCCAACCGAATCCAAGAACACATCAAAACAATCATCCACCATGATCAAGTAGGCTTTATCCCAGGAATGCGGGGTTGGTTCCCCTTAGCTGGAGTGCTAATTGGGTCTGTCAGGTGGCCAGGATGGTGGTGTGAGCATGCTCCCTGAGAGTGCTGGGAGAGTCTGCTGGGCTAACAACCTCCTGGCCTGGTCGGCACACAGATGGCCCACCTAGCAGCCCAGGGCCTGGGGGCAGTCCAGGTCCTGACTGTCTTAGATCCCAGCTATGTCAGCCTTGGCCTAGCCTGTTAGCTGGTTTTGTCTGCTAGGACTCTCTGGCTTCCAGTAGGCAAAATGGCGGTGGCGCTCGCATGCGTGCGTGCTGGCCCGGGTAAACAACCTCCTGGCCGAGTTTGCACACCAGTGGCCCCCCCGACCAGCCCAGGACCTGGGTGCAGGCCAACGCCCATTGAGCTTAGACCCCCGCTATGTTGGTCTCCGGTTATATTTGCGTACCTCAGTCTGTCTGATTTCTCTGGCGTCCAAGAACCAATATGGAGGCCTTGTAACTGACTGGCGGGAGGCAGAGTTCTGAAGTGATTTCTGTGTGGTGAAAGGCTCCGTAAATCCGCTGCTGCTTGCAGCCTGGCTGGCCAGCGATGGCCAGTGGTCGTGGGCACAGGATCTGCCTGGACCCTGTCAGCTTGGTTCCACTGCTGATGGCCCTTCCTCTGGACCAGTCACTGCTGCTGTTGCTGCCGCCGCCGTCGCTACTGCCGCCCCTCTAGGATCAGTTTTAAGCCATATCATTGAATGCAGAATATGCCAAAAACACCATTATATACATGTCTATTACATAATTATTTTATGATATAGGCATGTGTGTGTATCAATAAATAAATGCAATATAGTATGTCTCCATTCCCATTCTGTAGCCTTTTTGCATACAAATACAATATATATGAACACTGAAAAGTGGAATAAAGTGTTTAGGAAATAATTTGCTTTAACTATTCAGTACCTTTATTTATAATATTTGACGTTTAACATGTTAAATATTATTTTGAATAAAAAGAAAACTTTGGGCAATGATATTTGGACAGGATGATTTGGTTTCAGAGATGTAAATTTCTATAGGAGAGTTATGTAGAGAATTAAAGTATTCTAAGATTGATAGTGGAATGGAGCCAAGATAATGTGACCTCTGTACTTCATTGTGCATAAGAAAAGTTATTCTACTTCAAAGCCATTAATTTTTAGAACACAGTACCAAAACCAAATTCATTTTACAAGTAACTGTCAGTATTCATTGAGCATATACTTTGTGACGCATGCCATCTTAATTATCATGTATAGCTTTTAAATAGATACCAGCATTCTGAGCACATTACAAAAAAATTATGATTGCTACAGAGTAATTTCTTCTCACATTCATTCAATATACAAGTGTTCATGGCTTGTCTTCAGCAGAAAAATATATATTCCAATAGATTTATTCTTTTATGTCACTACAGAAGTTAATTTTTGCTCAAAGGAGAATTAGCAGTATAACTAATGGGATCATGCTTGGCTTTTACAGGCTATTCAAGTATTCAGTGCTCTGTCTGTAACAATGAATGCTAATTCACAATGAGGGAAAACTCAGTATGGTGAAATGTGAAGAGAGTTGAGGTTCTGTGTCCTTCTTAGAAAGGTTTCGTTTCAATTCTCAATTTCTCTACACAGCCTCAATGTCTCCTCCAATACTGTGAAGTTCAGAGTAAGCTCGGCCATACAATCGCTCCTGATATTGTAGGCATGAGGAACAACATTTCTATTTCCTCCCACCTCAAAATACAGGAACTCATTGAAGCTGGCTCCCAGGAGCAGAAGTGGGTAGATGATCCAGGAGAAGAACCTCTGCTGCTTGTCACTCACAGCTAGGATTCCATTATGCTTCTGAACAGCATTTCTTAAGAAAACAGGCTTTTATTATGATCAAGATTTCCCCTAAACTTCACTTTGAAGAACATCAGTGTTTTTCTTCATGTAGCCTTTTAAAAACATTTATTTATTAATTTATTTATTTTCTGTTTAGGCCTTATTTTATCTTTTGGAAATACTAAGTGAAACTTTTTTTTTTTTTTTGGTTTCTTCACATATGCTTGATTTCCTTACTTTCAGTCCAGAGGACAGAGCAGATTGTGATTTTTTGACACCACACAATCCTGGCCTGACCAGTCCAAGCTTTCTCACCTTCACTGGGCTCCATTCCTCTGGCAACAATGATGTCCTGAAGAGACAAGGAATCATTGAAGGTATGGATGCACATAATGCAAAATTTTGGCCCTTTGCCCACTCTATTCCCATCAATCTCTTAAATGGTTTTTGAAGACAGTCTTTGTTAAGTGACTTCCATTTATTTCTTCAATGCATTACAATGAAGGGAAAATACCTTATCAAAGATTAATTTTCCCACATATATTGCTCCTTCATTAATCAGTAAAAATTTTAAGGCAATCCATAAATATCAATGAATAAATCAAAGGGATTTGGTTATTGATTTTGTGCATAAAATATATTTGAAAATCCCAGATTTATACATGGTAACTATTAAAAGTGAAATCTCTTGCTTTGCTGATATCTGCTACAGGTATGAAGAGTGCAGAAGTAGAAAAGAACTCTGGACATCTAGAGGTATATAGTTTTGTTTTTCTGCACCTTCACACAGTGTTCTGCTGAATCCTCTTTTTTCCTGACACCAGGGTATCTTGGTAATCAGGAGCCAAGCAATATCACAAAGTCATACTACACTACAAACCTTATAGATGAGATTTATTTGGATGAAACACACAGACTGGCAGTCACCTCTGAACAGGAGCAACAGCAGTGGGGGTGGGCAGAGTGATGGGTTTTTATATGTTTTTGGAGCATGCTCACTGGGCTAGTGGCAAAGTACAGCACATCCAGAAGTATTGCTTGGCTGTTAACTCTGAAACACTGTTTGGCCTGAGTCATACTGAATTTTAATGCTGAGTCATGGAGAGGGATTTCCAAGTCTCAGCTCAGGGACAGGTCAGAGGTGGAGTGATTTTCCACTGGCCTCTTATACTACACCTCCTAGAGCCTATGATAGCAAATAAGTAAGTGTTCCTAAGTCTTTCTTCTATTACATAGAATATGCTGGGTTCTTGGCCTATAAGTTGTCTTCAGTGTCAAGAGGTATTTATCCTATTTCACCAAGGGGAAAGTTGGTAATATATAACTGTGATCATAGCTACTCAATGGCAAAGTGACCAGTCACTTTGTCAGTCAGCATTTGACCCCAAGGAATTGAGGTCAGGGCCACATTGTGAATTCTGGCAGATACTCAGTGTGTGCTGGAGAACTGTACAGTGGATTATAGGCTATAAAATATCATCCTTTCTAAAACTGCAAGTACTTACTAGTTCTTCTAACTGGAAATGGACTCAGCATACCTAGTCTCAGGCCTAACCAAGGAGTACTTACCTAACAGTGTCAGACTGCACTAGTGAGTACTTACTTCACTCAGTGTCATTCTCATGCCACTAGACCCCACCCCTTCTGAGCTTCTTTAATTTGATGGTTTATGTTCTGCCATAATATTTTGAAATATTAGCTGTTTGTTACAAAAAATGGAGAAAATAGGAAAAGAATAGAAAAATTTCCATATACAGTGACAGGCCCAGTGGTGAGCAGAGAGACTGATCCTGACAACGAGAAACAGATCATGAAAGGTGTGAATGTGTAATTATGTCCCTGTGTTAATGACTCTGGGGCCCTCTTGACTGAAGGAGATCGATCCACTGGACCACATCTGATTCATTAAGCAACAGATTACTGGAATGCTTTCTAGATGTTGACTGAGAGAAAATAACAGTAATTAAAGTACTATGAATGTAGGTAAGATACAGGTTGATTATATTATATTAAAAAATAGCAAATCAGAAGAAGACATTTGGATCTTGCTATTTATCCATCAGACCTGCCTTTTGAAACTGCCTTTGTTACCTATACTCTGGTCACAGAAGTTTTTTGGGCTGTTAAGAGTTATAGCCTATTCAACAGGATGGTTGAAGAATCCTTGTGTTTTCTGCAAGAGTGCATGATACTAGGCTTTGGTTTGTGTAGCTAGCAGCCATGCTCATGAACCTTCTTAGCAGAAGTGATGTCAAGTAGCTATAAGAGTGCTATTCTGGTTTCCCTTGACTTTTAAATTAATATATATAGTGTAGTAGCTTAAAGCAAAACAAATGTATTCTGTATGCCCAAAGTCTTACTAGCATCTCAAGGGCTAAAATTAAGATGTCAGCAAGGCTGCCTTGTTTGCCAAGTCTCTGTAGGGATGTATCTATCTCATTATCTTCTCTAGTTTCTAGAGTTATCTATCTTCCTTAGGTCACAGGACCAAAGATTGTGGCATTACAACACTCTGCCTGGCCTTCTGTCCTTATGACCTCATGCCCATCATTGGCAATAATCTAGAAAAGTTCTCTAAGTATACCACTCCCTCTTTTCTTTCTTGCAGTGCTGTGATTAAACTTAAGGGCCCTGGCCTAGTGGTAGAACACTTATAAAGCATGCAAGGATCAGGATAACATAGGGCTAAAACAGATGATCTTGATTCAAGGTCATTACATCTCTTCTGCAGAAGGCTTTTTGTCATGAATAGCTTCCAAGATGAGAAAATCTCTGAGAAATAACGATTTAAAATACCACATATGGCATAACTGGGAATATTTGCCTAGTATTGGAAGGTCCTGTCCCATAGGGCAACCAAAATAATCACTGTGAAAGCCTAATGTGCTTCATCCCCAGAGAGACACAAAGGTTTATTCATTTGGACAAGCTCAGTGAGGCTAAATTTAAGGATAATTTAAATCTGCCAGTAGCCTAGCTGGGACATGGCATATTAAAATCTGGGAATTGCTTTTGGAGCACTGAGAAGAATAAAATTAGCAAACAATATATACCACTTCTCTATTAAATGTATCCAATATAACTTTGAAACATTTCTAATTTTAAGCATAACTGGATTAATTGAATAAGGTTATTGAGCCAGGTATGATGGTGCAGACGTAATCTTTGCACTTGGGAGGTAAAGGCAGGAGGATAATGAATTCAAGGCCAGCCTGGGCTATATGAAGCTCTGTCTCAGAACACAATGAAAGCTGTTACTTTAACTTAGAGAATTTCAAACTTCAAATGAGATCTCAACTTTCCTGCCAAGTGCTATAATCCACTCTACAATAAAAGTGACTAATGAATGATAGGTACATATGACAAGGAGCTATAAGTCACCTCTCCCTAGAATTTTTACATTGTAATTGTTTAAAACTTCTTTGGTGAAACATAAATTGAAATTAATGCTATTTTCCTTTAAAATAACCAGATTGGAATTTCTAGTGTTCCTTTTTTTAAAAAAAATATTTTTATTTTATGTGCATTGGGGTTTTGCCTGCATATATGTTTGAAGGTACCAAATCCCCTAGAACTGGAGGTACAGACAGTTGTGACCTGACATATTCGTGCTGGGAATTGAACCCAGGTCCTCTGAAAGAGGATTCAGAGCTTTTTAACCACTAAGCCATCTCTCCAGCCCCTTTCACATTCTTTTTCTTTTTTTTTTTTTTATTGAATATAATCTTCATTTACACTTCAAATGCTAAAACCTTTCCCCGTTTTCCTCCTCCCAGAAAACCCCGTCCCTCTTCCTACCCCTGCCTCCAAGTATATGCCCCCACCCATGCTACCTCTTCCCACCCTGATTTCCCTTTGTTGGGGTTTCTATTGAGATGTCACAGGTCCAAGGACCTCTCCTCCCACTGATGCCTGACAAGGCATTCCTCTGCCACACTTTTGGCTGGAACCATGTGTACCCCTTGGTTGATGGCTTAGTCCCTGGGAATTCTGGGAGATCTGGGTGGCTGACATCGTTGTTCTTCCCATGGGGCTGTAAACCCCTTCAGCTCCTCCAGTCTGCCCTCCAACTCCTCCATTGGGGACCCCATGCTCAGTCCAATGGTTGGCTGCTAGTATCTGCCTCCGTATGTGTAAGGCTCTGACAGGGCCACTCCAGAGACAGCTATAACAGGCTCCTTCCAGTATGCACTTCTTGTTGTCCATAATAGTGTCTGGGTTTGGTGACTGTTTATAGGATCAATCCCCAGGTAGGGCAGTCTCTGGGTGGCCTTTCTTTCATTCTCTGCTCCACACTTTGTCTCCATTATTGCTCCTGTGAGTATTTTGTTCCCTTTCTCAGAGGAACCAAAGCACCCCCCTCTTCAGTCCTCCTCCTTCTTGAGCTTCCTGTGGTCTGTGAATTTTAACTTGTTTATTTTGAGCTTTTGGGCTAACATTCACTTATCAGTGAGTGCATGCCTTGTGTGTTCTTTCGTGATTGCATTACCTCACTCAGGAAGACACTTCCTAGTTCCATCCATTTGCCTAAGAATTTCATGAATTCATTGATTTTAATTGCCGAATAGTACACCATCGTGTATATATACCACAATTTCTGTATCCATTCCTCTGTTGAAGGACATCTGGGTTCTTTCCAGCTTCTGGCTATTATAAATAAGGCTGCTATGAAA
The DNA here is from genome assembly GCF_947179515.1 of Apodemus sylvaticus. Classification (NCBI taxonomy): domain Eukaryota; kingdom Metazoa; phylum Chordata; class Mammalia; order Rodentia; family Muridae; genus Apodemus; species Apodemus sylvaticus. The sequence continues at coordinate 107,541,126 of NC_067475.1, forward strand.
ATAATGGAGCATGTGTCCTTATTACGTGTCCTTATCACTATCTTCTCTGTATATGCCCAGGAGTGGTATAGCTGGGTCTTCAGGTAGTATCATGTCTAATTTTCTGAAGAACCACCAAACTGATTTCCTGGGTGGTTTTACCAGCTTGCAATCCCACCAACAATGGAGAAGTGTTCCTCTTTCCCCACATCCTTGCCAGTACCTGTTTTCTCCTGAGTTTTTGATCTTAGCTATTCTGACTAGTATGAGGTGAAATCTCAGGGTTGTTTTTATTTGCCTTTCCCTGATAACTAAGCATGCTGAACAGTTCTTTAGGTGCTTCAGAGCCATCCAGCATTTCTCAGTCAAGAATTCCCTGTTTAGCTCTATACCCCATTTTTAAGCAGCGTTATTGGACTCTCTAGAGTCTAACTTCTTGAGTTCTTTGTATATCTTGGATACTAGCCCTCTGTCTGGTAAAGATCTGGTAAAGATCTTTTCCCAATTTGTTGGTTACCTTTTTGTCCTACTGACACTGTCCTTTGCCTTATAGAAGCTTTGCAGTTTTAGGAGGTCCCATTTGTCAATTCTTATTCTTACAGCATAAGCCATTGGTGTTCTATTCAGGAAACCCCTGTGCCCATGTATTGAAGGTTCTTCCCCACTTTTTCTCTATAAGTTTCAGTGTTTCTGGTTTTATGTGTAGGTCCTTAATCCACTTTGACTTGGACTTTATAAGAGATAAAAATGAGTCAATTTGCATTTTTCTGCGTGCTGACCTCTTGTTGATCCAGCACCATTTGTTTAAAATCCTGTCTTTTTTCCACTGGATGTTTTTTAGCTCCTTTCTCAAATATCAAGTGACCCTTAGTGTGAGGGTACTTTTCTGGGTCTTCAGTTCTATTCCATTGATCTTCCTGACTGTCTCCATACCAATTACAGTTTTTATCACTATTACTTGGTAGTAGATCTTGAGGTCAGGGATGGTGATTCCCCGAAGAGATCTTTTGTTGTGGAGAATAGTTTTTTGTTGAGCCTATCCTGGGTTTTTTGTACTCCAAGATAAATTTAAGAATTGCTCTTTCTAGATCTATGAAGAATTGATTTGGAATTTTGATGGGGATTGCATTGAATCTGTAGATTGCTTTCAGCAAGATGGCCATTTTTACTACATTAATCCTGCCAATCCATGAGCATGGAAGATCTTGTCATCTTCTGAGATCTTAGATTTCTTTCTTCAGAAGCTTGAAGTTCTTGTCATACAGATCTTTCATTAATTTGCTTAGAGTCACACCAAGGTATGTAATATTATTTGTGACTATTGTAAAGGGCATCATTTCCCTAATTTCTTTCTCAGCTTGTTTAACTTTTGAATAGAGGAAGGCTACTGATTTCTTTGAGTTAATTTTATATCCAGCCACTTTGCTGAACTTTATCAGTTTTAGGAGTTCTCTGTTGGAAGTTTTGGGATGGCTTAAGCAAACTATGATATCATCTGCAAATATTGATATTTTGACTTCTTCCTTTCCAATTAGTATACCTTTGAGTCCTTTTGTCTAACTGCTCTAGCTAGGATTTCAAGTACTATATTGAATAGATAGGGAGAGAATGGACAGCTTGTCTGGTCCCCGATTCTAATGGGATTACTTCAAATTTCTCTCCATTTAGTTTGATATTGGCTACTGGTTTGCAGTATGTTGCTTTCACTATGTTTAGATATGGGCCTTGGATTGCTCATCTCTCCAAGACTTTTATCATGAAGGAATGCTGGATTTTGTCAAAAGCCTTTTCAGTATCTAATGAAATGACGATGTGGTTTTTTTTCCATGAGTTTGTTTATGTAGTGGATTACATTGATGTATTTCCATATACTGAACCATTCCTGCATCCCTAGGATGAATCCTACTTGATCTTGGTGAATTATCATTTTGATGCATTTTGGATTCGGTTGGCCAGAATTTTGTTCAGTATGTTTGCATTGATGTTCATAAGGGAGATTGGTCTGCAGTTCTATTTCCTTGTTTGGTTTTTGCTTGGTTTAGGAATAAGCGTTATTGTGGCTTCATAGAATGAGTTGGGTAGTGTTCCTTGAGTTTCTACTTTCATGGAATAGCTTGAAGAATATCGGTATTAACTCTTCTTTGAAGATCTGATAGAATTCCCTGCTAAACCCATCTGGCCCTGGGCTTTTATTTGATGGGAGACTATTTTTTTTTAAATATTTTTATTTTCTATATTCTTTGTTTACATTCCAAATGATTTCCCCTTTCCCGGATCCCCCATCCCCATATGTCCCATAAACCTTCTTCTCTCCATCTATTCTCCAATGACCTCCCTCCTTTTTTTCTCTGTCTTTATATTCCCCTCCAATGCTAGATCAATCCTTTCCAGGATCAGGACCTTCTCCATACTTCTTCATGGGAGTCATTTGTTATGCAATTTGTGCCTTGGGTATTCAAGGCTTCTGGGCTAATTAATATCCACTTATTAGAGATTGCATTCCATGTGTATTCTTTTGTGACTGGATTACCTCACTTAAGATGATATTTTCCAGATCAAACCATTTGCCTAAAAATTTTGTGAATTCATTGTTTCTAATTGCTGAGTAGTATTCCATTGTGTAAATATACCACATTTTCTGTATCCATTCCTCCTTTGAGGGGCGTCTGGGTTCTTTCCAGCTTCTGGCTATTATAAATAAGGCTGCTATGAACATAATGGAGCATGTGTCTTTATTGCATGCCGGGGAATCCTTTGGGTATATGCCCAGGAGTGGTATAGCAGGGTCCTCCAGAAGTGTCATGTCCAGTTTTCTTAGGAAACGCCAGACTGATAACAACTGCTTCTATTTCCTCAGGACTTATGGGATTATTTAGATGGTTTATCCAATCTTGGTTGGTTTTTTTTTATTAGATGTATTCTTTATTTACATTACAAATGATTTCCCCTTTTCTGGCTCCCCACTCCCCTCAATTCCCATAATCCCTCTTCCCTCCCCCTGTTCCTCTATCTACTCCTTCCCACTTCCCTGTTCTGGTAATTCCCCTATACTGTTGCATTGAGTCTTTCCAGAATGAGGAGCCAGTCCTCCGTTCTTTTTGGACATCATTTAATATGTAGATTATTTCTTGGGTATTCAAAGTTTCTAGGTTAATATCCACTTACCAGTGAGTGCATACCATGATTGATCTTTTGAGAATGGGTTACCTCACTTAGTATGATGTTCTCCAGCTCCATCCATTTGTCTACAAATTTCATGAATTCATTGTTTCTAATGGCTGAATAGTACTCCATTGTGTATATATACCACATTTTTTGCAACCACTCCTCTGTTGAGGGACACATGGGTTCTTTCCAGCTTCTGGCTACTACAAATAAGGCTGCTATGAACATAGTGGAGCATGTGTCCTTATTACATGCTGGGAAATCCTCTGTGTATATGCCCAGGAGTGGTATAGCAGGGGCCTCCGGAAGTGCCATGCCCAGTTTTCTGAGGAACCTCCAGACAGATTTCCAAAGTGGTTGCACCATCTTACAATCCCACCAGCAGTGGAGGAGTGTTCCTCTTTCTCCACATCCTCACCAGCACCTGCTGTCTCCTGAGTTTTTGACCTTAGCCATTCTGACTGGTGTGAGGTGAAATCTCAGGGTTGTTTTGATTTGCATTTCCCAATCCTGTTTTAATGTTGGCACCTGGTATGGTTCTAGAAAGTTCTCCATTTCCTCCAGATTTTCAAATTTTGTATTGCCTCTGTGCCCTCTGGTTAGTCTAGCTAAGGGTTTATCTATCTTGCTGATTTTCTCAAAAAAACAGCTCCTTGTTTTATTGATTCAGTGAATATATCTTTTTGTTTCTATTTGGTTGATTTCAGCCCTGAGTTTGATTATTTCCTGCCATCTACTCCTCTTGGGTGTGTTTGCTTCTTTATATTCTAGAGCTTTCAGGTGCATTGTCAAGCTGCTAGTGTAAGATCTCTCCATTTCTTTTCAGAGGCCCTTAGAGGTATCAGATTTCCTCTTAGCACTGCTTTCATTGTATCCCATAAGTTTTGCAATGATGTGTCTTCATTTTCATTAAATTCTAAAAAGTCTTTAATTTCTTTCATTATTTCTTCCTTGACCAAGCTATGATTGAGAAGAGCAATGATCAAAGTTCACTTGTATATGTTTTATATTGTTTTTGTTTGAACTTAAGTCCAGCCTTAGGGCATGGTGATCTGATAAGGTGCATGGAATAATTTCAATATTTCTGTATTTGTTGAGACCTGTTTTGTGACCAAATATATGGCGAATTTTAGAGAAGTTCCCATGATGTGCTGAGAAGAAGGTATATTCTTTCGCTTTAGGATGGAATGTTCTACAAATATCTGTTAGATCTATTTGGTCCATAACTTCAGTTAGTTTCATTGTGTCTCTGTTTAGTTTCTGTTTCCATGATTTGTCCATTGTTGAGAGTGGAGTGTTGAAGTCTTCCACTATTATTGTATGGGGTGCAATGTGTGCCTTGAGCTTTAGTAAAGTTTCTTTTATGAATGTGGGTGCCGTTGCATTTGGAGCATAGCTGTTTAGAACTGAGAGTTCATCTTGATAGACTTTTCCTCCTTATCTTTTTGACAACTTTTGGTTGAACGTTGATTTTATGCGATATAAGAATGGCTACTCCAGCTTGTTTCTTGGGACCATTTGCTTGGAAAAATTGTTTTCCAATCCTTGTCTCTGAAGTAGTGACTGCCTTTGTCACTGAAGTGGATTTTTCTTGTATTCAACAAAATATTGGGTCCTGTTTACATATCCAGTCTGATAGTCTTTGTCTTTGTATTAGAGAATTGAGACCATTGATGCTGAGATATTAAAGAAAAGTGATTGTTGCTTACTGTTATCTTCTTTGTTAAAGGTGAAATTCAGTTTGTGTGGATATCTTCTTTTGGGTTTGTGGAAAGAAGATTATTTTATTGTTTTTTCTAGAATGTGTTTCCCTGCCTTGTGTTGGTATTTTCCTCCCATTATCCATTGTAGAGCTGGATTTGTGGAAAGATATTGTGTAAATTTGCTCTTGTAATAGAATGTCTTATTTTCTCCAGCTATGGTAATTGAGTGTTTTGCTGGTATAGTAGTCTGGGCTGACATTTATGTTCTCTTAAGGTCTGTATAACATCTGCCTAGGATCTTCTAGCTTTCATAGTTTCTGGTGAGAAGTATGGTGTAATTCTGATATATCTGCCTTTATATGTTATTTGACCTTTTCCCCTTATGTCTTTTAATATTCATTCTTTGTTTAGTGCATTTTGTGTTTTGATTATTATACAACAAGATGAATTTCTGCTCTAATCCAGTCTGTTTGGAGTTCTGTAGTCTTCTTGTATATTCATGTGCATCTCTTTCTTTAGGTTATACTTTTCTATAATTTTGTTGAAGATATTTACTGGCCCTTTAAGATGTAAATTTTAGCTCTCTTCTGTACTTATAATCCTTAGGTTTGGTTCTCTCATTGTGTCCTGGATATCCTGGATGTTTTGGGTTATAAGGTTTTTGCTTTTTGCGTTTTCTTTGACTGTTGAGTCAATGTTTTCTATGGAATCTTCAGCATCTGAGATTCTTTCTTCTATCTCTTATATTCTGACTATATATATATATATATATATATATATATATATATATAGATAGATATAGATATAGATATATAGATATAGATATATAGATATAGATATAGATATAATGACTATATCTATGACTCCAGAATTCTTTCCAAGGATTTCTATTTCCAGAGATGTCTCACTTTACAATTTCTTTATTGTTTCTACTTCCAGTTTTAGATCCTGGATAGTTTTGTTCAGTTCCTTCACTTGTTTGTGTTTTCCTGTAATTCTTTAAGAGATTTTTGTGTTTCCTCTTTAAGGGCTTATACCTGTTGACCGATGTTCTCCTGTGTTTCTTTAAGTGATTTTTTTGTGTTTCCACTTTTAGGGCTTCTACCTGTTGACCCATGTTCTCCTGTGTTTCTTTAAGGGATTTTTGTGTTTCCTCTTTAAGGGCTTCTGCCTGTTGACCCATGTTCTCCTGTGTTTCTTTAAGGGATTTTTGTATTTCTACTTTAAGGGCTTCTACTTGTTGACCCATATTCTCCTGTATTTCTTTAAGGGATTCCTGTGTTTCCCCTTTAAGTGCTGCTACCTGTTGACCCATATTCTCCTGTATTTCTCTAAGAGAGTTATTTATGTGGCTTAAGTCTTCTATCAGTATTATGAGATGTGATTTTAAATCCAACTCTTGCATTTTTCATGTGATGGACTATCCAGGATTTGCTGTTGTGGGAGAACTGGGTTCTGATGGTGCCATGTTGCCTTGGCTTCTGTTGGTAATGATCTTGTGTTTGCCTTTAGCCCTCTAGTTATCTCTGGTGTTAGCTGGTCTTGCTGTCTCTGACTGTGGCTTCTCTGTCCTGTAAGCCTATGTAGCTGTACTTCTGTGATTCCAGTTCTCTCAAATGTCCTGCATATGGTTGATTCTCCAGGAAGTATCAGGAGATGAGGTCTTCCCTGTGGAAGACCTGGCCAGAGTCACATGCCCTCTAGAAAGTATCAGGAGATGGGGTCTTCCCTGTGGCCAAACTGGCAGGGCTCTACCACAGCAGAATGAACAGGGCAGGCGGTGGCAGAGGAAGGGGTCATATTCTTTTTCAAAGTAAAATTTTATTCTATCAAGCAATAGAAAGAAAATCAGAATTAAAATTCCCTTTTAAAAATTAATCAAATAAACTGTTAAGCCTTCCCCTCTAGCATAGCTATAGCTATTTTATTCTATGCCTGTTAGCTATTTCATATTGCTGTTTTAATATCCCTACCAGATGCAGGAAAAAATTAACTCAGAGCAGGGTCATGCTGACCCCATAGCCCGATATGTTCTGTATGCTATGAGGTTTGTTAAACTTAAGAAATTCCACAACCCTAAGCTTCACTTAGTCCCCATCTAACTAAAGGTCAATGTGAACTGTTAGGTCTAAAATAGCTTGAGTCAGAGCCAATCACCAGGTAGCCCTTCCAGCAGCTGCATATGAGCTCACTGTGAGTTTTTTAGTTTTAGCCTTTATAAGCTGGCCATGAGAAATGTTTGGGTCATAGCTTTCAGCTCCCAAAGCAGATCTGAGCTATGTCCCTGATTGATCAATCTTAAGGTGTACATTTAATAAATTATCACTGTCTGACTAAGATAAATGTTTCATTCACTGGGCAACAACGGCACCACACCCCAACAAAAACAAACATAAATATTCAGAATAGGTGAAAAGAAGAGATTGCAGAAACTGGCCAACAGTTGGGCCTGTGTTAAAAGACTGCTTCAAACAGAACTAAACAGCAAATTCTCTCGTGTGTTTCATCTGTTGGCCATACTTTTCTTCCCACGGTTCCAAAAACTTTTTAATCTGCATTAGAAATTATATAATGAAAGCTAAGAATATTCACTTCATACATTTAGATGCTTTAAGAATTAATAGAATATACCTTGTAGTTTGGAAAGTTTGCTGGTTTATAAGAACTCAAATAAATAGAATCTACCAAAAGATCATTTATTAACATTGAAAAGTTACACTAAAAAGCATAGAATATTTGGGTGAAGGACTTTTAAATAAGAAAGCAGTCTGAATTACAGATATGTTAACTTTTTGGAATGGTGAAGAGCAATATTTTCAGAGAAAGCATCTGTTTGACAAATTAGAATTTGCACTAAAGCTTTTATCACTTTGTATCAAAAGGCAGAGAGAGAAATGCATGCTGATACCTAATACCTTCTTTCTATTTATACAGAATCTGGGATCTCAGCCAGGGAACTGTGTCACCCAAAGTGGGTGGGGATTCCCCAATTCAATTAGCATAATCAAGATAACTGCCCCCAGACATGCCAAAAGGCTAACCTAACCCTTGATAATCCTTCACATGTGTGTCCTGAGCTCTCTACCCAGAGTGAATCTAGATTCTCATCAAATTGTCTGTGGATATTAGCCAGCACACTTGCTTCACTTTTTATGATTTTTAAATATAATTTTGTTACAATTTTTTAACAGAATAATTTTTCTTTTATACTATAAACAGTAAAACAGAATACAGTGCAAAAATTCATTTCTTATGAGAAACTGATTATTTCTGCATTAATATCCATCACATAAATTAATTTTACTAGAAATAAGAAAATATAATATTCCTAATAATTATTTCCAAATGTAGGTAATAACCATTATATAGTAATTAATAGCAAATTAAGGTAATAATAATTTTAAAGTGATATAGTTTAGTTGAATACTCTAATCAGTACTCTTGTATGGTTACAATAAATAAATATTATAAATAACAACTTCAGTTGTATTACTAGTATTCCTTTTACAAGAATGCTGGCATTTTTAGAGCCTGTTTGTTTCAAGTTGGCCTCTCTACTAAACACATCCTGTGATGTAAAGGTATGTGTGCGTTGCAATAGGAAGATGTTAGAAGTGCTTCTAACGAGTAAAGGGAGGAAATTCAACAGAGAAAGAAGCTGAAATATGATGCGTAAAAGCTTTCTCTCTCTCTCTTTTTTTCTCTTAAGAGTATCTTCAAACTGAAGCAAAGAGGTCAGCCTTACTATACTTACCAGTTGCCAGGTTGCTTGGCAAGAATAGCTCTCCAAGTTGCACCTGTAATCTTACTCAGTACCCAGCAGCTAAGGACACGGAGTTCTTTCATCTTAAGGGTGGTTGTATACCACAGTATCAACTGTAAGTATCAACAAAATCTATCTTCCAGCACACCCCGTTATTATGACCTTGATTTCACTAATACTGAAATTTATGCCTGTAAACAATGTCTGTCATCAAGCCCATATCACTAATTCTGAAGATCTAGAGGAAGGAATATCCTGTCTCCATAGCTGACACCCCATAAATCAAACAACTTTAAGTGTAATATGCACTAATGATTTTCACCCGAATTCTTTCTTAAGGCAATTCTAAAATATACATTTGTGCCTATAGTAGGTGCAGTGAGTATAGTGCCCAAAGAGGCTGAAAGGGGGTGCTAAATCCTCTGAGGCTAGAGTTACTGGCAGCTGAGAGACACCAGGCATGGATGCTGGGAACTGAATTTGGGTGCTTTGCAAGTTCATGTTTTTTACTGCTGAGCCATGTATCCAGCCCCAATTCATCTGAATTCTAATTTAAAATTTTCTTTCTAACACACAATTACCACTTAAAATTCTTAGAATAAATACCAAATTTTTCATTATTTGGTGCATAAGTACATGCCCCATTCTCCCAAGATTTTTCACTTCATTAAGTGGTATAATCATTATTCTAGTTGTTGAGATCAAGTCATCTTATTGGCTATATTTTCTTTCTTTCCATACATAGAAACCACTAGTGATGATATAGACTTTAAAAAATTTTTCTATCATCATGAACACTTACATACTATTTGTGATGGTTTATATACACTTGGCTAAGGGAGTGATTAAGAAGTGAGGCCTTGTCAGAATAAGTGTGCTTTTGTTAGAGTAGATGTGTTGCTCTGGGTGTGGATACTGTGAGAGGCCAGGAAAGGTCATTGGTAAAACTGCAGCATCAGTTGCAGTTGAGGGCCCAAGATTAAAGGAGTCATGCAAAGAAGTTGAGGCTTAACACCATGAAGAGAGCCTCTGAGAGACTATTGGTGACACCTAGTTGCAGCAGAAGACCCCAGTGTATTAGAGATGCTGTACCATGGGATTCAACCAGAGCCTAGAGTATTTAAGAACACAAAGCTGGAAATGTAACTCAAGCCCTTTGAGGGAGCCAAGAATATCAATATGGATCCTAGATATTGAAACAGGAAGTCGTTAAATTGAAGATGACTTGGAGACCCTAAGATGTTAAAGATGCCATAACCATCTGCTAAGGAAAACTGCTAACAGAGAGTGAAACCAACTCAGGAAAAAGAAGTTTGTTGCAATCAACAAAGATAGAAAAGGAGATGCAAATCTGAAGAAAGCTTTGACATCAGCCTTGGAGATGCAGAGTTTGGAGTTTGCCCAGCTGGTTTCCTGTCTTCCTTTGGGGTTTACAGTTAAGTGATTGGTTGAATCTTAAAAGAGACCTTGAACTTTGGACTTTTAAATTGTTGAGACTGCTATAGACTATGAGGCCTTTGGAAATTAAACTAAATATACTTTTTATTATGCTATGACTAAATATGACCCCCATAGACACATGAACAAGTCTATGAGGGCCAGGAAGTGGAAATGTGATGGTTTATATATGCTTGGTCCAGAAAGTATCACTATTAGGAGGTGAGGCCTTGCTACAGTAGATGTGGCCTTGTTGGAATAAATGTGTCACTGTGGGTGGGGGCTTTAGGACCCTCATCCTAGCTACTTGGGGGTCAGTCTTCTCCTAGAAGCCTTCAGATGAAGACGTAGAACTCTTCCTGCACCATGCCTGTCTGGATGCTGCCATGTTCCTGCCTTGATGATAATGTACTGAACCTCTGAACTTGTAAGCCAACACCGATTAAATGCTGTCTTGATAAGACTTGCCTTGCTCATGATGTCTGTTCACAGAAGTAAAACACTAAGACACTATTCAAACTGAATTTTCAAGTATCTTTGAGAATGATGAAGCCTTTCTTTGGAACGTAGGGGCTCAGGAACAAAATGGCTTTTTCTATGATTTTCATTCAGTCCAATGATTTTCAAATTCTTGTCTAATGAACTGTAGGAATAAAATTCATATATCACATATAATGGGTTCTAGAGAGAAGGTAATCATAGAATAATAGTTCTGTTTGAGAAACAGAGAGGAGAGGCAGAGGCAAAGCTAGAGAACTGATATCCTGTGTAACAAAAACTATTCCCAGGCCATAAGTTACTGCCAAGCTGCTTACTCCGCGTTTGTGGTGAGGAATGGGAAGGGGGACAAACTGTTCAGCCCAGTTGACACATCTAGACCACGAGATTGCTCTTTTCATTTTACTCAGGTATTCACTTACAAACAGCATGTAAGCTGCTACTTAGCAGATAACAAAGAAACAACCTGGGTGTTCTTTTGGAATTTCTGGCCTTGAATTGCTGCTCTGGGGTTCTGCAATAGTAAGCCTGTTTCTATCTTCTGTTTTCATGGACATGAATCTCTTTTCAAATTTAGACTCACAAGTCCTCTCTCTCTCTGCTTCCTCTTGCCTTGCACTATAATCCCAACACATTAGACAGAATGGGTATTTTCAATCTAAGGAACTTCATGCCTTCTTTCCTCAAAACTGACCAAAGATTTCAAATTGCCATCACAGCCATCTATAATTTTCCCTTAATCCCCTCTTTGGGTATATACATCCACCATACTGAAATCTCTCTAGACCATTTAAATTTCTATTTTCCCTAACTGGATAAATAGATAAATGTACAAATATATGTCTCTCATTGTCTTCAGCTTTCTAGTCAGAACCCCAGCCTTTCTAATGTTATCATCTGACACAAACCTACTTTGTAAAAGTGATTTTTACTATCTTTTTGTGAAATTAAACTTTATTTATTTTTTAAGTTGTGTGTATATGTAGGTGAAGGGTTATGTATATTAGTACTAGTATGAGAACCAGAGAAGGATATCAAATCTGGCGTTGACATTGCAGGGGGCTAAAAACCACCTGACATGGGGGCCTGGGAACTGAACTTCGGTTCTCTAGAAAAGCAAGAGCTGCCCTAAATCGTGAGCCATTTCAGCACCTCTAAATTTCATTTTCATATGTCAGTCCAAGTTGGTGGCAAGTTACCTTGCCAAAAATAAATATCCAGTCCATATGGCACAAAAAATAAAGTTGTCTGTGATGAGTAGAAGGTAAAGGTGGTTTGTCTCAATAGAGCAGTGTTTCAACAATAGGGCAACCTGGAAAGTATTGACAAGAAATATTTTCAGTTTCTAAAGGTCAACTTCAAAATTACAGAGAACACCCATTGGTGGTTAGATTTCATGGCGACTAATCAGGAAGTACATAGAAGGAATCACAAATGCTCCTACCACCCAGTTCATATAATTTTATTATATGTTTAAAGATGGTAAAATTGTACTGTCTCAACAATTCTTGCAACTCATGTTCAGATCTTATGAGACAATCTACCTCAATATATTCAGGGTTTTCCAGCAAGGCCAGTATTATAAACAAGTCAAAAGACAAATCTATCTTGAAGCATTCCTTATGTACATGAACACTTGATTAGCAGCATGGCAATGAGAAATAAAAGGTATCTCTTGAAAGTTCCTTACTGAGTGATGCTATTATGTTACAACAATTTTAGTGTGAACCTCAGGATGACTCATTAATCATTAGAAAACAACTCTAATCAGTGCAATGTGACTCTCACTTTAGGGCAAATGTTCTTGATTGAAAATAGCATCCAATTAATGAGGGGAAAAAAGTAAAATGATTGGCAAGAAAAAATTAAAACTTAGACTTAATGGCTTGATTTATTGCTATAAGAAATGAGTGACTTGAAATGCCCAGGTTGTTTTAATTACCTTGAACTCACCCTGTACTCTGAAGATTAGAGTCAGTTCCTTATGACAGAGGAAGTGTCCACTCTCTATCTAAAACCCAATCGGACCAGCATGGTGTTGTCATCTGGCAATGGAATACCTTAAAAGCCTACCCTCACTACAGCTAGATGACAAAGCTCTGGAGAAGGGTTTAACTTCAAGTGATATGAAGGACTCCCAGGAGGCTGTTTTGCAGAAACTAATATTGCTGGAAAGCATGTTCTTTTGTGGTTCCCTTCCTCTGTAGACTTTCTCCATATCAGATTTGATGGATGCTGTTCTAGAAGCCACCTTGAAGGGACTATGAAGAGGGAGGCCAACTAACTAAAAGACTTTGAGTACTTTTCTTTTTTTGTGTGAGAGAAATGTATTTCCACCACAGTTAAGCCATAGTGCTTTCAGTTTGTATACATGCACCCAAATTACTTATGAAAATATTATGACATGTGATATATTGTGGCCAGTAAAATTACTCTATGGTTCACAATAAAAGTCTAAATCTTAATGACAAATAAGAGTTATTGATCTATCATAATTACCTGGGTAACAGATGTTGTCCTCTATAACATTATCTCCTTTTTATGGAGCCCTGAAGTTTCTCTTGGTAAGATTATGAAACAAGAGAAAGAGTTAGGCACTTACGCTGACCTTGGCCTGTGGGAAGCCATATGACCTGTGCTTGACCTATAAGCAATAAAAACCGGAAAGTCTTTGAGAAAATTATTTTTTCTATCTTTCTGAAGAGATTGGTAAGTTAATTCTATCTCAGTAGATACTGAGAACCCCTCACAAGTTGTCTTTGTCTAGCCCCAGCTAATTTTCTTCAATGATTTATTATGGGCAACATCATAATATTATATACAATAACTATATAATACATCGATGTACATTTTGACCTCTACAGTCACTTAAGTAGGCTACATTTTATATTTGTACAAACAGCTTTTGTATTCCAGTCCCAGCCTCAACATGACCAAAAAGAACTGCATGGAATTTGTAAGTCAGTGTTCCCAGCTGGAACATATGATAGCTGTTTTAGTTGGCTCCATCAAGAGAACTTTTATGATATACAAATGTAATCATGACATTACATTCCTCAACTTGCTAATAGCTCTTGCTCACCAACAGGAGAGAAACTTTTAAATGTGTGAAATGCCATAAACTGTGTTTTGTAAAGAAGTAGTCTACAGGTTGGCTACACATCATTTTCAAAGCATAGTCACACTCACACACTTTAGCACAGCCCTCAACTAGATCGTCTGCATGTGTGAGTCATCCTGAGAATGTCCAACTCAGCACAGGGTGGGCCCTTTCAATGTTGCTTCTGTGATTATTCTGCTAATGACTAGCAGATTCATTATTTATAGCTTCTAACTGCATTTCAGACATTCTTCTTCTTTCATAGGGAATTTTCACTCCAATTTAGTCACTTTTAAATTATTCCATACTTCAGAAGAGCTCTTTTTAAAAATGCCAAGATTTTCTTAAAAATTAATTGTAATTTTAGTTAATATGCATAGTGAGAAAATGCCAGGGAAAGCATGCTGCTAAGATAAGGATTCTCTGCTCACAATTATTTGGTGTCGCATAAGAGTATGTCTTGCCCTAGGAGAGGCATTTTGATGGAGCAAGGTAAATGGCTCCAGCCCCTGGGTGGACTCATAAGCTGCAGTATCTGTCAGTCAGCATCTGTCTAGCACAGACTAATAAGTGACTTGTACTGGCTAGTTTTGTATGTCAACTTGACACAGGCTGGAGTTATCACAGAGAAAGGAGCTTCAGTTGGGAAAGTGCCTCCATGAGATCCAGCTGTGGGGCATTTTCTCAATTAGTGATCAAGTGGTGAGGGCCCCTTGTGGGTGGTTCCACCTTTGGGCTGGTGCTCTTGGGTTCTAAAGAGAGCAGGCTGAGCAAGCCAGGGGAAGCAAGCCAGTAAGAAACATCCCTCCATGGCCTCTGCATCAGCTCCTGCTTCCTGACCTGCTTGAGTTCCAGTCCTGACTTCCTTTAGTGATGAACTGCAACATGGAAGTGTAAGCTCAATAAACCCTTTCCTCCCCAACTTGCTTCTTGGTCATAATGTTTGTGCAGGAATAGAAACCCTGACTAAGACATGACTTATTTCTGAAAGTTAGAAAAAGGCATGCTATAAATACATGGTGTGAGCTGAGGCTGTAAGGGCTCATGGATATATTAAATTAATATCAGGAAAATCCAAGAACTTATCAGACCCAGCAAACCAAGCAAAGTACATAACTGCCCTGTCTAAACACCATAAAATGATGTATACCTTAAACTATGGTGGCATAGCATGGCTCCCCATCAGCCTCTCACTTCAGACCTGGAGTGTGTGTGTGTGTGTTTGTGTGTGTGTGCATTGAACCAGCAAACAAAAGACTCACTGACTGTCCCTGGAATTTTAGCTAGGCCCCATACCCCAATATTGGTAAAACTCAGTTATCAACTAAATATGCATGGCATTTTAATAATGCTTCAGACTCTACTTGTGTTGTCAGAATAATATAAGTCCCCAGATCCTACTATTTTTCTAAATTCAAATGGCTCATTTATTAAAAAGTTCAGTTAATAGCATGATTTACTGTATACTTACACATTTTAACTTCAGATGGAGTCAACTGTGGAAAAACTTTTAGCTTCAGCATACATTCTACATGCTGAAGTTAGCACGTCATTATCACTGTGATTGAAATTCACTATCCTGAAGCTCTGATAGGCTCATCTTAGTATTGTCCAAGTGATACACATTATCTTAGGCTGGGGGTGTAGCTAAGCAGTTAACTATTTACCTGACATGTGTGAAGACCCAGTACCACAGAGCCTGAGACTGTAAGGCAGAGGTGATAAAGATGCACACCACCTCAGCTGAGATAGACTGGAATAAATCAGGAAGGACAGTTCTTGTTCTTATTATTATATACCCTTTCTATACCATGACTGGAAATAAAACATACTGATGATTACATACTGATAGAATTTAATGAACAATTATTGATACTTAATGGGATTTTTCTTTGTACTGAAGTAGGCATCATTTTTTTCTTGTTGAAAGATTATTTTGTCTTTTAATGGTTCATAGAAATAAATGGCCTTATCTTCAGAATATACTTGATATCATGGAGACTCAAAAAGAGAGAAATATCTTGAGGTCTTTTAGTTGGGATAAGGAAGACTTTTATTTATTCATCCTGAGGAGGTGTCAGCATTAGATCTCAGAAATTATTACTTCCTTGAGAAGAAAGTGTTTGTTATTCTTTTTCTTAACATGTAATTGTTCATAGTATTAGGTTAAGGGGAGTTTGGGGGCTTAGTTCCATCTCTTGGTTTATTACAGAAGACAGGTGCTTAAGACAATAGTGTATTTCCTCAAAGATACAAACAGCTGAAATAGTTAAAGTCTTCTGCTGATATGGGCCACAGACTCCACTAAAAATTGTTTATTCTGTTAAGACAACAGAATCTTATTGCCTCTATTTTCCCTTTCTTTCCTCAGGGACCCATATTTCCAGTTTCTACACAAAATGGTCTCACAATATTTTTGGAGGAATGAGAGCGTAGATCCACGTCAATAGTCTCAGACTATTCTTGCAAGCCAGAAGCATCCAGCCTATGTTAGCTAGAGCCTTTTAAAGTTATCGTTAAACAAAATTTCCCAAAGGTAAGTAACATCTCTTGATGCTGGGTACTGCAAAATTTGCTTAGAACAGGGTCCTGGAGTATAGTTTGAGGCAGACAACAAAATTTGTTTGGTTCTAGGACTGTCTCATGAAGCATTGTGCTGAGCTCTCTCCTAGAGCTTCCATAGCCTGCTTGGAAGAATACGCACATAGGGGAGGTCCTATGGGTTCTGTGTAAGGAGTAATCCAAAATCCAGGACATGCAAGACCCAGTCACATGCTCCTTTGAAGCCCAGATTCCTAGAAGACACCAAGAAAGATGGGAAACTGTAGTCTTTCCTTTATTCCTGTAGTATTGGACTGACATATGGTCAACCCCCTATGCCCTTGAGGTATTTACCTTATAGCTAGAATGTATACTATACTACCCACCATCTAAGAAAAATACCATTAAAGTGTGTCTTGCATTTGTTCTCCCAAGAAACTCTGTTTTACACACAATCCTGACTGTTCATTAGGAGCCTGAAGACTTCATCTACAGAAGTATACCTCTCAATATATGTCCTGTTTATCCACTTAAATCCTGCCTCGGTGCCTATGAAGCCAGTTAGCCCTCTCCCGTCCACTGCCAATTGCTGTTGCTGGTGTATTACTATCTTTAGCACCTTAATATTGAAAAAGTAACATTTTTACCTGTAAGAATCAAGAATTACCTGAGGCACTTAGTAATTATCTGATGGTAGAACTTTTACTAGAGAAACTTAGGTAGAATTTTTAAAGGTAGCCATTCTGGAGCTTTGGAGGGTGAGACATCATCTCTTATAGTAGTTTATCTTTTTGCAGAGAGAACAAACCCTGCTATTTTAGAGCCCCACAGAGGGAGATTTTGAGTGTCATGGTTCCCTACAGTTTTTGATAAAATTTATCCCTTCAAGATGATCTCTTTAGCCTGAAGTCTCTCTGAGCTAGCTGGTTGTTATCTTCCTGGATAAATGTATTATTTCCTAGAGCTAAACTATTACAGTAATCGAGCTTGTTCTCTAACCTGTAATATTTCTCCCTAAGCCTTTTGTGATGTTGTTCTTTCATCTTTTGTTTTGTTTTGGTTTGTTTTGGTTTGTTTTGGTTTGGTTTTTAATGAAAAAAAAAAAAACTCCCTACATTAAATTTAAATATTCACTTGGAGTTTTTAGACCACTGCTTCTGTAGCTTATTCTCATGTCTGGAGTAGATGAATAAAATAAGTAAGTAGAAATAATGTAGTTTTATGACATAGACTTTTGATAAGGTTCAGTTAGATGATTAATAAAAGCAAAAAGCCAAACCATGGAAGTTTGCTTAAATCTCTCTCTCTCTCTCTCTCTCTCTCTCTCTCTCTCTCTCTCTCTCTCTCTCTCTCCATTTTATAGCTAAATAGCAAGAAGTGCCTTCAAAGATGGGAAGTCCTTACTCAATGTCACTTTACATCAAAATTTTTTATTCTTGTAATTTTTAGTGAGGATAGCCTATATTTTCTGCTTCCTCATGTACCTAAAAGAAAAAGTAAAGGGAAGAGATGAAAGAATACATTTCTGGACCAGGCACTAATTGTGTATCAATAGTACCAATCTGGTATATAATTTCCCTCCTGTATGAAGCAATGGTCCATGTCTATTGTTCCTTTAACTTGTCACAGATTGTCCACCTCTCCAGTAATTATTTCCAACATAGAATACCCATTGTCAAATTACTCATTAGGATCAGATGCCTTCTATTACCTGGCATAAAGTTTAAAGACAACAACACACACACATAGCAGCTAGATTTTTAATTTCTCATAAAATGGAGAAACATAAATTCACCTAATTCAATGTTGAATGTTATAAAATTCTCTTTCTTAAGCTATCATCTAATGAGAGTACTAAGAAGAAGATTGATAGAATTCTCTTATTAAAGGCTGTAACACAGACTCAGAAAACAGAATTGAAGAGGAAAGGTCAACAGAGTTCCCCTTTGCCTAAAGCTATCAGCTAATGCCTTTAGAAGACATCTCTAGAAAACAAACAGAAAAAGAAGCCCTTAAAATTATCACAGATATCCACAACTGGAAAATATGCAGAGAGTGAAAGACTTTGGAGCATGCAGTATTAAGTGATATGTCTTCATAAGCCCCTCTTTCCCCAAGATTCAGAGATTTCTGCAGAAGAGAAGCTGAAAAGATTCTAGGAGCCAGCCATGATAGACAACTTCAAGAGAACAGTGTCTACCAGCAGCAACAGAACTGATGTGCATATAAATTCACAGAACTGATGTGCATATAAATTCACAGAAACTGGCATTATACACAAGCCCTATACATGATCAAATCAGACAGTATCTCAGCATTAAAAAAATAAATTAAGGCAGGCTCTCACCACTAACCACGAAGTTGTCTGTAGCAGTATCATCTGACAAAGAGAAAATCAATTATTTTTCCAATGACATCTCATTTGGTTTATCAAATATACTCAAAGGTGGGCTCCAAATCCAGGAGCAGTTAACCAACACAAAATGAAATCAGTGGCATTTTTGTGAACTTTTGTTTCATTTTATTCTTTGTGCATTTTTTCTTTTCTTATTAGTTTATTTTTCTTATTAGTTTATTTCTTATTAGTTTATTTTTTAGTCTTAGTCAGGGTTCCTATTTCTGCACAAAATATCATGACCAAGAAGCAGCCTTATAGCTGGACCTCATAGAGGCATTTCTTCCCCTTAAGCTCCTTTCTCTGTGATAACTCCAGCATGTATCAAGTTGACACACAAAACCAGCCAGTACAGTTGTTTTAATTTTTATTTTTCTGTTTGTGCACAGGCTTTTTGTATGTGGGGAGAGGCTGTATTTTTTGATTGTTTTGGTTTCTTGTTTTATTTTTTAAGAGGAAAAATGCACTCTTATGTCTGGGTAGGTAGAGAGGATCTTAGAAGAATTTGGGGAGAGAAAAAATGTGATCAAAATATATTGTGTGAAAAAGTTTAATAAAAGAATACTGAAAACTAATTTCAGGTTAAGAGTATGGAATTCCAGTTTAGATCTAGAATGTGCTTCATTTGGGAATGCTTTTGCCATTTTGTCTAGGGCTGCTCACTTGGAGGTGAGAGAATAGCTTGGGGTATCTGAGAATTATCCTTTTGTGGTGACATCTCCTGCCCTCAAATCCCATGCACACATTTGAGTGTCTGAAATATGAAAGGAGTCTTCAATTTTATGGAAGCTTGAAGGTCAAAGCCTGTACATTGATAGCCTTAAGAAAGTAGGCTCAGCCACCAACCTGTGATATGCTAATTAAATAAATAAGGAATAGGAACTGGAAGGCTCAGTTCACAATCACCTGTATATAACTCCTATTCTAGGTACCTGGTACTCTCTTCTGGCCTCCACAGACACCCACATACATGCAGATAACATTCATATAAATGTATACACACATAAAAACATTGAAAGACAGAAGTGACATTGAAGGCCAGATTGTTAAGGTCTAGTAAAATATTAAGGCCTAGATGGAATATTAAGTCCTAGATGGAATATTAAGGACTAGGTAACTGTTACTTGGCTCTCCTGCCATTTTTGCTGTTACTAGTATTATGAGGAAACTTTCTCATATGTTATTCCTACTGTTACTCAGAAACTTTCTCAAGCCCACACTGATTACATATTCTATTATGTGCTCTCAAAAACCAATCACAATAGAAGTTAGTAGAACTGCTTTGTAGAGTTACCCACAATAAACTTGGTCTTGGACCAATCACCCAGCAGTACTTCCTGTACCTGTATATCAACTTCTATGGTATTTGCTTTTATAAGCTGCCCCTGGGATGGACCCCAACATAAGAGTCACATTTGCACCAATATAAGAAACTATATGGAACAAGCTTCCATTTTGAATTGGAGTCCAGTAAAGTTTAAATTCCTAAGATCTCCCTGGGAACTGATGTCTTACCTGGCAGAAAGAGTCATGTATACAGGTAACTGACATCCTGGTTGGCAACTTAAGACATGAATGTTAGACAAGTCTTGTCCTGATTGACAAGACATGAATGCTAGATAATGCAAATCCCCTACCACAGTTGAATACCCCACAGTTGAGGTAGGAAGGGTACAAGAAAGATTTTTTTCCTAAGGAAATCCCCTATCCCTAAATCCTGAATGGTGAAATAACTTGTTTATGAAATTTCAACTTAAAAACGTTGTAGGATCTTAACTCAAGATCACAGTTCTGCTCCTGAGCCTTGAACATGGTCCTGGTCAATGATTCTTGGGGTGTGGCATTCAAGTAACCATCCCTATTTGATTTAGATTGGTGTTTAAGTAATTTGTGTGACAAATCCCAGACCCCAACAAGATAAAGAAGATTTAATGTGGTCACCAGTAGTAAAATACCAGATTATGAAGTCCATTGTCCCCCTAAATCCATCTTCAGAGTCCTGACAAAAGCTTACAAAGAAGTAGGCCACTGAGGATGGATTCTCACATCATAATCAACTTTGAACACCAAAGTGAGGAAATCACTTAAAACATAAACATGAATGTCACTAATGTGGATGGAAACTCAACAACATGGATGAGAAATTAAAGATTACAGAGAAGAAAAAACTCACTAAAAGCAAGAACATTTAGTTTCTGTGAAACAAGCAGCAGACATGATATAAATACGCCGGTCCTAAATAGAATGCATCAGACTAGGTCAGGCAGCAAAAGGCCTATTAGGAAAGAAAAATAAGGTAGAGGAGATTTAACATTTCACAAATATCATGACAGAGAAAAGATCAAGCTTGAATACAGCTTTCTTAGCTTGTGTGGGGTTTTTTTTGTGCAGAATTCTTCCAGTCCTATTTCTTGCTTACATCATTCTGTATCTTATTTCATTGAGTTTGTCATTCGGCAGAGAATATATAGCTCAGCATCCATCTTCTAAATTGTTCAGAGTAAAAACTATTTGGGCCAAGATGGGCAATGGGTAGTTTTTCTTTTATTTAGGAACAATGCAACTTGATATAGAAATCCTGAGAAGGAACTGGAAATTAGACTTGAGTGATCTCAAAGACATGAAGTAAAAGAGACAATTGCCAGCAAACCACAGGAGAGAAAAACAAGGCCCTCTGGCTGGGAAATTTGAGAACATTGCAAAATTCACCTTGAGAGTAATGTGCTTATTGACCACTTTGGCTTTGAAATTGAAAACAGGATGTACAAAGCCACAGAGAAATGGATAAAAATCGGCTCCTGACAAAATTACAAATGGCAAGAAGCTTCTCTTCTAAGGAAGATGGGGAGAAAGCTCCTGTGCCTATAATTGGTACAGACCTAGTTTCTGGCTAGAATAGGGTGAGGGGGTAAATAATACAGAAATGGCCATGTATCTCATGTAATTTCTTAAATTTTAATTAAGAATACTGTTTAATACAAAGCACTCAAGCAATTTGTAAGTTGAATTAAATTAGAACCCAGGTCTACTATTAGTGAGATGGACTTTCCTAGGTTAATTTAACAGAAGAATCCTTCCGAATTGATTATTTAGACCACGAGCTTCATTGGTGTCACTGTTGTGGGAGCCAGAGCATCTGTGGTAAGTAACTGGCCCAGGAAGGGAGTACGGGTAGTTTGGTTGGGTGCTGCATGGATTCCTGATAATATTGAAAAAGAGATGGTATTGGAACTTTCCCAAAGAGAAAAGTTACAGAACTGAGACATAATTAAAACAATCAATCAATCAAAAAAAAAAAAAGACCCTAAACTATTTAAGAGGCTGGAGTCATGGCCCAGCAGTTAGGAGCATACACCACCATCCTTGCAGAGGACCTAGGTTTGGTACCAAACATTCAGGTCAGGTGGCTCACAATCACCTGTAACTCCAGTACCAAGAAATTTGATGCCTTCTCAAGGCCTCTGAGAGTACCAGGGACACTCCTGTAATTCATTCACACACACACACACACAATACATTTTAAAAACCAACAAACAAGTGTACTGGCAGATTTTGTGGGCCAACTTGACACAAGCTGGAGTTATCACAGAGAAAAGAGTCTCCCTTGAGGAAATGCCTCCATGAGATCCAGCTGTAAGGCATTTGCTCAATTAGTGATCAAGAGTGGGAGGGCCCATTGAAGATTGTGCCATCCCTGGGCTGGTAGCCCTGGGTTCTATAAGAAAGCAAGCTGATAAACAACTTCAGCAAAGTAGCAGGTTATAAAATCAACTCAAGCAAATCAGTGGCCTTCTTATACTCAAAGGATAAGCAGGCTGAGAAAGAAATTAGGGAAATGACCCCCTTCACAATAGCCACAAACAGTATAAAGTACCTTGGTGTGACTCTTACCAAACATGTGAAAGATCTGTATGACAAGAACTTCAAGACTCTGAAGAAGGAAATGGAAGAAGACCTCAAAAAATGGGAAAACCTCCCATGCTCATGGATCAGCAGGATCAATATAGTTAAAATGGCCATTTTTCCAAAAGCAATATACAGATTCAATGCAATACCCATCAAAATCCCAACTCAATTCTTCACAGAGTTAGAAAGAGCAATTCTCAAATTCATCTGGAATAACAAAAAACCCAGGATAGCTAAAACTATTCTCAGCAACAAAAGAAAATCTGGGGGAATCAGTATCCCTGACCTCAAGCAATACTACAGAGCAATAGTGTTAAAAACTGCATGGTATTGGTACAGTGACCGGCAGGCAGATCAATGAAACAGGATTGAAGATCCAGAAGTGAACACCTATGGCCACTTGATCCTCGACAAAGGAGCTGAAAACATCCAATGGAAAAAAGATAGCCTTTTCAACAAATGGTTCTGGTTCAACTGGAGGTCAGCATGCAGAAGAATGGGAATTGATCCATCCTTGTCTCCTTGTACTAAGCTCAAATACAAATGGATGAAGGACCTCCACATAAAGCCAGACACTCTGAAGCTAATAGAAAAGAAACTGGGGAAGACCCTTGAGGACATCGGTATAGGGAGAAGGTTTCTGAAAAGAACACCAATAGCATATGCTCTAAGATCAAGAATTGACAAATGGGACCTCATAAAATTACAAAGTTTCTGTACGGCAAAGGACACCATCAAAAGGACAAATCGGCAACCAACAAATTGGGAAAAGATCTTCACCAATCCTACATCAGATAGAGGGCTAATATCCAATATATATAAAGAACTCAAGAAGTTAGACTCCAGAAAACCAAACAACCCTATTAAAAAATGGGGTACAGAGTTAAACAAAGAATTCTCACCTGAAGAACTTTGGATGGCAGAGAAACACCTTAAAAAATGCTCAACTTCATTAGTCATTAGGGAAATGCAAATCAAAACAACCCCGAGATTTCACCTTACACCAGTCAGAATGGCTAAGATTAAAAATTCAGGAGACAGCAGGTGTTGGAGAGGGTGTGGAGAAAGAGGAACACTCCTCCACTGCTGGTGGGGTTACAAATTGGTACAACCACTCTGGAAATCAGTCTGTCGGTTCCTCTGAAAACTGGGTACCTCACTTCCAGAAGATCCTGCTATACCACTCCTGGGCATATACCCAGAGGATGCCCCACCATGTAATAAGGATACATGCTCTACTATGTTCATAGCAGCCCTATTTATAATTGCCAGATGCTGGAAAGAACCCAGGTATCCCTCAACAGAAGAGTGGATGCAAAAAATGTGGTATATCTACACAATGGAGTACTATTCAGCCATTAGAAACAATGAATTCATGAAATTCTTAGGCAAATGGATGGAGCCGGAGAACATCATACTAAGTGAGGTAACCCAGACTCAAAAGGTGAATCATGGTATGCACTCACTAATAAGTGGATATTAACCTAGAAAACTGGAATACCCAAAACATAATCCACACATCAAATGAGGTACAAGAAGAACGGAGGAGTGGCCCCTTGTTCTGAAAAGACTCAGTGAAGCAGTATAGAGCAAAATCAGAACAGGGAAGTGGGAAGGGTTGGGTGGGAAAACAGGGGGAGGGAAGGGGACTGATGGGACTTTTGGGGAGTGGGGGTCCAGAAAAGGGGAAATCATTTGAAATGTAAATAAATATATCAATAAATTTAAAAAAAAGAAATGTAAATGTCAAAGATCTGGCTAACAAAAGCTGTTCTGATGTCAGAACAAACCTAATGCTTTAAAATTCTTATTCATTAAATCAGTAAAGAAAGAAAAAAAAAAAAGAAAGAAAGAAAGCTGAGCAAGGCAGGGGAAGCAAATCTAGTAAGCAGCACCCCTCCATGGCCTCTGCATCAGTTCCTGCCTCAATGTTCCTGCCCTATGTGATTTCCAATCCTGACTCCCTTTGGTGATAAACAACACTGAGGACATATTAGTTGAATAAAGCCTTTCGTCCCCAACTTGCTTCATGGTCATGATTTTTTGTTCAGGAATAGAAACCCTGACTAAGACACCAAGCAAGCAAAAAAGTACTCAAGTCCAAATAAAAACCAGTGTCATTTTATTTTTTGTAGAAAGTTGCACCAATACATGGTAAAGCAGAATATTCTCCCAAAAACCTCTAATTGCTAGAAAAGAGGAAAAACCCACAATCTGCAATATCCCAAGGATACAGAGAAAAGCACTCTGATCAAGAGGCACAGACAAATAGTTCTATCTTGTGAAGTACATGTGGAAATGTTGAGAAAAATATCTGCATATGAAGTTCTGTAGAAATTCCCAACTGAGCACACACTTACAGTTCTGCTGTCTATTCCAAGTCTGTCGAACCTGTGTTGCTCCTTCACATCTGTGTTCTTAAATATGCACATCTTACACTCTCAGAGCTCTTCCAGGACAGATCAACCCCTATTTTCTGCAGTCCCTGAAGCTCTCTTTTCTTAGGCCTCTGGCTTAAAAGATGTGTGGACTTCTCCCCGCCCCCCCCCTCTCTCTCTGTGTGTGTGTGTGTGTGTGTGTGTGTGTGTGTGCACCATTGCTGATGCTATCTCTTCTTCTGGGCAAAAACAGTTTCTCTCTGGACTTACTTCCAGCAATGAGGGCACTGCTCTATGCTGGTCCTGCCCTTGAAATAAAAAAATGAAAGGAAACACATAACTAGAAACTCAATAAGTCTTGTTTTCAAATTTGCTCTTTTTCATCTATACATTTAGTGCTTTTACTCTTCAGAGTCTTCTGTGATTGTTCATGTGTGGTAGTAAATACAGAGTATTTGGTTGCCACCATAGCAAAGAAACTGTTGTGGGTTTTCTCCATTTTTAATACAATGAAAATATATGGTTATTTTGTTCATCATATGATTCCTCTTTTATTCAGTTTTTATGATGATCTCAAACACTTGCATATTTAGAAATAAACATACAAAAGAATAAAAACTGTCCTTTGCTTTATATATGTCTCCAGTCAGACTATTTTTTCTATAAATGGCATGACTTTGCTTTTTCTTATGGTTAAATACAAATCTTTTGTGTGCATGAAAATATTTTATCCATTGATCTGTTTATAGATAGCTAAGCTATTCAGTTTCTTAACTATAGTGAACAGTGCAACAAAAGCCATGGCTGTGAAGGTATCTGATCTCTGCAAGATGGCGACTGAGTGTCAGGGAGCAGTGTAGCATCATCATATAGATGTTCTACTTTTAATTTTTGAGGGATTTTTTACACTGATTTGCAGAGCGGCTGCACCAGTGTGACTCTCATCCATAGTAAATAAGGATTTCTCTCTCACCGGCTCCTCACTAACATTTGCTTCTTAATGATAAACCTTCTGACTAGAGAGAAATGGAAACTAAAAGCAATTTGAGCTCACATCGCCAGGATGGCTACCAAAGAAACATAGACCTTTTGCGAAGTATTTACTAAATATGTGTATTTCTTCTATGAAAGTTTTGATTCCTGTGTAGTGAAGACACTTGTTAATTTAATTACTTGCCTGTGTCAGTTGTTGTCCTACCTCCTGTGTCGCTGATGTACTTTTGAAGGCTATGGCTGTACTGTTTTATCTTTCTCTCTGGCAGTTGCAGCTCCAGCAAGGCCCTTTACTCAGAATACGGACCCATTTTGAGATGATTTTGTGCTGAGTTAAGTGATATGTATCTAGTTTTATCTTCCTACAGTTTCCTTAGTGTTGGAGCAAAGACTTTCTCGGTGCCTTTTTCATTATCCCAGAAGTCACAAAGAAGCAAAGGGGCCCAAATAGAATATTGAGTCTTGGGAGGGAAAAAGTTTTTTCTCATCTGTCCAGGACTGAGGCATCTTTGAAGTTTGTTCCCAGTGCTTCTCTTCTTTGAAACTCCTGCCTGTAGGTTAGGCCAGATTAGGTGGCACAGAGTGGCATCATCTACCCACTGAAAGTTTGTGAATATATGACTGCCCTTTGTTCTCTGAATTTGAATGGAAAACCTCTTTCCCTTCATGCTGCTTTAAATATGACCACTACTATATGACAACTCTTTCAGAGTTCCTCAAATTTCAAGGCCATAATCATGATGCTGTCTCTCCTGAAAGACTGTCACATCAGCTCATTTCCATAAACTTCTCTCTCATTTTTAAGACTTAGCAGCATTTGTTGAAAAATCTTTCTTTCACAATGTATATTTTGACATCTTTATAAAAAAAATCATGTGTCTGCAATTGTTTGAATTCTGAGACTTCTGGTCTATTCTGTGGTTATATGTGTCTGCCTTTGTGCCAAGATGATGTTTTCATTGTGAGTCTGTAGTATAGTGTGAGATCAGGTGTTGAGACGTTCCTTGCATTGTTCTTTCTGGATTTTGCTCTTTTTGGATTCCATTTGTTATTGGTGTGTGTGTGTGTGTGTGTGTGTGTGTGTGTGTGTGTGTGTGTCTGAGGAGATGTCTGCAGGAAAGAGGGCAGAAGAACTGGGGATAAAATTAAAAAGAAAGACAAACTATCCATGAAGTCATAGAAAAGAATAACCTACATTCAAATGATTGAGCCAAACAAAAGCAGGCAAAACCAAACACTGGATGATCACAATGGCAGGGATACTAATTATCTTAATTTTCTATCCAAAGGTCGGAGAATAGGCAAAGGAGATAAAATCAACCCTTGGCCCAGAATGAAGTTGACTTATAATTCACTATTCTTTTCCGTTGTAGTGGCTATTAGAATGAAGGATCCTTAAGGTCATCTGGGGCCTCAAGGTAGGAAGAAGAGCATTAGACAGATAACACAATATATAGAGATCTAAAATCCTATTTAATTCTGAATAGAAGAGGCCTCTAAAGATGTCATCAGAAAACTCTTAAATTGATATGCACTTTCATCAAAGTGGTAAGGTACAAAATCAATATACAGAAATCAGTAGCCTTCCTATATATGGATGGGAAACATACTGAGAAAGAAATCAGGGAAATAAATTCATTTACAATCACTTGAAAATATACTTGGGGTAAATTTAGACAAAAAAATCAAAGACTTCTATAATGAAAACATTAAAAGATTTAAGAATAAAATTGAGGAAGTTACTAAAAGATGAAAAGACAGTAATTAATGTTATGAAAACTCTTACAAAAATGACATACATGCTCAATGCCATTCCAATAAAATCTCCAGAGCCACTGTGTATATAAATAGAAAAAAAATCCTAAAATTCCTGTGGAATTTTGTGGAATCACAAATCACTCCAGATAAACAAAAATCCTCAGCACCGAGAATATTCTGCAGGCCTTCATACCCAATCAAGGAAACTTCTCTTTGCAACAGATGGAGATCATTACAGAAAGCCACAACCGATCAAAAACAGACTTGTAGAGCCCGGTCCCAAGAGGCACAATCACACCTAAAGCTCAGGGAACATTGAGGAGAGAGGACAGAAAGTCTTATAAGCCAGAAGATCAATGACTTTCCTGTGAGACTGTCTCCTAGCAACAGCAGAAGCTTCACTCATAAAGTCTCAGCCACATAAATGCTCAAACATGAGCTGAACAAAGACGGAAACAGTGAACATGGCTAACTGGACAGGGAAAGAAGGACCCGTGAGGCTCCTGAGACAAACGTTCACATTTAATTTATAAGATAGGTTTATTTGGTGTTGTAGATCAAATCTTATCTAAAGAAACAACTACGGTCAGTGTACCCTGAATCTGGATATAGCATTTTGCCTGTTTTCATGCTTTTCCAGATATAACCTATAGTATGTGCCAGGAAATTATATTTAAATTGGTTTGTCCTGAGAAAGTCCTAGGAAAGGGCTGCTCTGCTAATATTTAGTATTTGCTTATTGACATTTATTTACATATTTTCCCACCACATGTTTCTGAACTCAAACAACCTTACTTGGATCATTGCTTTCTTTGTTATATTCATGTCTAAAAGTACACTGAAACAAAAGTTTGTCTACAGCATTAGACTGAAGCCCAGCCCATTCTTTCGGGTCTTCAGATCCTAGTCTAGTATTAGAGATCTTCACAGGGAGACACAAGTTGACAAGCAGTATTTGGTTTGGACCTAGGTCTCTGTGCTATGTAGTCTTTGGTTCTTGGTCACCCAAGCAGTGTCTTGTATGGATTCCATCAAAGCAGATATTGGTTGGTTACTCCCACATGTGTTTGTCAATATTGCCCTAAAATATTTTTATTTATTTATTTATTTATTTATTTATTATTTATTGGGGAAGCAGCATGGGTCTGAGATGTGCCGTGACCCCCATGTGGAGGTCACAGGATGACTTGCAAGAGTCGTTTTTTTTTCCTTCTACCATGTGAGTTCCAAGGATTTAACACAGGTTTTCAGGGTTGATGGCAAGCGCCTTTCCTCCGGTCTCATTTGTCTTTTGTGTTGACACAGGCTATCTCACCGGACCTGGAGTCCACTGATTTGGATAGATCTGCAAGCTGGCAGACTCCAGTGATCCACCTGCAGGTGCCTCTCCACCCTGTGCTGGCGTGACAGACTTCGTCACTACGCCTGGCTTTAAGTAGGCGCCGGAGAGGGACACATGAGCTCATGTTTATACAGCCGACACTTTACTAAGGGATCCATCTCTTGACCCCGTTGGTTACTCTTATCTGGGTGCATTCTGCCTTCAGTGCAGAGGAGATAGGCTGGTTATCAGGAGACAGGCACTGCTGGAGTGATCGATGGGTTGTACGCAGAGGTCAGCGCATGGCCGGTCCGAAGGACGGAGACAGAAAATGAAGATGGCGGTGAGGGCCACTCTTCTTGTACTCAGCTTGTGAGTCTGAGAAAAGATCCAGCTTTTTTACCAAACCAGACTGTTATACATATTCAGTGAGCAAATGTTTGTTGAACTAAGAAGACAAGGTTTAGCTTCCATGTACACACATAGGGACGGAGTTTGAAAAGCAGAGGAGTCTGTGGATTCAGTTGAATGAACGATACCCTTGGGGTGGGGGCGGCCCGCCTCTCCAGGCACTGCCCCTCCCCCCTCCGCCCCCACCAGCACAGCCATTGGGACCTGCATGAACATCCTAGTGAGGACCCCTGCTGCCCTTTCAGGAATGAATATCGCACAGAGGTCCCTCATCGAAATAGCAGAGACAAAAGGGTCCCTAGCTACGTCCTACCCAGGGCTGTGACGCTTGACAAGGAAAGCAATCAACTTACTAGAACAGAGACTCTTCCGCCTCACGCCTCACGGGAACTGCGGCCCTCCATTCAAACGTGTTTTCTTGTGTCAGGTGGTGGATGCTAGGGTAGTGACGGTGAAGGAAATGGACTTATCTCTCACCATTATTAAAGCGGACGTGCTTAAAACATGAATTCACGTATGGCGTGAGGCCGGTGATGATGGAAAATTCTAGAAGCTAGTCTGCCTTGGCAAACACTAGCCTATAAGCCATGATTAAAGTTTATTTGTTGAGATGGAGTGTGATTTTGTAATCCAGCCAGGCCTCGAACTCACTCCATATCCAAGATTGACCTCAAACTCATGGCAATCTTCCTGTGATGTGCATATATCCATTTGGTTCTCAAATATTTACTTATTGATTGGTTGATTCATTCATTCATTCATTTTTTCATTCATTCATTCATTCATTCATAGACACAGTCTCACTATGTAGCCGTGGCTGGCCTGGAATACTTCCTATAGACCAGGTTGACATGGGACTCCTCCAGATCTGTCTCCCGAGCGCTGGGATTAAAGGTATACACCAGCACATCCAGCCTTTTACTCATTTTTTTTTCAGGAAAACTTTCCTTCCTTTTTTTTTCTTACCAGTTTCCTTAATATCATCATCATCATCATCATATTTCATTATTTAAAACAACTTTCAAATTCAAATATATTTTGATCATATTCTTCCCTCCCCCCAAACCTCCCCAGATCTCCCCTCCCTATCCACCCACCTTTCAGTTCTTCCTCAAAAAAAAAGAAACAAAAACCCAAGACAAAAAAGAAATCAAAACCATATGCAAAAAGATTTTAAAAAACAAAAAACTACCCCAAACTGTAACCAAATAAAAGCACAAAAAAGAAAAAAATGAAAACAAAACTATGGAGGCCTATTGTCTGTTGGTCAACTACTCCTGAACATGAGGCGTGCCCTGGAGTCCGTGACTACCCAGGGTCGCTCTATTGGAGAAAACTGATTTTTCCCTCTTCCCAGCAGATCTAAATGACAGTTCCGTTGTTAACTTTTACCCTAGTGGCTAGGTCTTCATTCATTCATTCATTCATTCGTTCGTTCGTTCATTCTTGGGATGGGGGGGAAGCAAGTCAAACCAACAGAATGAAAAGCGTCCAAGAAAGGCACAAAAA
Organism: Apodemus sylvaticus; assembly: GCF_947179515.1. NCBI lineage: Eukaryota > Metazoa > Chordata > Mammalia > Rodentia > Muridae > Apodemus > Apodemus sylvaticus. The sequence continues at coordinate 107,571,983 of NC_067475.1, forward strand.
ACAGAGACCCACTCGGGGATTCCATAAAAACACTAACGCCGTGATTTCCCCACACAGGCCTGTGCCTGCTGCCTCAGTCTCTGTGCGTTCATATGAGCTTTGATCGGGTTGACTTAGAGGGCTGGTCTTCTTGGCCTCCTCCACCCGCTCTGGCTCCTCCACTCTTCCTGTGTCCTCTTCTGTGGGTTCCCTGCGCCCTGTCTTGTGGGAACTAGAACAGAGCATTGAACCGTACAGTTAATGAAGTTTCAAGGAAGCAGCGTAGACGCCTTCAGAACGAATCCCTCTGGCTGCTGAAAGCAAGGCCACGTTGTCCTTTAGTGAGGACTCCTGGGTTTTATGTGTCATCCGGGCTGCTCTTAGCTGCAGCTGGCCAGCCCGCATGGCCACCGTAGCTTTTATGGCTCAGCTAACCCACGGCCGCTCATCTTCCTCTCCTCCACTTTCTCCTTCTATCCCGAGGTCGCCCTAAAATATTTTATAGGCAAGACAGTTTATAGATCAAAAGTTTTGTGACTATGTTGTTATTTGTTTTTCTTTTGGTAGCCTGCAGACTACCTTCCTATATCAAAGATATTAGCATGGGGAAGAAGGTTCTATACAGGCACTAGTTCTTCCTCTTCATTCAGTGGGTTGTGTGGATATTGTCATTAACAATAGGATCTCGCTATTAGTGTATGGAGATCCACCTATTGTATTGTCAACAACCTAGATTGTTTGGGGATTTCTGTGGGATCCTTTAGGCCAACAACTCAATTGTTGGTAAATCAGGCAACTCAGTACGAATACTGGAAGCTTCATTTGGTCACAAGAGATGGCCAATAGGGATTCTGTCTCCTCCCTTAGTTGGAGATTTCATTAGCATTATCTTCATTTATTTTAGGACATTTCCACTATACAAGGTTTCCTTACTACCCTCAAATGCCCCTCAATTTTAGTTGTTTCTCCATTTATTTCCTCTCTCAAACACATTTTCCCTCTTACTCCTTACCTGATCATACTTCTCCTGCCCCCTCGCTGCCCCAATCCACCCACACAATCTATTCTATATTCCCCTCCATGGAAATCTATGTGAACTTCCCTACTCATATTATGCCTAACCTCTCTGGGTCTTCAGATTGTAGCTCCATTATCATTTATTTAGCAGCTAATGTCCACATATAAGTGAATATACACCATATTTATATTTCTGGATCTGGAATACCTCACTCAGAAAGATTTTTTTTTTCTAGTCAGAATTGGAGAAAATCTGTTGTGGGTTGTCCCTATGCTGTTTTCTGATGATAATTTTGCTTCCTGAGAAGGGGCTGCTCTCCCAAGAGCAGTTGCTCACATACTCAGTTATATCATGTGTATCTTTTGCCCTGGTCAAATAAAGGCTAGAGCATGGGATTCGGCAAGGAAAGATAAAGGTGGGACAGGAGGTCTAAAAGAAAAGAAGAAAGGTAGTAGGAGAAAGAGAAGATAGAGCAGAACCATGTGGCCCAGAGAAACTGCAAGTAGCAAGGGAATCACAGGTGGGGGATAAGTTGCCATGGTGAGTGAACTGCCTAATCTAGGCTTAGAGCCTATACATATAACTAGAGTGTGTGTTTTTATATGGGTTTATTGGGGGCAGAAACTACCACAACAAAACTCTTTATCAGTTAAAATGCAATAGAGGATTTATATCTAGAATATGCAGAGAACTAAAGAAACTAAGCATCAAGAAAAGAAACAACCCAATCCCCTCCCCCCCAAAAGGATTATGGAACCAAACAGAAAGTTCTCAAAAGCAGAGGAAATAAATGGTTACAAAACTTTGGAATGAGTGTTCAATATCCTTATTAATCAGAAAATGCAAATTAAAACCACTTTGCAAATCCATGTTACTACAGCATGAGTAACTATCCCCAAGATAATAAATGACAACAAATTTTGATGATAATGTCAGGACTGGAGAATATTTCTACACCATTGGTGGGGAAGCAAACTGATATAGAAGCTATAGAAATTAGATTAAAGGTTTCACAAAAGCTTACATATGACTATATGACTCAGTTATACAACTTTTGGGTATATGTCAATAGGACACTTAACCCAACAGACACAAACTGGAATGTGCATGTTTATGGCTGCTCTATTAATAACCACTAGGCAAGAGAACATCCCTAGACATTGATCAATGGAAAAAAATATATATATATCATAAAATTATATTCTTCTATAAAGAAAAATGAAATTATGAAATTCACAAGAAACTGGATGGAATTGGAAAATCCATCCCACCAATGAATGATATAAAATGAGCCCAGAAATGCAACTCCTAAATGTGTTTACTCACATCAAATCTTAAATTTGAATGTCAATTTCGAGTGTTTAAATGTGTTTGAAATATTTATGTAAAGCTTGAAGCTAGAAAAGGAAAAAGGAAAAAACAGAAAAGGCCACAGAGGGAGAAATGATAGTAGAACACACATGAAGGAAGTTAGATAAAGGGAGTACTGGGATAAAAAGTTTAAGTGAGAATAGGAGTCAGTGGTAAGATTATGAGAGTAGGAAGACAGGAAGTGGAAGGGAAGGTTAATCAAAACTAAAGATACATGGAATGCCTAGTGAAAATTGCTTAGTAAGCAAATTAAAATATAAAAGATTTTGAATGGTGGTACCCTGATTTTTTGAATACCACTTCCTCTAGAAGCCATGAATTATTAAATGATATTTCAGTGCCATGTGTGAAATACATCCCTATTAAACACTCAATGAGGACTCACTGTTTCTGAAACAAGATACGATATTGGAACTGCTCCTGGTTGTTTACTAAAACCCCTATGACCCTATTTCTAAAGACTTCACAGTTCCGAATGCAGTACATCAAGAAATCAAAGTGGAACAGGCGTGGAACTGACATGGACTATTCTAGCTAGCTTTCACATTGCTAGACATATCTGTGAAGGCTTCTAGTGGAAGAAAATCATAAATGATCTGACCAAGTTCTCGACCCTCTAGGGTACAATACCAGTCTTCCAGACAGGAAGTGACCACAGTGGCATGAGTACTGTGGTAGTCAACTGCTTTCTGATTGGATTTGAGGCCCAATCCACAGTATGAAGTTCATAGTACTATACACATGGTTTTAACATGGGTGGGGAGATCATAGACTCTAAGTGGGACTCTACTATTATTGTTTGATAAATAGAGCTGTGTAGCAGTCTCCTCCAATATTAAAACCTTCCATCTTGAAGGGATATTCCTTAAGGCACAGGGCATTTAAAACAAGGAGAAACAACAGCATGTTCAAAAAGGAAGTAAAACACTCCACCTCACAGGAAACTCCTTAAACTCAGTAGGTAAACAACTCAAGATAACCCAGAGAACTCCTTTAAGACTGGCTGGATTCACTAGGTTCCTCCCTACCTGAGTGTTCACAATCAGAGGAGACTGCTGAAAGCCACTCTCCAACAAGCCCAGCTACCTAGAGGAAACTCAGACCACCTGAACAGCTTGCAAAAAGCAGAGACAAGATGAACTGCCTAGAAGATCAATGGAAACAAAGATCAACTGAGTTGTCCAGAAGAATTATCAGCACAACTGAGTCATCAGGAAAGGACCTTCTACAGTCTGTAGAGCTGCCTGCACATTGTACATACGTTGCATACTCCCGACTCTCTGCTTCCTGGGCTGCCACCCATGCTGAGGTGGGTTTTGGCAACACAGCTGTTTTCAGCTTTCCCCTGAAAAGAAGTTCAATAGAAGTCACTGATTGACCAAGTTGGTTTCTGGGGAAATCTGTACTTTGATCTATCATAAGTTCTCTTTCCAGGGTGAGTTGATGTTTTTTCGTATCTCCCCAAGAATAGTGCCAGCCATAGTCACATCATCAAAAGGCCTTCTATATGTTTTGCTTATGTACCTAGATTATAGCTTCTCTTTTCATTGTTTAAATATTTATTTATAATTTTATTTATTTTTCATATTTTGGTCATGTTTCCCCTTCCCCAGCTCCCAGGTCCTCCATACCTCATACCAACCAAAATTTACTCTCTCAACACACACACACACACACACACACACACACACACACACGTACCCCCATACATGTTTATGCATTTTCTCAATTTCTAAATTATCAGATCTTCAAAATAGCTCAGCCTCAAATAGTAGATTCTTGTGAGTGCTGTGGGCTTGTCTTGGCTGTGCTTTTCACCTGCACTGCTTTAAATCTGGAAGACGCTGGCTCCCTCCTTCCTGGCAGGGACCCATATGGTTGGGTCTGTAACAGCTTTGTTTCTTCATATATTCTTGCTCTCTTTATTAATTTCTAAAATTCTTTCTTTCTTTAGAATATTCTAGTTTTTTTCTTATTCTTTTCCTTTACTGGGTCACAAAATGGTAGCTTCTAGTCTGCCTTCTTCCCTTCCACTCACAGAGCATCTTGTTAATGCTCTTATCATTTGATTTTCAGTAATGCTGTTTTTACCCACAGGCAACACCTTTCTACAGATATTCTTTAAGGACAAAGTTTGTGTAGAGAACAAGTTTGCATATACTTCTATTTAATTTTTTCTTGGCTTGATGAAATAGGTACTGCTAGTAGTCTTAGCAACTGGAGCATGAATGAAGAAAAGTAGAGAGAGGATATATTAATGTCATATAGCTGAAGAATGATTCTACAACAGTTAACTGTTCTTCAAAAGAATAAAAGATAGAGATAGGTTTAGAGGTAGATAGAGAGGTTTAGAGGTAGATAGAGACTAAATAATAGATAGACAAATAGATTAACATATAAAAGGATAGGTGATAAAAAAAACTCAGGTATAAACATGCAAGAGGACATTATTCACATTATTATGGAAGCTGAGAAGTTTCATGATATGTGTAGGTTGTAGAAACAGAGAATCTGATTGCATGAGCCAATCCACATCTTGGGTGTCTCAGAACCAGGGAAACCACCATGCAACTTAACCTGAGATGGAAGGCTTGAGAAGCTCGGGAGCCACTGTTGTCAGTCTTGTTCAAAGCTCAGAAAGACCAGTGTTCACATGTTCGAGTCACCCAAGAATGCCCACTTTCCAGGAGGGGAGATCAACTTTCTTCTGCTCATTTGATTTTTTATCCTTCTCCCCAGCTGCTCAGATGATATCCACTCTCACTGAGAGTAGAGTTTCCCCACTTAGTCCACCAACTCACCCTAAATTTCCTCTGCCAATACCATTAAAGCCTTAAGTTACTTAAAGTAATACTTCATCAATTCTGTAGGTTAACCAGCACAAAGACAAGTTAAAACTAGTCTCCACACCACTCCTGGGCATATACCCAGAGGATTCCCCACCATGTAATAAGGATACATGCTCTACTATGTTCATAGCAGCCCTATTTATAATTGCCAGGTGTTGGAAAGAACCCAGGTATCCCTCAACAGAAGAGTGGATGCAAAAAATGGGATATCTACACAATGGAGTACTATTCAGCCATTAGAAACAACGAATTCATGAAATTCTTAGGTAAATGGATGGAGCTAGAGAACATCATACTAAGTGAGGTAACCCAGACTCAAAAGATGAATCATGGTATGCACTCACTAATAAGTGGATATTAACCTAGAAACCTAGATTACCCAAAACATAATCCACACATCAAATGAGGTACAAGAAGAAAGGAAGAGTGGCCCCTTGTTCTGGAAAGACTCAATGAAGCAGTATTCAGCAAAACCAGAACGGGGAAGTGGGAAGGGGTGGGTGGGAGGACAGGGGGAGAGAAGGGGGCTTACGGGACTCTTTGGGAGTGGGGAAATCATTTGAAATGTAAATAAAAAATATATCGAATAAAAAAAAGATTCAAAAAAAAAAAAAAAACTAGTCTCCACATACCTCATCCACCACAAACCAAGATACCAAATTCAGGAAGAAGCATAAATCAGCCACATGGAAGGTGCTGAAGAATGGCCCAAGTCACATCACCACATGTCTGGATTTTATCTTTACCTCTATATCAACTAAGACTTGATATAAAGCAGTAGCTGTGTGATTATTCTCTGAAATGTCTACCTTCAAATATCATCAAACTGGGAATTGGTGGAATACTTATGAACTTATATGTGAACAAGAATAAAAACAAGAAGAATTCAGGGTAGATACTAGCAATCAGACCATAGTACCTTGTGACATAAGTAATATATAAATAAATAAACAAAAATGGATATACAATTGAATTCCCGAGTGTACAAAAATTATTTAAGATAGTTTCACCACTCTCAATGTTAATCTAGATAAAGTTATAGCTGGATATTCTATTTTTTATTCGATATATTTTTTATTTACATTTCAAATGATTTCCCCTTTTCTAGACCCCCCACTCCCCAAAAGTCCCATCAGCCCCCTTCCCTCCCCCTGTTTTCCCACCCAACCCTTCCCACTTCCCTGTTCTGGTTTTGCCCTATACTGCTTCACTGAGTCTTTCCAGAACATGGGGCCACTCCTCCGTTCTTCTTGTATCTCATTTGGTGTGTGGATTATGTTTTTGGTATTCCAGTTTTCTAGGTTAATATCCACTTATTAGTGAGTGCATACCATGATTCATCTTTTGAGTCTGGGTTACCTCACTTAGTATGCTGTTCTCCAGCTCCATCCATTTGCCTAAGAATTTCATGAATTCATTGTTTCTAATGGCTGAATAGTACTCCATTGTGTATATATACCACATTTTTTGCATCCACTCTTCTGTTGAGGGATACCTGGGTTCTTTCCAGCATCTGGCAATTATAAATAGGGCTGCTATGAACATAGTGGAACACGTATCCTTATTACATGCTGGGGAATCTTCTGGGTATATGTCCAGGAGTGCTATAGCAGGATCTTCTGGAAGTGAGGTGCTCAGTTTTCTGAGGAACTGCCAGACTGATTTCCAGAGTGGTTGTACCAATTTGCAACCCCACCAGCAGTGAAGGAGTGTTCCTCTTTCTCCACATTCTCACCAACATCTGCTGTCTCCTGAATTTTTAATCTTAGCCATTCTGACTGGTGTAAGCTGAAATCTCAGGGTTGTTTTGATTTGACTTTCCCTAATGACTAATGAAGTTGAACATTTTTTAAGATGCTTCTCCGCCATCCAAAGTTCTTCAGGTGAAAATTCTTTGTTTAACTCTGTACTCCATTTTTTAATAGGGTTATTTGATTTTCTGGAGTCTAACTTCTTGAGTTCTTTATATATATTGGATATTAGCCCTCTATCTGATGTAGGGTTGGGGAAGATCTTTTCCCAATTTGTTGGTTGCTGATTTGCCCTTTTGATGGTATCCTTTGCCTTACAGAAACTTTGTAATTTTATGAGGTCCCATTTGTCAATTCTTGATCTTAGAGCATAAGCTATTGGTGTTCTGTTCAGGTACTTTCCCCCTGTACCAATGTCCTCAAGGGTCTTCCCCTTTTCTTTTCTATTAGCTTCAGAGTGTCTGGCTTTATGTGGAGGTCCTTGATCCATTTGGAGTTGAGCTTAGTACAAGGAGACAAGGATGGATCAATTCAAATTCTTCTGCATGCTGACCTCCAGTTGAACCAGCACCATTTGTTGAAAAGGCTATCCTTTTTCTATTGGATGTTTTCACCCCTTTGTCGAGGATCAAGTGGCCATAGGTGTGTGGGTTCATTTCTGGATCTTCAATCCTGTTCCATTGATCTGCCTGCCTGTCACTGTACCAATACCATGCAGTTTTTAATACTATTGCTCTGTAGTATTGCTTGAGGTCAGGGATACTGATAACCCCAGAATTTCTTTTATTGTTGAGGATACTTTTTGCTATCCTGGATTTTTTGTTATTCCAGATGAATTTGAGGACTGCTCTCTCTAACTCTGTGAAGAATTGAGTTGGGATTTTGATGGGTATTGCATTGAATCTGTATATTGCTTTTGGCAAAATGGCAATTTTAACTATATTAATCCTGCTGATCCATGAGCATGGGAGGTTTTTTCATTTTTTGAGGTCTTCTTCCATTTCTGTCTTCATAGTCTTGAAGTTCTTGTCATACAGATCTTTCACATGTTTGCTAAGATTCACCCCAAGGTACTTTATACTGTTTGTGGCTATTGTGAAGGGGGTCATTTCCCTAATTTCTTTCTCAGCCTGCTTATCCTTTGAGTATAGGAAGGCTACTGATTTGCTTGAGTTGATTTTATAACCTGCCACCTTGCTGAAGTTGTTTATCAGCTGTAGGAGTTCTCTAGTGGAGTGTTTTGGGTCACTTAGGTAGACTATCATATCATCTGCAAATAATGATAGTTTGACTTCTTCCTTTACAATTTGTATTCCTTTGACCTCCTTATGTTGTCTAATTGCCCAAGCTAGTACCTCAAGTACAATATTGAAAAGATAAGGAGAAAGGGGGCAGCCCTGTCTAGTCCCTGATTTTAGTGGGATTGCTTCAAGTTTCTCTCCATTTAGTTTGATGCTGGCTACCGGTTTGCTGTATATTGCTTTCAGACCTTCAAAGAAGACCTAACACCAATACTCTTCAAACTATTCCACAAAAGAGAAACAGAAGGAACACTACCCAACTCCTACAAAGCCACAATTATGGTGATACCAAAACTACACAAAGATCCAACAAAGAAATAGAACTTCAGACCAATTTCCCTTATGAACATCGATGCAAAAATACTCAATAAAATTCTTGCCAACCAAATGCAAGAACACATGAAAACGATCATCCACCATGATCAAGTAGGCTTTATCCCAGGGATGCAGGGTTGGTTCAATATATGGAAATCCATCAATGCAATCCACTACATAAACAAACTCAAAGAAAAAAACCACATGGTCATTTCATTGGATGCTGAAAAAGCATTTGACAAAATTCAGCATCCTTTCATGCTTAAAGTCTTGGAAAGAACAGGAATTCATGGTCCATACCTAAACATAGTAAAAGCAATATACAGCAAACTGGATATTCTATTAATTTGCAGTTTTATTTATTATTAATTCACTTAGTGATCTGTGATAACCATTTAAATTCTTAAAGTAAAATTGATTCCCTCTTCTAAAAAGCAAACGATAAAACTTCTGATAGAGCAATTTAGATTGTATATGTGATAGACTGTCATCGAGCTTTGTATTCGGTAGGTGCTTAATAGATAGTTGCTAATTTGCATTTGGGCTACATATATTGATGGATTTATAGTATGTCACTTACTTCCAGTAAATTAACTGGGCTTTATCAAACTGAGAGTCACTAAAGTACTTAATTTGTGCCAAAACTCTAATTTGGAGAAAGTAATCACTTACAACCTTTCTAGCAAATACTCACATGTTGGGACTTTTTCAGTGTAGACTAAATGGTGCTCAGTCCTTCAGTTTCAATGTTCTCCAAAATCTCTGAACCTTGGCAACATCCATTGTGTAAATTCCTGAAATGGGCTTAAATAATTGATTGAGGAAAAGAACAAAGAACTCATACTATTTAAAAGACTGGATTTTGACTCTCAAGAGCCCAATTATCTCTCTGAAAAGCACTTTCATTTATTTTTAACAAAATCAACTTAATCTTAACTTTGATTCTGTTCATTATCTATAGGTATTTTCTCCAAAGGAGCTAGGGATAGTGGAATATTAGTTTTGATTCTAATGTGGTTCTATCAAGTCTTCTTTGGAAGTAATTTCCTTGTACATTTCTTATTTCATGTTTTTTTAAAAGATGCTCAACAGAACACATTTTTATCTAGTGGCCTGATTTTATTCCAACTCCATTCATATAACTAACATTACTGCATTTGTTGTCTCCAAAGACAATATAATACTCAAATGTCACATTTAGAAACTAGAATACCTTGGTCATTCACTTAGATAGGCTAGAAAATATTTCATGTAAGTAGAAGAAATGTATTAAGTGGAAATATGTAATTCTGCCGACTTTTGAATCACATGAAAATTTTATTATTTAAAACCTCTGTGGATTATCTCCATTGGGTATTGATTAAAATTGTCTGGGTTTCAGCAATCTGGTCTTCATGTAATTAAAATGGAAATTCTCATTCTTATTGTAGCTGTTTGGTCTAGCTAGTCCTACAGTAATGGATAAATCATGTGGATAAAGGCATTCTAATTCTCTTTATGACCTTTACTAAGACCTCAAACTATAATTTGTCACACTGATTCCCAGGATAAAATTATTCCTTCTGCTTCTGCTTAACATTTATACAGTGACAAGATGTTAATAATGCCTGAGGGAGTTGGATGTGTTTTAATATAGTCTAGAATTATTTCTCTGAGAAACCAAGACTTAAATTGGATGGTTTATCTGAGGACCTAAATCTCTCCAAGTAGAATGAGCCAGAAAGGGTACTATGGTAGCCACTTTAGAAAACTTTTCTTTTCTAAAGCGATTGCATGGGATGTCGCTGACACAGAAATGTCTGGAATATTCTCTCTTGAAGGATGAACTTCTCTGCATGTCACTTCTCTGTTACCTCACAAAATGCCAAATGCCTCTTCTCATGGGCGTCATGTGATAAATGACACATGTGTACCTTGTTTCAGTACCCTGCCCTTAACTGCTTTGTAACTGCACACACCAGTGCTGACACACACTCCTAGTGCTCACATCTGTTACAGAGTAAAATTCATGTACGGACCTCATCACTGGTTGCCTCATCACTCTATCTGTGTTCTTGGTATGATTGGCATGGGATCCCTGTAGGTCTAAGAAAGTATTAATTTTTGTCTTTGCCTCCTATAAACATCAAAAAATTTACATACTCAAGTATCTAGTTTTATCAGAAATAGTTCTAACTTCCAATATGCCTTTTTAAATGCTTGAAAAATCCCTGAAAATTTGTTATTTAGTGTGTGTTTGTGTTTGAGGGATGTGTGTGTGTGTATGTCTCTCTCTCTCTCTCTCTCTCTCTCTCTCTCTGTGTGTGTGTGTGTGTGTGTAGAAGGGGATAGAGAGTGGAAAAGAGAAAAAGAGAGGGATAGAGAAGGGAGAGAAAGAGAGAAGATAGAGAGAGGAAAGAGAGAAAGAGGGAGAAAGAAATGATATATATATATATATATATATATATATATATATATATATATATATATATATATCTTGGTTAACAATTTCACTGGATCTGAAATCAGCTAATACATAGCTGTGGACATACCTGAAAGGAATTTTAATATTATTTGTAGTGTGAAGACTCACATAAATGTATGCAGCAACTTCTGCTGACATCTAGATAAAAAGAAGTCTTAGGGAAAAGCTTCGTCTTCTTCTTCTTCTTCTTCTTCTTCTTCTTCTTCTTCTTCTTCTTCTTCTTCTTCTTCTTCTTCTTCATCCTCTTCCTCCTCCTCCTGCTCCTCCTCCTCTTCTCCTTCTCCTCCTTCTCTTCCTTCTCCTCCTCCTCCTCCTTCTTCTCCTCATTTTCTCCTTCTCCTCCTTCTCATGCTCCTTCTCCTCCTCCTCCTTGTCCTCATCCTTTTTCTTCTTTGTCTTTTTTTTTTTTTTGCCTTTTTGCCTTTGTGTTGGCAAGTTCATTTACCCTTTGCTATTGCTGCTACTGCTTTATTGTATCACTAATACTAAAATGTGATAGCAAAACTGTTATCAGGGTATAGAGTGAGGCTTTCCAGGAATCATTATTGCCTTCATTACCAAATTGGGACCCCAGAAGCATCCAGCCTTAGAGATTGGGAAGCTACCATATTCTAAGACCCACCAATGTGAAGACTGTCAGTGCTTGATTACCCAGAATATACCTTGTAAACCAATCAAATAAATATCCCTTCAATATATACTTATTCTGTCAGTTATTTTCCTTTATATATTACGAATGATATAGTGTGTCTTAGTTAAGGAAACATTATATATTTGCAACTCTTCTTCTTTATTATGAGTTTTGAGATTTCTCCTTCACTTCCTTTCTGGTAGTAAAATTTAGGTAAGCCTTTGTACTATAAATTCAACTTAAATCTCTCTGTGTGTGTGTGTGTGTGTGTGTGTGTGTGTGTGTGTGTGTGTGTGTGTGTGTATTTCGGTGTACATGCCTGTTTCTCTTTCTCTGTCTCTGTCTTTGTCTCTCTCTCTCTCTCTCTCTCTCTCTCTCTCTGTGTGTGTGTGTGTGTGTGTGTGTGTGTACTGTGGATACACTGGAGTGTCCTTATAGGGTCATTTTAGTCATTCTATGTCATGAACTGAACAATAACCGCAACTTAGTTTGAATGTTGCTATGCCAAAGGATATGAAAAATTTCATTACTATCTTGGAGAATATAATATGTCTTCTACACAGGTGCAAAAGTGATTTGAAAGAGAGGGAGAAAAATGTAGATTGCAGTTTTAATGATGGGTAGGGAATGAGGCTACCATGATAATTCCTGTGTAAAGCAAGAATTCCCTGAAGGTTTCAAAGGCGGGAAGAACTGGCTTTTCTTAATAAATTTCAACTTGCTCAAATGTTGAAAAGAGGAAAAGGTAAGGGAAAGGTATACCCATCAACAAATGAGACCTGACACTCACTGTAACATGCCTGAATAAACATACATAGAGCATACACTTGAATATACCTATTGACCCATGATGCCTCCTGTACCATGTGTGCCCATGAGATTCCTATGTACTATGAGGCTGTGGGTTACTCGGTTGCCTTAGATTGATGAATCCTGTTCCTCCTGTTTCCTGCTTATTCTCATTTGTATATCATGTCCTAAGATTGATCTTTGATGCAAAATTTCTAACATAAATAAGAACTAAAATAACAACATTGTGCTTACAAAATCCATTTATATTTCTGATCTGTAATTCTAAAAGTAGATAATTCAGGGGAAGAGAGTGATTTAAAAACAGTTACTAATACTGTTGGGAGGAATTAGCTATGCCTCTCAGCAGGCATGTATGCCAACATAAACTTGGGATACAAATAGTTGTTTTTTCTTTCTGTTCTCCCTTTGATCACATGATTTTGTAAACAGAAATATTTTAGGAAACACATACCCAATACTCCTGTGAGAGTTGATGGCCTTGTTTGCATACTTTATGTGAAATGAGATGTTTCACAAATTTGTTTCAGATGAGGAAACTGAGAGAAGCTCATGGTTTCCCTGGAAAATGAAACTGAAAGTTAACAAACAAATAACAACAACAACAACAACAACAAAACCCCCAAATCCCTAAAAACCTGGTAATAGTTAAAATGTATCCTTTGCCTAAAATTCAAACTAGAAATTGTCCTGAGAGTATTGATTAACTTTGACCTAGTGGTTTCCCACGTTTTGTTCCCTAAAACAGCCCCTTTTCTCTCCACCATCAGCTACCTGTGTACCCCCACCCCCACCCCAAACAAATGAGGTTGCAGGGGACACATCCCATTTGATGGACACATATTGATTAAATAGCCAAACCTTGCCCTCTTCCCTCCAACCCAGGAATTGGAGACAACCTGCCTACAAGTTGTACCATCAGCCAGTCATCAACTACATTAATTGGGGCATCTCTCTTGCCCCTGAAATCTGTAAGTGAGACCTAGCCTTGTGGGCCTGTGTTCTCCTGCTCCTCAAAACCCACTTCACTCTATCTTTCCATGGCATTAGTAACTTTCCTAATGAGTCCTTTATTCAAAAAGACAATCATCTGCAGAAACTCCTTTGAACCTCCAAATCTGAGATCCTTACAGTAGCTAAATGTATTTCTTTTACTATACCCTTTATTTTCCTTCAAGAAAATATATCTCAGGGGCAAAAACCAGAATCATTACTGTTCAATACACTAACATATCTATTCACGTGCTTGTTTTGTTAAAGCAAGTATTTATCTCTCAATTTGTTTAACATAATTTGTGGCTGAGAAGTAAATTGTCATAACTATAGCTTCCTCTGGCATCGCAAGTAGAATTTATTCATCAGCCTCAAGCTTGAATCCACACATGGTGACATGCTGAGCATTTCCCAGAAACAGAGTGTTGGAAGCTGTCTGCTTCTCTTTTCTATGATCTAATGTCTAGGAAGATTCCCACTGAGGAAGCCCAGCTGATCAATCCACCTGCTCAAGCTTTGCCTTAGTTACATAATAATAATTTGGGTAACTAAATACCAACGTCAAGGCTCCCTCCTGATTCAGAACATATGGCTTTAGAAACAATTTGTCAAACTTTTATGGGAGAAAATGAGGATAATGAAGGAGTCCTGTAGAGTTAGAAACTCAAGCCTGAAATATTCTCAACATAAAGATAAACTTGTCTCTTTCAAGTTTATCAAAGTATTAGGAAATTATATTATAGAAAAAATAGTTACAAATATGTATTTTACACACATTAAATATAAAAGACAAAAATATTACTTTGAATTCATATGCATTTGGATGGTGTCCTGGTTAGGATTAACATGATACTGCCTAAAGTCAATTGAGAGGATTGTCCAAGTCAGACTGGTTTGTGGCATGTCTGAAGGAGATTGTTTTAGTTATTAATTTATATGGGAGGACCTGGGGCACTGTGGGTGCCAGCATGGCATGAGTCAATGGTCCTGGGCTCTATTGGGGAACTCCCTAAACATGAGCCTGGCATCGACTCACAGGGGAAACCAGCAAGCAGCAATCCTCTGTGGACTTTGCTTCAAGTTCTCATTTCTGTTCTTGCCCTGACTTCCCCAGTTACAGAATGTAAGGTGAAAATGTAGGTCAAATAAACTCTTTCCTCTCCTAAGTTCCTTTTAATGTGACTGTTCTATTCCAGCAACAGAAAACAAACCAGAACAGATTCCTTTGATTACCCTCCATTGAAATGATTCTTCAATGTATCTTTATGATCAATTATTCAATTTACTTTCTCATGTCAAAAAGAAAAGTTAATAACAAAACAAAATCTTTGTCCTCACAAATTCTTTAACCCAGTGAATGTAAATGAAGTTAAGCAAGTGTATAGTTTCTATAGACACCTCTGTGGCTTTAGATTATTGTGATCAGAGACTGGAGAAATGGCTTGGTAGATAAAATGTGTTATATGAAAGCAGGAGCACACAAATTCATCTCCCCTTCACCCATATTTAAGAAATGGATGCAATGTCATATACCTGCAATCGCAGTACTCGGTAGAGAGAGAGAGAGACAAAAGGATCTCTGAAGCTTGCTACCCAGCCTCAGTGAGAGAGCATGTTTCCAGAAATAGGAATGCAATCTATAGAGTAAGGCACCTGATGTTGACCTTTGATTGCCAAAACATGCACTATATACATAAATAAACTTTCATTAATATAAAATAAAATAAATCAGGTAATCTCAATAACCAGTGGGTTTGTTTTTTGTTAGTTGGTTTGTTTGTTTGATTGAATGAATGATTGATTGATTGATTGATTGATTGGTTGATTGATTAAAACAGGGTCCCCCAGAGCAGGCCAAGCTAACCTCAAATCTCCTTTCTCAGCCTCTTAAATGCTGAGGTTACAGTAGTGCACCACAATGCCCAAATCAGGTGTAGCTTCACTGAGATGGTGAGAGGGAGTTTAAGCTTGTTATCCTGTGTCTCGCAGCTCTGAATATGGGGATACAGCCGTGCATCGCTGCTCCTGTTAAATCAAACCATTAAAATTAACTAAGATGATATGTGGTAAAAACCAAAAGGTTTCTTTTTTTTTTCTTTTTCTTTTTTTTTATTCGATATAATTTATTTACATTTCAAATGATTTCCCTTTTCTAGCCCTCCCAATCCTTCCCCTGTCCTCCCACCCATCCCTTCCCACTTCCCCGTTCTGGTTTTGCCGAATACTGTTTCACTGAGTCTTTCCAGAACCAGGGGCCACTCCTCCTTTCTTCTTGTACCTCATTTGATGTGTGGATTATGTTTTGGGTATTCCAGTTTTCTAGGTTAATATCCACTTATTAGTGAGCGCATACCATGATTCACCTTTTGAGTCTGGGTTACCTCACTTAGTATGATATTCTCTAGCTCCACCCATTTGCCTAAGAATTTCATGAATTCATTGTTTCTAATGGCTGAATAGTACTCCATTGTATAGATATAGCACATTTTTTGCATCTACTCTTCTGTTGAGGGATACCTGGGTTCTTTCCAGCATCTGGCAATTATAAATAGGGCTGCTATGAACATAGTAGAACATGTATCCTTATTACATGGTGGGGAGTCTTCTGGGTATATGCCCAGGAGTGGTATAGCAGGATCTTCTGGAAGTGAGGTGCCCAGTTTTCTGAGGAACCGCCAGACTGCTTTACAGAGTGGTTGTACCAATTTGCAACCCCACCAGCAGTGGAGGAGTGTTCCTCTTTCTCCACACCCTCTCCAACACCTGCTGTCTCCTGAATTTTTAATCTTAGCCATTCTGACTGGTGTAAGATGAAATCTTAGGGTTGTTTTGATTTGCATTTCCCTAATGACTAATGAAGTTGAGCATTTTTTAAGATGCTTCTCTGCCATCTGAAGTTCTTCAGGTGAGAATTCTTTGTTTAACTCTGTACCCCATTTTTTAATAGGGTTGTTTGGTTTTCTGGAGTCTAACTTCTTGAGTTCTTTATATATATTGAATATTAGCCCTCTATCTGATGTAGGATCGGTAAAGATCTTTTCCCAATTTGTTGGTTGCCGATTTGTCCTCTTGATGGTGTCCTTTGCCTTACAGAAACTTTGTAATTTTATGAGGTCCCATTTGTCAATTCTTGCTCTTAGAGCATACGCTATTGGTGTTCTGTTCAGAAACTTTCTCCCTGTACCGATGTCCTCAAGGGTCTTCCCCAGTTTCTTTTCTATTAGCTTCAGAGTGTCTGGCTTTATGTGGAGGTCCTTGATCCATTTGGATTTGAGCTTAGTACAAGGAGACAAGGATGGATCAATTCGCATTCTTCTGCATGCTGACCTCCAGTTGAACCAGCACCATTTGTTAAAAAGGCTATCTTTTTTCCATTGGATGTTTTCAGCCTCTTTGTCGAGGATCAAGTGGCCATAGGTGTGTGGATTCATTTCTGGATCTTCAATCCTGTTCCATTGATCCTCCTGCCTGTCACTGTACCAATACCATGCAGTTTTTAACACTATTGCTCTGTAGTATTGCTTGAGGTCAGGGATACTGATTCCCCAAGATTTTCTTTTGTTGCTGAGAATAGTTTTAGCTATCCTGGGTTTTTTGTTGTTCCAGATGAATTTGATAATTGCTCTTTCTAACTCTGTGAAGAATTGAGTTGGGATTTTGATGGGTATTGCATTGAATCTGTATAGTGCTTTAGGCAAAATGGCCATTTTAACTATATTGATTCTACCGATCCATGAGCATGGGAGGTTTTCCCATTTTTTGAGGTCTTCCTCCATTTCCTTCTTCAGAGTCTTGAAGTTCTTGTCATACAGATCTTTCACATGTTTGGTAAGAGTCAGCCCAAGATACTTTATACTGTTTGTGGTTATTGTGAAGGGGGTCATTTCCCTAATTTCTTTCTCAGCCTGCTTATCCTTTGAGTATAGGAAGGCCACTGATTTGCTTGAGTTGATTTTATAACCTGCCACCTTGCTGAAGTTGTTTATCAGCTGTAGGAGCTCTCTAGTGGAGTTCTTTGGGTCACTTAGGTAGACGATCACGTCGTCTGCAAATAATGATAGTTTGACTTCTTCCTTTCCAATTTGTATCCCTTTGACCTCCTTATCTTGTCGAATTGCCCGAGCTAGTACCTCAAGTACAATATTGAAAAGATAAGGAGAAAGGGGGCAGCCTTCTCTGGTCCCTGATTTCAGTGGGATTGCTTCAAGTTTCTCTCCATTTAGTTTGATGCTGGCTACCGGTTTGCTGTATATTGCTTTTACTATGTTTAGGTAAGGGCCTTGAATTCCTGTTCTCTCCAAGACTTTAAGCATGAAAGGATGCTGAATTTTGTCAAATGCTTTTTCAGCATCCAATGAAATGACCATGTGGTTTTGTTCTTTGAGTTTGTTTATGTAGTGGATTGTATTAATGGATTTCCGTATATTGAACCAACCCTGCATTCCCGGGATAAAGCCTACTTGATCATGGTGGATGATCGTTTTGATGTGTTCTTGGATTCGGTTGGCAAGAATTTTATTGAGTATTTTTGCATTGATGTTCATAAGGGAAATTGGTCTGAAGTTCTCTTTCTTTGTTGGATCTTTGTGTGGCTTTGGTATCACCGTAATTGTGGCTTCATAGAAGGAATTGGGTAGTGTTCCTTCTGTTTCTATTTTGTGGAATAGTTTGAAGAGTATTGGTGTTAACTCTTCTTTGAAGGTCTGGTAGAATTCTGCACTGAAGCCATCTGGTCCTGTGCTTTTTTTGGTTGGAAGACTTTCTATGACTCCTTCTATTTCTTTAGGCATTATGGTACTGTTTAGATGGTCTTGTTGGTCCTGATTTAATTTTGGTATTTGGTATCTGTCAAGGAAATTGTCCATTTCCTCCAGATTCTCCAGTTGTGTTGAGTACAGGCTCTTGAAGTAGGATCTGATG
The DNA here is from genome assembly GCF_947179515.1 of Apodemus sylvaticus. Taxonomy (NCBI): domain Eukaryota; kingdom Metazoa; phylum Chordata; class Mammalia; order Rodentia; family Muridae; genus Apodemus; species Apodemus sylvaticus. The sequence continues at coordinate 107,590,385 of NC_067475.1, forward strand.
ATTTTTTGGATTTCCTCAGTTTCCGTTGTTATATCTCCCTTTTCATTTCTAAGTTTGTTAATTTGGATACTTTCTCTGTGCCCTTTGTTCAGTCTGGCTAAGGGTTTATCTATCTTGTTGATTTTCTCAAAGAACCAGCTCCTGGTTTTGTTGATTTTTTTGTATGGTTCTCTTTGTTTCTACTTGATTGATTTCGGCCCTGAGTTTGATGATTTCCTGCCTTCTACTCCTCCTGGGCGAAATAGCTTCATTTTGTTCTAGGGCTTTCAGGTGTGTCATTAAGCTGGTAATGTATGCTCTCTCCATTTTCTTTTTGGAGGCACTTAGGGCTATGAGTTTTCCTCTTAGCACTGCTTTCATTGTGTCCCATAGATTTGGGTATGTTGTGTTTTCATTTTCATTGTGTTCTAAAAAGTCTTTAATTTCTTTCTTTATTTCTTCCTTGACCAAGTTATCATTGAGTAGAGTATTGTTCAGTTTCCACATGTATGTGGGTTTTCTGTTGTTTCTGTTGCTATTGAAGACCACTTTTACTCCATATTGATCAGATAGGAGGCATGGGATTAGTTCTATCTTCTTATATTTGTTGAGGTCTGTCTTGTGACCAATTATATGGTCGATTTTGGAGAAGGTACCATGAGGTGCTGAGAAAAAGGTATATTCTTTTGTTTTAGGATAGAATGTTCTATATATATCTGTTAAATCTAATTGGTCCAAAGCTTCAATTAGTTTCATTGTGTCCCTGTTTAGTTTCTGTTTTCCTAATAGGTCCATTGAGGAAAGTGCAGTGTTGAAGTCACCCACAATTATTGTGTTAGATGCAATGTGTGCTTTTAGTTTTAATAAAGTTTCTCTTACGAAAGAGGGTGCCCTTGCATTTGGGGCATAGATGTTCAGGATTGACAGTTCTTCTTTTTGTATTTTTTCTTTGACCAGCAAGAAGTGTCCCTCAGGGTCTCTTTTGATGACTTTGGGTTGAAAGTCAATTTTATCTGATATTAAAATGGCTACTCCAGCTTGTTTCCTGAGACCATTTGCTTGTAAAATTGTCTTCCAGCCTTTTACTCTAAGGTAGTGTTTGTCTTTGACCCTGAGGTGTGTTTCCTGTAAGCAGCAAAATGTAGGGTCCTGTTTACGTATCCATTCAGTTAGTCTGTGTCTTTTTATTGGGGCATTAAGTCCATTGATGTTAAGAGATATTAAGGAATAGTGATTGTTACTTCCTATCATTTTTGACGTTATTTTTTAAATTTGAATGCTTAACTTCTTTTGGGTTTGATGAAAGGTTACTATCTTGCTTTTTCCAGGGTGAAGTTTCCCTCCTTGTATTGGTGTTGTCCTCCTATTATCCTTTTTAGGGCTGGGTTTGTGGATAGATATTGGGTAAACTTGGTTTTGTCGTGAAATATCTTAGTTTCTCCATCTATGGTGATTGAGAGTTTGGCTGGATATAGTAGTTTTGGTTGGCATTTGTGTTCTCTTAGAGTCTGCATGAGATCTGCCCAGGACCTTCTAGCCTTCATAGTCTCAGGTGAAAAGTCTGCTGTGATTCTGATAGGTCTTCCTTTATATGTTACTTGGCCTTTTTCTCTTACTGCCTTTAGTATTCTTTCTTTGTTTAGAACATTTGGTGTTTTGATTATTATGTGACGGGAAGTATTTCTGTTCTGGTCCAGTCTGTTTGGAGTTCTGTAGGCTTCTTGTATATTCATGGGCATCTCTCTCTTTAGGTTAGGGAAGTTTTCTTCCATAATTTTATTGAAGATATTTGCTGGCCCTTTAAGTTGTAAATCTTCACTCTCATCTATGCCTATAATCCTTAGGTTTGGTCTTCTCATTGTGTCCTGGATTTCCTGAATATTTTGGGTTACAAGCTTTTTGCATTTTGCATTTTCTTTAACTGTTGAGTCCATGGTTTCTGTGGAATCTTCAGCATCTGAGATTCTTTCTTCTATCTCTTGTATTCTGTTGTTGATATTTGCATCTCTGTCCCCTGATTTCTTCCCAAGGCTTTCTATCTCCAAAGTTGTCTCCCTTTGAGTTTTCTTAGTTGTTTCTACTTTTGATTTTAGATCCTGGATGGTTTTGCTTAGCTCCTTCACTTGCTTGTTTGTGCTTTCCTGTAATTCTTTAAGAGATTTTTGTGTTTCCTCTTTCATGACCTCAGCCTGTTGACCAAAGTTCTCCTGTATTTCTTTAAGAGATTTTTGTGTTTCCTCTTTCATGACCTCAGCCTGTTGACCAAAGTTCTCCTGTATTTCTTTAAGTGTTTTTTGCATTTCCTCCTTGTTGGCTTTTGTATTCTCCTGGATTTCTTTCAATGATTTTTGTGTTTCCCTTGCAAGGGCTTCTAACTTTTGATCCATTTTCTCCTGAATTTCTTTAAGTATGTCCTTCATGTGTTCCTGTACCAGCATCATGACCAGTGATTTTAAATCCAAATCTTGTTTTACTGGTGTGATGGGGTATCCAGGACATGTTGGTAGAGGAGAATTAGGTTCAGATGTTGCCATATTGCCTTGATTTCTGTTAGTGACGTTCCTGCGTTTGCCTTTTGCCATCTAGTTCTCACTGGTGTTAGTTTGTCTTGTCAGTGCTGGACTCACCAGTGCAAGCTGCCCCTTCCCAGTTGGCCTCTGGTGCACAGCTTACCTCCTGCACTGCTTGTAGACAGGGTGCTGCTGCCCAGGCTGTTCAGATCCCAAAGCAGGCACCCGAAGGCTCCCGCTGGGGCCCGCTGGATTCACTGGAGCACACTGACTTCTCCCAGCTGGCCACCCGGAAGCCCAGCTACCCTCTTGCAGGACTTGGGGATGTGGTGCTGCCGCCCAGGCTGATCTGGATCCGGAAGCGGAGAGAGTAGAGCTGAGGGCTTCCGCCTGAGGCCTTGCCCCAGATTGTGTCTGTGGACCAGATGGATCCAGTGTGCACCCCCAGGGAGTGCTGACGGTGTATGCTGCTGTGACCTCCCCTGTGTTCTGCTCACTCCGCTGGGCAGCTGATCCGCCAACTGGGCTGGCGCACACAAGGTTAGCCTGGCTGCCCAGGCCCTGAGTCCAGGCAAAAGCCTGGGAGGCCAAGGTCCGAGCTAAGTTCCCCTAGGGCTATGACTGTTAATTGGGTCCGCCAGGTGACTAGGATGGTGGGCGTGAGCGCCCGCGCTCCCTGAAAGCATCGGGAGAGTCTGCTGTGCTAACAACCTCCTGGGCGGGTTGACTCACAGATGGCCCACCAAGCCGCCCAGTTCTTGGGGTCAGTCCTGTGCCTTTTGGGGCCTAGACCCCCACTTTGTTAGCCTCAGGCTATGCCTGTTACAGGTCTGCCTGCCAGAGCTCTCTGTCGTCCTGCAGGCAAAATGGCGGCGCGCGCGCGCAGTCCTGGGCAAAAAACCTCCTGGCTGGGTTGGCACCCCGATGGCCCCCCGACCAGCCCAGGGCCTGGGTGCAGGCCAACGCCCGTCGGGCTCAGACCACAGCGGTGTTGGCCTCGGATTATGTTTGTGTACCTCAGTCTGTCCGATCCCTGGAGTCCGAATCCAAGATGGATGCACCTCTCCTGACTGGTGGGAGGCCGAGTTCTGAAGCGGCTTCCGTGCAGGAAAGGCGCCGCACAACTGCAGCTGCTTGCCGCCCGGCTGGTCAGCGAAGGTCAGTGGTCGTGGGCGCAGGGCCTAACTGGACCCTGTGTCGCCTTGGTTCCACTGCTGATGGCCCTTCAGCTGGACCAGCCACTGCTGCACTACCGCCGCCGCCGCCGTCCCACCCCAATCAAAAGGTTTCTTTAGACTTGTAGAATCACAGAGAACTCACTTTTATTCGTAATTAATTATTAATGGTATATTTATCAAGTTGAACTTTTTTTGTACTTCTGTTTTTTCACATCTTGTGCAAGGTATAAAGCTTACTTCAGTACATGAAAAGTAACATAAACAAAACTGTTTTCAGAAGTCAGGAGAGGACGTTATCTATATAGCTTGTAGTGTATCTGATGCATGATAATTCTCATGATGGTGTCCGAGAGTGTAGAGAGCCTTATTGAGGTGCCATGCCACCTGGGAGGAACTTGATATCGACCAATGTGAAGTTCCTCTCCCATCCTTTGAGTGGGAACCCCTGTGCCAGCCATAATTCCTTCTGCCTAGGGTGGAGTGCTCAGACCAAGGTGAAGCCCATTGTTCTTCAAGGACCTGCAGTTTCCTGAGAAACACTAGCCACCCGTGGAGCAACTGAACTGGTTCTGCTGAGAACCTTCCAGCCTTTTCCCCTGCCTATATATATTGGGAGTTCTTCATTAAACTTTGAGACCTTGAATAGCAGGTGTTGTCTTGGTCTCCTCTTTTTTTCTGTCTTCCCATACATCCCCAGCTTTCCTTCCAGGTAACCTGTTCAATGTAACTGCAGGCAGTTACACAAGAGATATCAAGTATCAATAATCTACAATTATGTTTTGCTTGGTTCTTAAGCTACCATTTATTTTATAGTTCTAAGAATACAATTCTTTTGAAATACTATGTAACTTTTATTTAGGCTATTTTATCTTGCTTGATTTGAACATATCTTTTTTATGCTTTGGTTTTGTTTTTTTTTTTTTTATTCCAGATGTCTTTTATTTGTGAACTAATAAAATTTAATTTAAAATATACAACTCAGTATTGACATTTTTAACTCATCAAAACAATTTATAATAGTTAAATGCCACTTAAATATATATGCTGTCTTCTGAAGCTAAAAGTAATATGTACTCAACCAGTTTTTAAAATCGATTTAGAACATTAAGCATGATAGAAGTAGAAGAAAATCTCTTATGAAGTCCTCTATGAAAGGATATTGTGACAAGTCCCTGATTAGACAGAAACCATTGTATCTCCAAAGGAGAATATGCTGTGTGACTGTGGCTTCTTCACAGAATGAATTGGGTAATGTTCCTTCTGTTTCTATTTTGTGGAATAGTTTGAAGAGTACTGGTACTAGGTCTTCTTTGAAGGTCTGATAGAATTCTACACTAAACACAATTGGTCCTGAGCTTTTTTTTTTTTTTTTTTTTTTGTGATTTGGAGACTTTTGATGACTGCTTCTATTTCTGTAGTGTTTATAGAGCTCTGTAGATGGTTTATCTGATCCTGATTTAACTGTGGTACTTGGTATCTGTTTAGAAAATTGTCCATTTCATCCAGATTTTCCAGTTTTGTTGAATATAATCTTTTGTCGTAGGATCTGGGTTTTTTTTTATTTTGAATTTTTCAGTTGCAGGTATCATATCTCCCTTTTCATTCCTGATTTTGTTAATTTCTATACTGTTTCTGTACCTTCTGGCTAGTCTGAATAATGGTTTATCTTGTTGATTTTCTCAAAGAACCAACTCCTGGTTTGGTTGATTCTTTGTATAGTTCTTTTTGTTTCTACTTGGTTGAATTCAGCCATGAGTTTGATTATTTCCCTCTGTCTACTCCTCTAAGGTGTATTTGCTTCTTTTTGTTCTAAAGCTTTCAGGTGTGCTGTTAAGCTGCTAGTGTATCCTCTCTCCAGTTTCTCTTTGGAGGCATTCAGAGCTATGAGCTTTCCTTTTAGCACTGCTTTCATTATGTCCCATAAGTTTGGGTATGCTGTGCCTTCATTTTCATTAAATTCTAAAGTCTTTAATTTATCTTTATTTCTTTCTTGACCAACTTACCATTGAGTATAACATTGTCCAGCTTCCATGTATATGTGGGTTTTCTGCTGGTTTTGTTGCTATTGAGGACAAGCCTTAGTCCGTGGTGATCTCATAAGATGCATAGGATTATTTCAATCTTCTTGTATCTGCTAAGGCCAGTTTCATAACTAATTATATGATCAATTTTGTAGAAGGTATCATGATGTGCTGAGAAGGTATATTCTTTTGTTTTAGGATGAAATGTTCTATAAATATCTGCTAAATCCATTTGGTCCATAACTTTGGCTAGTTTCAATATGTCTGTTTAGCTTGTGTTTCTATGATCTGTCCATTGATGAGAGTGGGGTGTTGAAGTCTCCCACTACTATTGATTGAGGTACAATGTGTACTTTGAGCTTTAGTAAAGTTTCTATTATGAATATGGTTGCTCTTGCATTTGAAGCAAAGATGTTTAGAATTGAGAGTTACTCTTGGTAGATTTTTCCTTTGATGAGTATGAAGTGTCCTTCCTTATCCTTTTTGATAACTTATGGTTGAAAGTTGATTTTATTCAATATTAGAATGGCTACTCCAGTTTGTTTCTTGGGACCATTTGCTTGGAAAATTGTTTTTTAGCCCTTTGCTCTGAGGCAGTGTCTGTCTTTGATACTGAAGTACATTTCCTGTATGCAGTAAAATATTGGGTTTTCTTTATGTATCCAGTCTGTTAGTCTATGTCTTTTTATTGGGGAATTGAGTCCATTGATGTTAAGAGATATTAAGGAATAGGGATTGTTGCTTCCTATTTTTATGTTTGTGTGTATCTTCTTTTGGGTTTTTTGAAAGAAGACTACTTTCTTGTCTTTTCTAGGGTGTAGTTCCCCTCCTTGTGTTGGCATTTTCTATCTATGGTGCTTTGTAGGGCTATATTTGTGAAGAGATATTGTATAAATTTGTTTTTGTCATGGAATATCTTGGTTTCTCCATCTACGGCAATTGAGAGTTTTGCTGGGTATAGTAGCCTGGTCTGGCATTTGTGTTCTCTTAGGGTCAGTATAACATCTGCCTAGAATCTTCTAGCTTTTAGTCTCTGGTGTAAAGTCTGGTGTAATTCTAATAGGTCTCCCTTTATATGTTACTTGACCTTTTTTCCTTCACTGCTTTTAATATTCTTTCTTTGTTTCTTGCATTTGGTATTTTGGCTATTATGTGAGGGGAGGGATTTCTTTCTAGTACAATCTATTTGGAGTTCTGTAGGCTTCTTGTATGTCTATGTGCATCTATTTCTTTAGGTTAGATAAGTTTTCTTCTATAACTTTGTTGAAGATATTTACTGGTCCTTTAAGGTGTGAATCTTTATTCTCTTCTATACCTATTATCCTTAGGTTGGTCTTCTCATTGTGTTCTGGATGTCCTGGATATTTTAGGTTGGGAGCTTTGTGCATTTTGTATTTTCTTTGATACCTTCTATGTTTTCTATGGTGTCTTCTGCACCTGAGATTCTCTTTTCTATCTCTTGTATTCTGTTGGTGATGCTTATATCTATGACTGATGGCTTTCCTTGGATTTATAGCTCCAGGGTTGTCTCCTTTGTATCTTCCTTATTGTTTCTATTTCCATTTTTAGACCCTGGATGGTTTTGTTCACTTCCTTCACCTGTTTGGTTGTTTTTTTTCCCTCTAATTCCTTAAGGGATTTTTGTGTTCCCTCTTTAAGGACTTCTACCTGTTTACCTGTGTTCTTCTGTATTTCTTTAAATACAAGAGTTATTTACATCCCTCTTAAAGTCCTCTATCATCATCATGTGATTTGATTTTAAATTAGAATCTCGCTTTTCTTGTGTGGTGGGGTTTCTGGGACTCCCTGTGGTAGGAAAACTTGGTTCTGATGATGCCAAGGAACTTTGGTTTCTGTTGCTTATGTTCTTGCCCTTGCCTCTTGCCATCTGTTTATCTCTAGTGTTAGCTGGTCTTGCTGTCTCTGACTGTGGCTTGTCCCTCTTGCAAGCTTGTGTGTCAGTACTCCTAGGAGCCCAGTTCTCTCCGGGAGGAATTTGGGCATGGAGAGCTGTGGCACAGGGTCAGCTCTGAGGTACAGATGGAAACCAGAAGGATCCTGTCCTTGGCTGTTCCTTGTTTCCTGTGTCCGGATGGCTTTGTGCAATTTCCTCTTGGGCCAGGAATTTGAGCAGAAGTAGTGGTCTTACCTGTGCTCATAGGTGTGTTTGCATTCCCGGAACACCAGCTCTCTCCCAGCAGTATTTGTGTATGGAGTTCTGTGGCACAGAACAGCTCTGGGAACAAATGGAAACTAGAAGGAATGATTTGAGCATCTTAACTATACCTCATATACGTAGTTTATTTTCTTTTTATCCTCAATGATCAGGTATAACACAACTAACCAATAAATAAATAAATAAATAAATAAATAAATAAATAAAAGAACATGAACAAAAATGAGGTTGTGTCTATTACTGAGGTTAAGAGACATATTTTCTTATAGACAACCCTGAGATTTCAGCTCACACCAGTCAGAATGGCTAAGATCAAAGACGCAGGGGAAAACAGGTGCTGGTGAGGATGTGGAGAAAGAGGAATACTTCTCTGTGTTTGGGATTGGTGGTGGGATTGCAAGCTGGCAAAATTATTCTGGAAATCCGTCTGGCGGTTCCTCAGAAAACTGGGCATGATACTACTGGAGGACCCCGCTATACCACTCCTGGGCATATACCCAGAGGATTCCCTGGCATGCAATAAGGATACGTGTTCCACTATGTTCATAGCAGCCCTATTTATAATAGGCAGAAGTTGGAAAGAACCCAGATGTCCTCAACGAAGGAATGGATACAGAAGATGTGGTATATTTATACTATGGAATACTACTCAGCTACTAAAAACAATGAATTCATGAAAGTCTTAGGCAAATGGGTAGAACTGGAAATTATCATCCTAAGTGAGGTGACCCAATCACAAAAGAACACACATGGTATGTACTCACTGATAAGTGGATATTAGCCCAGAAGCTCAGAATACCCAAGACACAATTCACATATCAAATGATGCCCACAAAGAAGAAAGCTCAAGAGGTCCCTGGTCCTGGAAAGACTCAGTGCAGCAATGTAGGTAAATACCAGGACAGGGAAGTGGGAAGGGGTTGATTGGGGAACAGGGGGAGAGAAGAGGGCTTATGGGACTTTCAGAGAGAGGAGGAACCAGGAAAGAGGAAATCATTTGAAATGTAAATAAAGAATATAGCTAATAAAAATATAAATAAAAAATTTAAAGAAAATATACCATTTATAGGTAATTTATGTTACATTTGCTACTAAATTCTTATCTTAAGGCATATAACAAATATAAATGAATTTGAGAAAGTTAACTGCTTACAAAAATTGCTGTGCATTTATCACTTGTGAAAAGGCTTATTCTCATACCTTACCAGACTTTTGTCCATTTGTACACCATAATTTGAGAGATAGTTTTGGGCTAAGAATAGGAGCTGTCATGCCCAATGAAGACATGTAAGTCTTACTTAGTCTTCCATTAATCTTTGGCAAAGGATGATTTAAGGAGAGAGAAAAGGGCTTCCAGAACTAGTTCATTTTGCTTACATTCATATCCATTCCACATGGAATACCCATAAAGTAAAGAGAGAAATTGAAAGCACGTGCATATATTCGTCTTTCTCTGTGTTCTGCCTCCTGTCTTTAGCACTATGGGTAAACCTAAACCACAGATTTAGGTTGCCTCAAATTCTAAGTTCTAATAAGGTAGCAATTTTAGGACTATTTCATATTAACAAAATAAGTACATCTATAAATCAAGACAGTTGGTACATTAGATAGGTAGATATCAAAACCAGAGACATCTTTTGTAGGCCTTAGATTCTATATGACAGTATTCTGAACAGTATTATTGGTGGAAAATTAGGGTTATTTTTTGAGTGAACACATTCCAAAAGACATTCCAAACTACATCCCATTGTCTGTTAGTCATTGATAGGTCCAACTCAGAGATGGGCTATTTAGGAGGCTAACGATGACCAAAGAGAAATTGTAATGGGTCTCTAGTCCTGTGACAATGTAATTATTACTTAGGTTCCAATCAGTCAATCAGTCTTTACAGACATAGATTATTTTCACAGGGCACTTCTTTAAATTTCTTAAAGGAATTTCAGATTAATAATAAAATCTCTCCATGAGGCTATGGAGAATTTATGCTGAGTCCCTTGCTAAGATACATAATTTGGCAATCTTTTAATAAAAAAAGTTGGCTTTCATAGAAGCACATGCACTGGGCAAGTACAATTTCTTAAATATATTGTTATATGTAGCATAAAAAGCAAATGTTTTCCTTGGACTATACACTCAGAAATGAGACATGTAGTCTATCTTTTTTTAATCAATTGGATGTTATACATTCAGTATGGCTTCCTTGTTTAGGGGCTCAGGCAGTTGCAGCAATACTAGTTGAAGAAGTTTCTAAGCCATGTTTGGGGCAACCATTAGAGCCCTCTTATCTCATCATGTAAAGGCTGTTTTAGAATTAAAGGGGCAGTACACTTAACTTGAAGTACACTAGCAAAATATATGAAACTCTAAATCACTTTGGTTTTGCCTTTTTCTGTCATTGTAATTAAATACTAATAGAAAACAACTTGCAGGAAGAGAAGTTTATTTGGTTTATATTTCTAAATCACAGTTCATTATTAAGGGAATTTCAGGGCGGGAACTCAAGCAGGGACCCAGAACTGAAGCAAAGATGTAATTTCTAGTTCATCCCTCTTGGATTTTTCAGCTCCAGATAATACACAACAGTTGGGGTTTACTGATGGGAGATGTTTTCTTCTAAGTGGAGAATGTAAAGCAAGATGTGCTTTGATCAACCAGGGAACAGTAGATAAGCTTTCCACATAAAACCCCTTCCATGTCAGCCCCCAAAATTAAACTAATAGCTACAAACAGGGAACCCATTCTGGGGAAAAGGAGGATACACCTTAAAAGTTTTACATACCTATGTAATCATCTAAAAAGAAGAGGTCTATTAATAGGCACTAATGTGCTCACTACACAAAGAAGAGACTATAAGTCTGCTGGAAATTTCCCAATCAGTTGTCCTTCTCCTTAGTACAGGACTTTCAGAAGGACATGTATGATGGGTCAAGTAAATAGGCTAGCAGAAAGAGACGCAATAAAGTTAACTTTATAGATCCCTTGGCAGTTAGTACCATTCTCCTTGAAGAGAGAGAATTAGAACCAAAGAATACACTTCAAGATAAAAAATAGATTTTAGAATGATGAGTCAATAAAAAGAAGACATAGATCTATATAGAGAATAAAATAGCATTATCTCAGCCCCTACAGGGGAAACCAATAAGAGGAATCTGTGACTCATTCCACATGAGGAGGGATGCCATTTGAGAAAAGACAATTTACCTGTTTCTAGTACAGGGACTAAACACCACAGTTAAGAAAGCATGTTAGGCCTACACTTCATATTCATATCAAGGCTGGCTGTCTTCATCCACCCTCTGAACCATTCCAGAAGAGAAGCACATATCTAGGGGAATAGTACGAGACTGTGCTCATCCTGTTTCCTGGGTCAGTTTCAGTTATGTTGGTTTTTGTGGACACTTTCACTAGATAGGTAGAAGTTTTCTCCAGGAGGACTGTAAAGGCCACTGCAATGAGAAAACTCCCCCCAAGAGGAAACTGTATTAAGATTTGACCTCTACTGTTCATTTCTGAGTGACAAGAGACCATCCTTTACATTACATGTGTTACAATCTATACATAGGTCCCTTGATATGAAATATTGTCTGCATTCTGCTTAGAAGCTCAATTTTCTAGGAAAATTAGAAAAGATTGAACAAACTGTTAAATAGAACATAGCAATGCATTTTCAGGAAATCTCTTAAAAACATTAACCATTGCCCCAAACCAGTTAGAACCACAACAAAATCAAAGCCAAGTTCAGTCCCTACTATGTATTATACACAAAGTCTTCCTCACTCTGAATCTGGTGTCAGACTCTGAAGCCAATCAAAACACTCAATAATAACACTGCAACAAATCCAATGTACTCTACAGGAATATGGAGTAAGATTATACACAGAGCAATGGATGGAACCGAAAGACTATAGGCACGAGGGTCTGGAGTCTTCTAGAGTCATAGGAAGAAGGAACCTAAGAAGAGTCAAGTACTTGCTGAAGGGACCTTTCCAGGTCATTCTGAGCACTGCCATGACTGTCATACTGATAGAAGTTGACAGCTGGCTTCAGGTCTCCAATATAAAACCAGCGATCTCCAACCAAGATTCACTTGAATCTTGAAGGCCCAGAGAAAAACACGTACACTGTGAATCATTGGAAGATCTCTATCTTCTCTTTACAATACAAGGATTAATGGCACCCTGATGACTATTGACTCAGGTGTTCTGGAACACTCCTTGTTCTAACTTCTGATTTTTCCAATCGCAAACCAAGCAGGAGATCTCACACGTGGTCAAAAAATGACAATATTTTTCCTGCCCAAATAAAAAGACTTTTAATGCTCCTTTTCCCTTTTTCTTCCTTGTACTAGAGGAGGAAAGGGGGGCATTCGCTCGTTCCTAGTTTAAAACTGATAAATTATTATTACTGGTTTTCTCCTAAGCTACAACAGCATTACCAGGGACTGCTATCATGAAGAGGCCTGCTTCCCTGTGGCAAAAAGAGGGAGAAATAACCAATCATGTGTTCTAGAAACTCTCCATGCATGGACATGCAGCTTTGACATGTACCTGTTACAAGTGCCTTCCTGATCTTTAAATCCTAGCTATAAAATAACCAAGCTCAGTAGTGCAAAAAAAATAAAAATAAATCCATATATTACTATATACCAGACACAAAGGAGTCAAAAATATATAAAAGGCATAACACAATTGACTTTAGGGCTCAGCCTTTGGGAGATTATTATGCTGAGTCTGCGTTAGCACATATTTCTTCTTGTTCTTCTTGCCTCCATCTTCCAAATACTAGGATTGCAGCATTTGCTCTCCTTAGCTACATATTACATCCTGGGTATATGACACCCTGTTTCAAAAATAATGAAACTAAAATAAAATGGCTCTATTGGGAGAGTGGGCAGTATCTAGTTACAGATAGTGGTGATCATTACGTTACACTATGAATGTACTTGATATTCCAGACTATGTTTAACAATAGCTAGTCTTGTTTAGCTTTAGCTGTCAAATTAACACAGCCTACCCATAACATGAGTAGAGAGCCTCAGTTGAGGAATTTTGTAATTTAGATTGACCTGTGGTCAAGTCTGAGTTGGGTCTATATCTTGGTCATTAATTTCTATAGGAGGACCCAGCCCACTGTGTACAATCAGTGGTCCTGAACTAGATGAGAAATGTAGAAGAATAGAAGTCTGTCTATGAACCAGACAGAATGCAGAATCCTTCATTATTCCTGCTATATTTCTTTGGCCATGTGTGAGTTGCTTGATCAGAAATAATTGTTATGTGTAATGGCAGGCAGACCTCCCTATAAGTTCCTCCTTCAGTTCTTGCCATGACTTGTCTCAGTGATGGTTTGTAACCTATCAGCTGAAATAAAACCCTTTCCTCAAAAAATTAAAATAAAAATAAAATATAATGCTGCTTCCTGAAAAATAGCCTCTGTGTCCATTTCTTTAGAAAGTTTATAAAACCCCAATCGATCTGAAGGAAATGGTCCACAATACAGCTCCTTATGTAAGTTTCTGTTGCTGTTTGTTTGTTTTATTTTGTTTCAAGATTAATTTATTTGGCCAATTACTCCTGAGTGTTGGGTCTGCCCTGGAATGTGGCTGTTATACCCAATGACACTCTATTGTAGAAAACTGGTTTTCCTGTTTCCAGAAGGTATCAGTTGCAAATGGCTTCTTTCTTAGAAGTGTCCACTTATCCTTCTCAGCACTGTGATTCGGTCTGAATTGAATCTGCACAGGTCTAGTGTGTACTGTCATGGTCCCATGAGTTCATATGTGCACCAGCTCTGTTGTGTCTGGGTGATGCTCTTTCCTGGGAATCTTCCTTCTCCTCTGGTTTTTACAATCATTCTGCTTCCTCTGCCCAGAATTCCCTGGGCCTTTAGGGGAAGGGATAGATAAAGACACCTTATTCAGGGCTTACTTCTACAAAGTGTCTCACTCTCAGCACATTGTCCAGTCATAGGTCTCTGTGTTAATTATAATTTATTGCAAGAAGAAGTTTCTATGATGAGCCTGAGTGATATCATCTCTTTTGTTTTGCTTTGACAGCTTTTGTTTTATTGGTTTAAATTAGCTTTAATTTTTCTGTTCTTTTATTAAGAGAAAGAGAGAGAGAGGGGGAGGAGAGAGAGAGAGAGAGAGAGAGAGAGAGAGAGAGAGAGAAGAGAGAGAGAATGAAGTTGATGTGTAAGCAGGTGGGGAAGATCTGGAAGGGCTTAAGGGAGGTGGAGAATATGATCAAAATATATGGTATACTATTTAATTTTTTTGATCTACTGATTTTCCTTTTATGTGTATGAGTGTTTTGTTTTCATGTATATGGGCATCAAATGGCCCCAATGTCTGCAGATGTCATGTAGACTATATAAAGAAAAAATTAACAACTTGGGTTGGGATTCAGCCCAGGACCTAAGTACTCAACCTAAAAGGCTTTTATTCCTTAGGGCTTATCTTCCAGCCAAAGAAGCAAATATATTTCCTTGGAGAAAAATGTCAAGTTTCTGTTTTGTTTTGTTTTGATTTCTCATTTTAATGAAACTGCTAGCCCAGCCACAGGGAACCTAAACATCTTCACTTACAATTCCACTATATAATTTATAAAGGAAGAAAGGGCCACAGTAGGAAACAGAGGCTGTTGTGCTCTGTGCTAATAAGATCTTTCACTAGTAACCATTCTGAATTCAGAACCATTCTAAATCAACAACACTACAGACAAGACTTTTACATTCCTCTGCAAATAGCAATGGCATTTTTTTACAATACAATACCCACAAGTAGGTCAGGTCTTTCTACATAAATTAACAATCAAGACAATCTTTTACCCACATGCCCACAGGTCAACCCAATGGAGAAATTCCTCATTGAGACTCCCTCCTCTAGAGGATTCCAGATTGGGTTCATAATTAAAGCTTAAATATACCACTTTTCCTAACCTTTCTTCAAAGTATTTTAGTGTAAGTTTTCACTCTGTGTTTGAACTATTTCTTAGCCCATTACCCTGAATATTCTGTGAATTCCTAGATAATTATTTTGATCCATCATTAGCATTTATTTAAATATGTAGCACAAACACACACACACACACACACACACACAATGGTGAAGCCATAGCTGTGAGAAATGTTGCCTGAAATGACAGAATCCTTCAGAATGCATTCTCTTCCTGCTTCCCAGTGATTATGGGTTTCACATACTCTTATTACCCCTAAGGTATTGCCCCACACAGGAGATAATTCCATTTAATGGAAACACTGACACCTGCTGGAAATGCCTGCTGCCCACAGTTCCTATGGTTAGTTAAAAAGAAAAAAGAACACACAGGAACAATAAGTTTAAAAAATACTTATGAACAACATTTATAACACTAACAAAAGAATTATAAAGTTTAATAATGTTGGGAATTTATTCTGTTGAGTGTACTAGTTTTAAAACCACATCTGTACTAAATCACATATTTATGACTATAAGTATCTATGAGCAACCTCAAGCATGGCTCCAAATATGGATTTGATATATTTTAATTCATGAATTTATTATTATTCTTAATTATTATTGTGAATGTGTACATATGTAAACACCAAAGACCAACCTTAGACAGTCAGTTCTCTTTTTTTTTTACCTTAACATGGGTGCTAAGGATCCAGCTCAGGTCAGCAGGCTTGTATATTAAGTGGTTTTAGCACCCAAGCCATCTTGGTACCAGATTTAATATATTTAATGTAAAGTTTAATACATATGTCTGACTATGAGGAATTTGATTAATTATCACATCATGTTTCACAAATAACATAACTATCTCTCTTGGGAACCAAGGGCAGTTTGAACAACTCCAAGGCCCCATTTTCGTGTTTACAGAAAAATTCAGTTGTGTTAAACAGTTTACTGCCCATTCTCATGAGTGTTCTTTTTGCGGCTTCACTGTGACAGGAATTAAATATTTGGGGAATGGGCTAAATAAAGAACATACCTTCTTTAGCTTGTTTATATATACAGTTTAATAAGATAAAAATATTTCTAAATTTATTTTTATCTGAAATATGAAATTATTTTGTTTAGTTTTTCAGGAAAAAATTGCTTGCATAGATAAAATGTTTTTGGTAAAAAAATTGGATCTTAACTGCCTGATATAAAATCTTCCAAGCTAAGAAGTACTTATTTTTCCTTTATTTTATAAGTTCTTCAATTTGATTAAGTTTATTATTTTCCCTTCACCCACCATGCTGCATTCTGTTAAGATGCCAAGAACTTGAGATCCATTTTGTATTATGTTTATCTTCCTCCTCCACATGAAGTCAAGGGAAGAATTTCCCTGAGTGTTTTGATACCTGCTTGCATGCTGCTTTCAATCCTTAGGACAGCAGTGAGCACACACTTCTCAGATCTGTGATATGTGCACATTCTACCAACAGTCTTAATGCCACTTCTCTGACTTCATCGTTATATCTTGCCAATATCCTGTTTCTCATGGTCCACACTCATTAATTTGGAAGAGACAGTTTTGATTTGGAGAGTCATTAGGCCTAGATAAAGCTTTTCTTGAAATATCCTGCAGTCTGAAACTCCCTCTTTTCTTTCTTTCATTTGTGTCAAATCTTGGGATCATTTTCCATGACTTTTGACTTTCTTTGGTGATTTTCCCACTGGGTATTTTGAAACTTTTGTTCATTTCCTTTTTTGCTAACCTATTAATTAATTAATTAATTAATTAGTTAGTTAATTTTACTCTAGGTATGTTCTACATGCCAGAAGAGGACATCAGATCCCTTTATTGATGGTTCAGTGAGTCACTATGGGGTTGTTGGGAACTGAACTCAGTACCTCTGGAAGAGCAGCCAGGGTTCCATCTCATTAGACCATTATTCATTTCTTACATTTCTTCTTTCATTATCCTAAGCTATTATCTAATAACCAAGAGTTGTTTTTTCTGGTTCCATTTTCACTGTAGCAATCCTCTACTAGTCGTAGCCAAAGTGTTCTAGCTGTGGCTCCTTTCAGAATGTACAAACTCTGACCAGGCTTAAAAAGGTTCCATAATAACTCCATTTTCTCCTTAAATTCCTCCCCCTCCTTCACATTTTTATACGATGATGATATTATATTTGTTGAAGTCTTCTGGTATCTTCTGTTTCTTTCCTCTGTTCTTTAGCTAAAGTGGAGTCCTATAACTGAAATGAGCTACTCACGTCATTGTACACAGGCTCACTGGATAGTACAATAGATACCAAAAGAATTTCAAGTAGTGCCCACACTAATGTTGGTGCTAATTCACATTGGACACCTTATCTCCATTAGCAGAGTTATACCTTGTATGCTGTTCCCGTTGTGTCTGCCTCTTCAACTCAACTGTCACTTTCATCAGGACTGGGACTTATCACCTGCACATCATCCTTGTACGTCCATGGCTTTATCTTCAAATAACCAAGAAATATGTCTTAGGCTGTTATAGTTCACTTATTTGCTATCTTTAGAAACTCACAAAAATAATTAAATTGCTCAAATATTTTTAAGTCTTTGGAAGGCAGGTTACTTTTAGGAATGATTGTCTGAAACTGTACTTGTTTGGGGATTATAATGACATAGAAGAAAATCAATATATAGATAAAAATAACTCCATCCTTTACTGACAACACTGAAGAAAACAAGAAAGATGATAGTGTCTAAGTTAAGATGAAATGTGAATATCTTAGAGTAGGTATATATAAGCAATTTTAATCATTTATATTTGAAATTTAATTTTTTATTCTAATTTTTGAGAAAGCTACAAAGAGGTAAATCTTCCAGAAAAATTCTTATATGTGCTTAAAAATAATTATTTCTACATGTAGTAGTAAATATTCATTTGATAGTGACAAATGTGGGAATTTAACATAATGTCCTCAAAAAATCCAATCAAATCAAGGTAAACAATATCATCAAAGTTTGTAGGGTCAAAGTGTAGGCTAATAGTCATATTCTGACTTGACAGATTTCAGGCCTGGGTGCTATACAATTTTGGAAGGAATATAGCAGTGTTCTCCATGACTTTTGTGAACGTGACCATGTTCATGGATTTACAGGAAATGTGAAAACCACCATGAAATGGTGACTTTGGGTAAACCGTGTTCTAACAGTGATAGACTCATCTGCAAGCTCTTCTCCATGCCCCTTGGGACCAGTGACCCCTCTCTATCTTCTCCCTCCTGCTTTCATTGCTATTGTTGTGATAAAATACCCTGACCAAAAGCAACTTGGAGGATGAAGGCTTCGTTTAGCTCACAGTTTAGGATAGGGATCCATGGGATGCTGTCAATCAGTTGCTCACATCATATTCCATGGTCAAGAGTGGAGAGATATGAAGGTTGACTACTTGCCTACTATTCAGGTAGCTCTGACTACTCTTATACAGTTCAGGAGACAAATAACTGTACCTATGTGTGCTTCTAGCCAAGTATTCAGCTGGCTCTCTCTAGACCATGCTGGATCCAAAGCCTCACCATGTTGCTTACCACAGTAGGTTGGAATTTTCTACATAAATTAACAATTAAGACATTCCTTTGCAGACATAAGCACAGGCTAACCCAATGGGAAAAATCCCTCATTGAGTTCCTTTCATCTTGAGATTTCTAGGTTGTACTAGGTTTAGAATTAAAGCTTAAATATACCACTTTCCCTAGATCACTGCATCTTAATCTTCCTGGTGCTATGATCCTTTACATATAGTTTCTCAAGTTGTGGTGACCCCCAAACTATAAAATTATTATTTTTCTATTTAATGACTCTAGTTTTGTGACTGTGATGAGCTATAATGTAAATATTTTTGGGGGTAAGGGTTTCTCAAAGGGGGCATGACTCACAGGTTGAGAACAACTGCCTTAGACATTTTTCAATGAAGTTTAGTATAAAGTTCTCACTGTTTGTTTGAATTACTTCTTAGCATGTTATCTGGAGCTCTCTTCCATGGATTTTTAGATCCATGTTTGGATCTGTCATGCTATGTTCCAGGATACTTGATCACACTATAAATTCCTGAGATTATGTTATTCACTGAAAAAAAAAAAACTTTCTAATTGTGGTGTCGCTCAAATCTTAGCACACCTTTAACCCATCAGGCTGGAATATAGACACACCCTTAGTACACAGCTTTTATCCCAAACAATGTAGGCAAAGTTAGTTTGCAGAAGAAAACACCCATGTTTAAAAGTGATATCTGAGTGGCAGACAAAATGATAAATCAGAGAAAGATTTGGCAGAACAGGATACACCCAACTCTTATGAGAAGAGAGAGGATGGGGAAGCAACTTGGGGAGTAATGAAGAGAGGGGGGCAGTTTTATCATGACAGGTATACAGAGAAAAGTTGCAGACAGAGAACAAGCTAGACACAGGAAAGATAGAATAATTCAGAGAATGAGAAGGAACTATGGGATTAGAACAGATTCTCAGAGTTAGTTTGAGGCCATGCAGAGTAATTCAGGAGAAGCACAGAGAAGCCAGATTAAACCAGTCCTCTTGGAGAGGAGTTTGAATCTGAATAGCTAAATTGAGTCAGCCAGTTAGAGTTCCGGAAGAACTAGACAGGGTGAGATTATTTAGCTTCGAGTCTCAGAGGCTGAAAATATTCTATTCCTCGATTAGATTTTGCAGAGGCTAGAAGCTTCTGGGACTAGGTCTAAGTTAGCAGATGGAAGCAGTGATCCTTGGAGATGACCATCACATCAGGGGAATGTCATCTTTAATTTCTCTGACAGTCCATGATGCAGGTTAGAACTTTATATATCCTTAAGGAAAACAAAACAACAAATACAAGGATGAAGATGAAGGCAGGATGAAAGGAAGGGAGTTGGGTAGCTTCTTGAACCTAAATCCAATAGCAAATGAGAAATATTCAGACCATCTTTTTTTAAATATTTTTTATTTTCTATATTCTTTGTTTACATTCCAAATGATTTCTTCTTTCCCAGATCCCCCCTCCCCATATGTCCCATAAACCTTCTTCTCTCCATCCATTCTCCAATCACCTCCCTCCTTTTTCTCTGTCCTTATATTCCCCTCCAATGCTAGATCAATCAGGACCCTCTCCATACTTCTTCATGGGAGTCATTTGTTATGTGATTTATGCCTTCAGTATTCAGAGCTTCTGGGCTAATTAATATCCACTTATCAGAGATTGCATTCCATGTGTATTCTTTTGTGATTGGGTTATCTCACTTAGGATGATATTTTCCAGATCAAACCATTTGCCTAAAAATTTTGTGAATTCATTGTTTCTAATTGCTGAGTAGAATTCCATTGTGTAAATACATCACATTTTCTGTATCCATTCCTCCTTTGAGGGACATCTGGGTTCTTTCCAGCTTCTGGCTATTATAAATAAGGCTCCTTTGAACATAATGGAGCATGTGTCTTTATTGCATGCTGGGAAATCCTTTGGGTATATGCCCAGAAGAGGTATAACAGGGTCCTCTGGAAGTGTCATTTCCAGTTTTCTGAGGAACCAGACTGATTTCCAAAGTGGTTGTACCATCTTACAGCCCCACCAGCAGTGGAGGAGTGTTCCTCTTTCTCCACATCCTCGCCAACACCTGTTGTTTCCTGAGTTTTTGACTTTAGCCATTCTGACTGGTGTAAGGTGAAATCTCAGGGTTGTTTTGATTTGCATTTCCCTAATGACTAACAATGTTGAACACTTCTTAAGGTGCCTCTCGGCCATCCGAATTTCTTCAGGTGAAAATTCTTTGTTTAGATCTTTACCCCATTTTTAATAGGGTTATTTGGTTCCCTGGGGTCTAACTTCTTGAGTTCTTTGTATATATTGGATATTAGCCCTCTATCAGATGTAGGGTTGGTGAATATCCTTTCCCAATTTGATGGTTGCCGTTTTGTCCTTTTAACAGTGTCCTTTGCCTTACAGAAACTTTGTAATTTTATGAGGTCCCATTTGTCAATTCTTGATCTTAGAGCATAAGCTATTGATGATCTATTCAGGAACTTTTTCCCTGTGCCCATGTCCTCAAGAGTCTCCCCCAGTTTCTTTTCTATGAGTTTCAGTGTGTATGGTTTTACATGAAGGTCCTTGATCCACTTGGAGTGAAGTTTAGTACATGGAGATAAGAATGGATCAATTCGCATTCTTCTGCATGCTGACCTCCAATTGAACCAGAACCATTTGTTGAAAAGGCTATCTTTTTTCCACTGGATGTTTTTGGCTCCTTTGTCGAAGATCAAGTGACCATAGGTGTGTGGATTCATTTCTGGATCTTCAATTCTATTCCATTGGTCCACTTGTCAGACCATCTTTTATAACAAGAATTCTGGGAGCCAAGACAGCTTAAAGTACCCATCAAAGCTTAGAGATTTCTGAGATGATATTAAAAGGAGGAATAAAGACTAACTAAACAAGTTAATGCTAAAGAGTATCCAGACTGTAGGTTATATATTCTATAAAATCAATATACGGTGTTATAACTATAATCTGTTCACAAGCCTTATGTTCCTCCTATGTTCTGCTCTTGATGCTTATAAGCATAGGCTAGATGCAGGCTTGTTATGCATGGCAAAAGAAGCAAATAACGAAATGAAAACATTTTAGCAGGTGGCAAGGAGGTGCCTTTGCATACACAGTACCGAAGCTTCGGGTTCAGAGTCAACATGATTCTGAAGGATGAAAGGATTGTGAAGGTGTCTTCTCTCTTTTGCATAGACTTTAAAACAAGTGGATATTCATATTGTTTCCAACATGTTTCAGAAAATTCCAGTTCAGGTTCCTCCTCTCCATTGATAACCAGTGAGATAATCAGTTTTCACATTTTTTTCTGTTGCAAAAGGAGAGATGTTTTAATGCAATGAAAGCCATAGTCTATGTTATTCTGTTTAGTGGCAATGTTTCAGGAATTCAGAGTGTCATGTGCTAGGAGGTACCACTGCATTTCTCACAAATGATTTTCAAAAACTAGAAGGCATTGGGACCCTATCACAATAGTATCAGTGCTTCTAGATGCTCCAAGGACACATTTCCCAGGCTGAAAAGCAGAGTTTGACAGAATGACTCTAATCTAAATTTTTAAGCAAGGGTAGAAACAGAGGAGTTAATTACAGCTTAAGTAAACAACCAGCCAGTGATCCAAGGCACGAATTGCATAACAAATGACTCCCATGAAGAAGTATGGAGAGGGTCCTGATCCTGGAAAGGATTGATCTAGCATGGGAAGGGAATATAAGGACAGAGAAAAAGGAGGGAGGTGATTAGAGAAGGGATGGAGAGAAGAAGGTTTATGGGACATATGGGGAGGGGGGATCCGGGAAAGGGGAAATCATTTGGAATGTAAACAAAGAATATAGAAAATAAAAATATTAAAAAATAAATAAATAAATGACAGAGATGGTCTTGTCATGATGACACAGACCCTGTAACCCCAGAACTTGAGGTCAGGAGTTTGAAAGCATTCTCAGAAACATAGTGAACTCAAGTTTGGGTTATGGAAGACCAGGTCTCAGAAAAAAAAAAAATTAAAACCAATAAACCAACATATATATGTGGATTAAAAGTTCAAATGTGAATCAATTTTCTTCTTAGTTCTGTATATAACAGTAGCAAATATTCCACTTCAAACTCAACAATACATGGTGCTATTTATATACCTACCTGGTTCTTCAAAAAAAAAAAAGTGTTTGAATAGCATTTTGATATTTTGAAAAAAAAATCGATTTCAAAAAAAAAAAAAAGACATGATGCTGCTAAGGGATAAGTAATAATAGCAAGAAAGTATCTCTCTTAAAGCAATTCCCAGATGTAAACCATAAAGATGTAGTATCACCAAGTGGCAAAATGAAAGCTGGAACTGAAGGGAAAGCAACAAAACACTAGGAGAAAATAGAGGATAAAAATAGAGGTGGCGACAACTGACGTTGATGTCCTAGGAGACAGCATGGTAGCAATCTTTACCTTTTTCTTTTTTCTCTTTCTTTTCTTTTTTCTTGGTTTTCTCCCTTTATTAAAATAGATTGTTCTGTGACCACACTCCGGAAGACCCAACAAATAGCTAAAAGAGTCAGACGCAGATAGCAGATATTGACACCCAAGCAATGGACAGAAGATGCTGATCCCTGTGGTTGAATTAGGGGAAGACTGAAAGAAGCTGAGGAGGAGGGTGACCCTGTAGCAGTCTCAAATAATGTGGACCTCTGAGATCTCTTGAACACCTGACCACCAACCATGCAGCATACACCAGGTGATATGAGGTCTCCAACACATATACAGCAGAGGACTTTGGTGTCTGTGTTCAATCAGAGATGACATACCAAACACTCAAGAGACTGGAGGACCCAGGGAGTTTAGAGGTCAGGTGGGGTTAGGAGGTTGGGGGAATGGGGACATCCTTGTGAAGACAGGTGGGTGGGAAGAAGGTATGGGTTGTGGAACAGTTGGAGGGTGGATGGGGTGGGGAATAAAATTTGTAGTGTAAAAAATAAATTAATTAAAAAATAAAAAATAAATAGATTCTTTTCTCAAGCAATAAATCCTGATTAAAGTTCCCCCCTCCGTCTACTCCTGCCAGTTCCTCCCCATCTCTTCTCCCATCTGGATCCTCTCCTTTTCAGTATCTCATTTGAAAAGAACAGATTTCTAAGAAACAACACTAAAACATAACAAAATAAAATATAATCAAATAAAGCAAAACCATAACATGGAAGTTGGACAAGGCAAATAAAGAGCTTAATGAGCAGGCACAGGAATCAGAAACCTTCTTATTCACACACTCAGGAATCACATAAAATTACTAAACTGAAAGCCATAATATATAATCAGAGGATCGTGTATACAGGGCACAGACGCGTACAGGTCTCGTGTTTGCTACTTCATTCTCTGTGAGCTCAGATGAACTCTGCTCAGTTGATTTAGAGGATTTTGTTCTCCTGGTCTCCTCTATGCCCTCTGGTTCCCACACTCCTTCCACATCCTCTTCCATGATGTTTCCTGAGCTCTGAGGGGAGGGATTTGATGGAGACATCCTAATTAGAACTCTGTGCTCCAATATCTCTGTCTGTCTGTCTGTCTGTCTGTCTGTCTCTGTCTCTGTCTCTCTCTTCTCTCTCTCTCTCTCTCTCTCTCTCTCTCTCTCTCTCTCTCTCTCTCTCTCTCTCTCTCTCTCTCTCTCTCTCTCTCTCTCTGAATGTTAATCAGTAGGTCTCTGTATTTGTCCCCATCTGATACAGAAGAAAATCTCTCTGATGAGGGCTGAATAAGGCACTGGTCTATGATGAGTTAGTGGTCCTTTTGATGTCAATTTTTAAAGTCCAGTTTTACCTTGTGTATCTGTGCCATCTAGAATTTTGTTTTTAGTCACCCAAGCAGTGCAAGGTATGGGTTTCCTCTCATGCAAGTTGGGCTCAAGTCAAATCAGTCATTGCTAGGTCACTCCCATTGTTCTACTATATTTTGCAGTAAGACAGAGTATAGGTCAAATCTTTGGTAACTGGGTTTGTGTTTACATTTCCTTGTTATAGCCTGCAGAATACCTCCCCATCCCAAGGACACTATCATACAGGAGTGAAGGTGCTGTGCTGGCACCAGCTCTATCTCTCCATGTTCAAAGAGTTGTTGAAGACAAACATGTGGATGTTGTCTTCAGCAATGGGCCCTTTCTGTCCATTTGCAGAAAGCAACTTATTTATTATTTTGGCAACAGTGTGGGTTCTTTAGGGATTTCCATGGGATGGCTTGGCCAATAATTCAATTGGATATAACTTAGTCCTGTACTAGAAGCTTTGTTTGGTGGCAAGAGACAGTCAGTTGGGACTCTGTCTCTCCATGTAGACACTTCATTAACATTTCCTTCATATGGACACTTCATTAGCATTGCCTTCATATATTTTAGGGAGTTTCCATTACACTAAATTTCCATACCACTCCTTAAATGCCCCTCAATTCTGTCTCTCCCCATATTCCTTCCCTTAATTTTATCATCCCTTTTTCTTCCCACTTGACCCTTCCCTTCTCATTCCAGCACCCTGTCCACAGTCCACCCAAAAGATCTAATTCTATTTCAGACCCCAGGAACAGTCATGTGCCCCTCTCCCACACTCTGCCAGAGTCCTTTCCTCAGTACATGACCTTTCAAGAACTACAGATCCTAGGGTGGCTGTCATTTTAGTTAATGGCTAGTATCCACATAGAAGCAAATACATGTATACTATATTTATTCTTCGGAGTCTGTCTAGCTTACCTTATTCATTTACTCTGGGTGTTACTGATTGCATTTTATGCCAGCCTCTGGGAATTGAGATACTTATATCTCTAGGTGCTGATTTCTGGTTTCATCTTTGTTGGGTAGGTGTTTCTCTTTCCCTCTGAATTTTAGGAGAGTGTGATGGCTCTGTGATTCCTAATAGAAAATTTGCTATGGTCACTAGCACTTCCAGGTAAAATACGTTTCTGAGTATTGGGAGCTGACACTTAGGAATGGAAACAGGCTACAGTTGTGAAGTGATCAACAGAAGGAGTAGAGGAGAGTGTTTAGCCAGGGCCTGCTTATTTAGTCTCCTTGGAATGGGGCTAGACAGTGAGGAGAGGTTGGTCACCCCTCAAAGTCTCTTATAGCGCTGGGGTTGAGAGTCAGGCACTCGATCTGTTCCTGTGGACTCCTCAGCTGGAATGTTCCATGGGGATTCCTGCTGGTGTTGAAGGCTGAGAGAGTGGAATGAGTTGGGGGAAGGAAGGTTGGTGGAGAAGATTTTTTTGTGATCCATTGGGGATGGGGTCAGAGGGGAAATGGAGAGTGCATCAGGTTTGCTGCTACAGAGCTGGAAATGAGATTGGGGGTTTTGCATCTGGAAGAGCAAAACACATGAATATCTGCACTCCACCTACCTGTTTCCCTGGCAGGGGTGGTCTTTGGGTTACCAGGGTGTGCCTACTGGAGTTGGGATAAAGCAATGGGTAGGAAGAGGGCAATTAGGAGGGGAGTGACTGTGGGATCCACAGGGGATATAGGGAGCTCAAAGGGAAGGCTGTTGCAGAGCTGGGGGTCAAACTGAGGGATTAGATCTGAAGGATCAGAGGATGAATGCATTTTCTTAAAAACACATTTATTAATTTGAGTAAATGAATGTTGTATGTGTGCTTGTTTGTATGCACATTATATGTGTCTTCATGAGTGCATATGCATGTGCAGGACAGAGGTTGAAGTTTTTACCCCTGTCCTATTGTGCTGTCTTTTTCTGAAGAAGTCCCTCTTTTTATTTTATTGGCTATTTTATTTGTTTACATTTCAAATGCAGTCTCCTTTTCCAGTTTCCCCTCTGCAAGCCCTCTATCCTGTCCCCACCCCATCCCTGCCTCTATGAGAGTGCTCCCCCACCCATCCTCCCACTCCCATCTCACCACCCTAGCATCCTCCTATGCTGGGGCATTACATGGCACCTCCATTCAAATTAGTTTTTAAAAATTATTTTTGTAAATTTATGACATAGTAGGTTTCCACATGGCTTTTACATATACCTGTGGTATTAGTTAATCCTCCTTTCTTAATTTATGACATAGTAGGTTTCTACATGACTCAAATATCTTTGGTGTTAGTTAACCCTCATTTCTTCTCTCCTATCCCATGACTCCATCAGCAGTTCAATAGTTAAATCAATATTGCCCTCCCTCACTTTCATACCTCTGTGTTCTGCTGTCCTTTCCTAAGGTTTATATTTTAACTTCTTCTAATGGTGCCTTTCTACCTTCCCGGCCTTCGTCGGCACTAGAGTGT
Source organism: Apodemus sylvaticus (assembly GCF_947179515.1). NCBI lineage: Eukaryota > Metazoa > Chordata > Mammalia > Rodentia > Muridae > Apodemus > Apodemus sylvaticus. The sequence goes on from NC_067475.1 coordinate 107,616,986, forward strand.
AAACACAAGGCCATACAGATTTTTTTTTTTTTTTTTTTACATTTTTTTTATTCGATATAATTTATTTACATTTCAAATGATTTCCCCTTTTCTATCCCCCCCACTCCCCGAAAGTCCCGCAAGCCCCCTTCTCTTCCCCTGTCCTCCCACCCACCCCTTCCCACTTCCCCGTTCTGGTTTTGCTGAATACTGTTTCACTGAGTCTTTCCAGAACCAGGGGCCACTCCTCCTTTCTTCTTGTACCTCATTTGATGTGTGGATTATGTTTTGGGTATTCCAGTTTTCTAGGTTAATATCCACTTATTAGTGAGTGCATACCATGATTCACCTTTTGAGTCTGGGTTACCTCACTTAGTATGATATTCTCTAGCTCCATCCATTTGCCTAAGAATTTCATGAATTCATTGTTTCTAATGGCTGAATAGTACTCCATTGTGTAGATATACCACATTTTTTGCATCCACTCTTCTGTTGAGGGATACCTGGGTTCTTTCCAGCATCTGGCAATTACAAATAGGGCTGCTATGAACATAGTAGAACATGTATCCTTATTACATGGTGGGGAGTCTTCTGGGTATATGCCCAGGAGTGGTATAGCAGGATCTTCTGGAAGTAAGGTGCCCAGTTTTCGGAGGAACCGCCAGACTGATTTCCAGAGTGGTTGTACCAATTTGCAACCCCACCAGCAGTGGAGGAGTGTTCCTCTTTCTCCACACCCTCTCCAACACCTGCTGTCTCCTGAATTTTTAATCTTAGCCATTCTGACTGGTGTAAGATGAAATCTTAGGGTTGTTTTGATTTGCATTTCCCTAATGACTAATGAAGTTGAGCATTTTTTAAGATGCTTCTCCGCCATCCGAAGTTCTTCAGGTGAGAATTCTTTGTTTAACTCTGTACCCCATTTTTTAATAGGGTTGTTTGGTTTTCTGGAGTCTAACTTCTTGAGTTCTTTATATATATTGGATATTAGCCCTCTATCTGATGTAGGATTGGTGAAGATCTTTTCCCAATTTGTTGGTTGCCGATTTGTCCTCTTGATGGTGTCCTTTGCCTTACAGAAACTTTGTAATTTTATGAGGTCCCATTTGTCAATTCTTGCTCTTAGAGCATACGCTATTGGTGTTCTGTTCAGAAACTTTCTCCCTGTACCGATGTCCTCAAGGGTCTTCCCCAGTTTTTTTTCTATTAGCTTCAGAGTGTCTGGCTTTATGTGGAGGTCCTTGATCCATTTGGATTTGAGCTTAGTACAAGGAGACAAGGATGGATCAATTCGCATTCTTCTGCATGCTGACCTCCAGTTGAACCAGCACCATTTGTTGAAAAGGCTATCTTTTTTCCATTGGATGTTTTCAGCCTCTTTGTCGAGGATCAAGTGGCCATAGGTGTGTGGGTTCATTTCTGGATCTTCAATCCTGTTCCATTGATCCTCCTGTCTGTCACTGTACCAATACCATGCAGTTTTTAACACTATTGCTCTGTAGTATTGCTTGAGGTCAGGGATACTGATTCCCCCAGATTTCCTTTTGTTGCTGAGAATAGTTTTAGCTATCCTGGGTTTTTTGTTGTTCCAGATGAATTTGATAATTGCTCTTTCTAGCTCTGTGAAGAATTGAGTTGGGATTTTGATGGGTATTGCATTGAATCTGTATAGTGCTTTAGGCAAAATGGCCATTTTAACTATATTGATTCTGCCGATCCATGAGCATGGGAGGTTTTCCCATTTTTTGAGGTCTTCTTCCATTTCCTTCTTCAGAGTCTTGAAGTTCTTGTCATACAGATCTTTCACATGTTTGGTAAGAGTCACCCCAAGATACTTTATACTGTTTGTGGCTATTGTGAAGGGGGTCATTTCCCTAATTTCTTTCTCAGCCTGCTTATCCTTTGAGTATAGGAAGGCCACTGATTTGCTTGAGTTGACTTTATAACCTGCCACTTTGCTGAAGTTGTTTATCAGCTGTAGGAGCTCTCTAGTGGAGTTCTTTGGGTCACTTAGGTAGACGATCATGTCGTCTGCAAATAATGATAGTTTGACTTCTTCCTTTCCAATTTGTATCCCTTTGACCTCCTTATGTTGTCGAATTGCCCGAGCTAGTACCTCAAGTACAATATTGAAAAGATAAGGAGAAAGGGGGCAGCCTTGTCTGGTCCCTGATTTCAGTGGGATTGCTTCAAGTTTCTCTCCATTTAGTTTGATGCTGGCTACCGGTTTGCTGTATATTGCTTTTACTATGTTTAGGTATGGGCCTTGAATTCCTGTTCTCTCCAAGACTTTAAGCATGAAGGGATGCTGAATTTTGTCAAATGCTTTTTCAGCATCCAATGAAATGACCATGTGGTTTTGTTCTTTGAGTTTGTTTATGTAGTGGATTGTATTGATGGATTTCCGTATATTGAACCAACCCTGCATTCCTGGGATAAAGCCTACTTGATCATGGTGGATGATCGTTTTGATGTGTTCTTGGATTCGGTTGGCAAGAATTTTATTGAGTATTTTTGCATCGATGTTCATAAGGGAAATTGGTCTGAAGTTCTCTTTCTTTGTTGGATCTTTGTGTGGCTTTGGTATCAGCGTAATTGTGGCTTCGTAGAAGGAATTGGGTAGTGTTCCTTCTGTTTCTATTTTGTGGAATAGTTTGAAGAGTATTGGTGTTAACTCTTCTTTGAAGGTCTGGTAGAATTCTGCACTGAAGCCATCTGGTCCTGTGCTTTTTTTGGTTGGAAGACTTTCTATGACTCCTTCTATTTCTTTAGGCATTATGGGACTGTTTAGATGGTCTAGTTGGTCCTGATTTAATTTTGGTATTTGGTATCTGTCAAGGAAATTGTCCATTTCCTCCAGATTCTCCAGTTGTGTTGAGTATAGGCTCTTGTAGTAGGATCTGATGATTTTTTGGATTTCCTCAGTTTCCGTTGTTATATCTCCCTTTTCATTTCTAAGTTTGTTAATTTGGATACTTTCTCTGTGCCCTTTGGTCATTCTGGCTAAGGGTTTATCTATCTTGTTGATTTTCTCAAAGAACCAGCTCCTGGTATTGTTGATTTTTTGTATGGTTCTCTTTGTTTCTACTTGATTGATTTCGGCCCTGAGTTTGATGATTTCCTGCCTTCTACTCCTCCTGGGCGAAGTAGCTTCTTTTTGTTCCAGGGCTTTCAGGTGTGTCATTAAGCTGGTAATGTATGCTCTCTCCATTTTCTTTTTGGAGGCACTCAGGGCTATGAGTTTTCCTCTTAGCACTGCTTTCATTGTGTCCCATAGATCTGGGTATGTTGTGTTTTCATTTTCATTGTGTTCTAAAAAGTCTTTAATTTCTTTCTTTATTTCTTCCTTGACCAAGGTATCATTGAGTAGAGTATTGTTCAGTTTCCACGTGTATGTGGGCTTTCTGTTGTTTCTGTTGCTATTGAAGACCACTTTTACTCCATAGTGATCAGATAGGAGGCATGGGATTAGTTCGATCTTCTTATATTTGTTGAGGTCTGTCTTGTGACCAATTATATGGTCGATTTTGGAGAAGGTACCATGAGGTGCTGAGAAAAAGGTATATTCTTTTGTTTTAGGATAGAATGTTCTATATATATCTGTTAAATCTAATTGGTCCAAAGCTTCAATTAGTTTCATTGTGTCCCTGTTTAGTTTCTGTTTTCCTGATCGGTCCATTGAGGAAAGTGCAGTGTTGAAGTCACCCACAATTATTGTGTTAGGTGCAATGTGTGCTTTTAGTTTTAATAAAGTTTCTTTTACAAAAGAGGGTGCCCTTACATTTGGGGCATAGATGTTCAGGATTGTCAGTTCTTCTTTTTGTATTTTTCCTTTGACCAGCAAGAAGTGACCCTCAGGGTCTCTTTTGATGACTTTGGGTTGAAAGTCAATTTTATCTGATATTAAAATGGCTACTCCAGCTTGTTTCCTGAGACCATTTGCTTGTAAAATTGTCTTCCAGCCTTTTACTCTAAGGTAGTGTTTGTCTTTGACCCTGAGGTGTGTTTCCTGTAAGCAGCAAAATGTAGGGTCCTGTTTACGTATCCATTCAGTTAGTCTGTGTCTTTTTATTGGGGCATTAAGTCCATTGATGTTAAGAGATATTAAGGAATAGTGATTGTTACTTCCTATCATTTTTGACGTTATTTTTTAAATTTGAATGCTTAACTTCTTTTGGGTTTGATGAAAGGTTACTATCTTGCTTTTTCCAGGGTGAAGTTTCCCTCCTTGTATTGGTGTTGTCCTCCTATTATCCTTTTTAGGGCCGGGTTTGTGGATAGATATTGGGTAAACTTGGTTTTGTCATGAAATATCTTAGTTTCTCCATCTATGGTGATTGAGAGTTTTGCTGGATATAGTAGTTTTGGTTGGCATTTGTGTTCTCTTAGAGTCTGCATGAGATCTGCCCAGGACCTTCTAGCCTTCATAGTCTCAGGTGAAAAGTCTGCTGTGATTCTGATAGGTCTTCCTTTATATGTTACTTGGCCTTTTTCTCTTACTGCCTTTAGTATTCTTTCTTTGTTTAGAACATTTGGTGTTTTGATTATTATGTGACGGGAAGTATTTCTGTTCTGGTCCAGTCTGTTTGGAGTTCTGTAGGCTTCTTGTATATTCATGGGCATCTCTCTCTTTAGGTTAGGGAAGTTTTCTTCCATAATTTTATTGAAGATATTTGCTGGCCCTTTAAGTTGTAAATCTTCACTCTCCTCTATGCCTATAATCCTTAGGTTTGGTCTTCTCATTGTGTCCTGGATTTCCTGGATATTTTGGGTTACAAGCTTTTTGCATTTTGCATTTTCTTTAACTGTTGAGTCCATGGTTTCTATGGAATCTTCAGCATCTGAGATTCTTTCTTCTATCTCTTGTATTCTGTTGTTGATATTTGTATCTCTGTCCCCTGATTTCTTCCCAAGGCTTTCTATCTCCAAAGTTGTCTCCCTTTGAGTTTTCTTAGTTGTTTCTACTTCTGATTTTAGATCCTGGATGGTTTTACTTAGCTCCTTCACTTGCATGTTTGTGTTTTCCTGTAATTCTTTAAGAGATTTTTGTGTTCTCTCTTTCATGAGCTCAGCCTGTTGACCAAAGTTCTCCTGTATTTCTTTAAGAGATTTTTGTGTTTCGTCTTTCATGACCTCAGCCTGTTGAGCAAAGTTCTCCTGTATTTCTTTAAGTGTTTTTTGCATTTCCTCCTTGTTGGCTTTTGTATTCTCCTGGATTTCTTTCAATGATTTTTGTGTTTCCCTTGCAAGGGCTTCTACCTTTTGATCCATTGTCTCCTGAATTTCTTTATGTATGACCTTCATGTGTTCCTGTACCAGCATCATGACCAGTGATTTTAAATCCAAATCTTGTTTTACTGGTGTGATGGGGTATCCAGGACATGTTGGTAGAGGAGAATTGGGTTCAGATGTTGCCATATTGCCTTGATTTCTGTTAGTGACGTTCCTGCGTTTGCCTTTTGCCATCTAGATCTCACTGGTGTTAGTTTATCTTGTCAGTGCTGGACTCACCAGTGCAAGCTGCCCCTTCCCAGTTGGCCTCTGGTGCACAGTTTACCTCCTGCACTGCTTGTAGACAGTGTGCTGCTGCCCAGGCTGTTCAGATCCCAAAGCAGGCACCCGAAGGCTCCCGCTGGGGCCCGCTGGATTCACTGGAGCACACTGACTTCTCCCAGCTGGCCGCCCGGAAGCCCAGCTAGCCACTTGCAGGACTTGGAGATGTAATGCTGCCGCCCAGACTGATCTGGATCCGGAAGCAGAGAGAGTAGAGCTAAGGGCTTCTGCCTGAGGCCTTGCCCCAGATTGTGTCTGTGGAGCAGATGGAGCCCGTGTGCACTCCCAGGGAGTGCCGACGGTGTATGCTACTGTGACCTCCCCTGAGTTCCGCTCACTCCGCTGGGCAGCCGATCTGCCAACCGGGCTATCGCACACAAGGTTAGCCTGGCCGCCCAGTCCCTGAGTCCAGGCAAAAGCCTGGGAGGCCAAGGTCCGAGCAAAGTTCCCCTATGGCTTTGACTGTTAATTGGGTTTGCCAGGTGACTAGGATGGCGGGCGTGTGCGCCCGCGCTCCCTGAAAGCGCCGGGAGAGTCTGCTTTGCTAACAATCACCTGGGCGGGTTGACTCACAGATGGCCCACCAAGCCGCCCAGTTCTTGGGGTCAGTCCTGTGCCTTTTGGGGCCTGGACCCCCGCTTTGTTAGCCTTAGGCTATGCCTGTTACAGGTCTGCCCGCCTGAGCTCTCTGTCGTCCTGCAGGCAAAATGGCGGCGGCGCGCTCGCAGGCCTGGGCAAAAAACCTCCTGGTTGGGTTGGCACCCCGAGGCCATACAGATTTTAAACTAAGATTCATACATGAACAAGAATGTGTGGTATTTCTCTATCCTGACCCATCATGCCCTCCCTCAGTAAAATTTTCTCTTTTAAAAAATTCCTTCTCTTTTCCTGTAAATCACATAACTTCAGTTTTCTTTTTGAATGAATAAAATTGTATTGTGTTTGTGTGTCTTAATTTTGTTATCAGTTTGTCTGCTGATCAGAGTTGACATCTAATCTGACTCTTTTGAATAGAGCAGACATGAACACAGGTGGGCAAAATCATCTCTGCAGTAGGATAAAGAATGTTTTGGATATATTCCCAGGAATTGTATACTTGGGTTACATGGCAGAACTATTTTATGTTTTTGAAGAAAGATTCACACTGAATTGTACAGTGCCTGCACCAATTTGCATTTGCATTAACAATGAGCAAGTTTTTCCCTTTCCATACATCCTTACTTGCATTTGTTGTCTTTTTCTTTTTCTTTTTTTCTTTTTTTGTAGCTATTCTGATTGTGGTGAGGTAGAATTTCAGAGCAGCTCTAATTCACCTTTCCCTTAGGGCTAAACATGTTGAGCACTTTAATTTCTTAGCTATTTATGCTTCTTCTATTTAGAACACTGCTCAGTTCCATAGCCCATCTTTTAAATCTGAGTTAATTCTTAGTATTTAGTTTTCTGAGTTGTTTTATTGTTGATAGTAAACCTCAGTTAGATGTATAATTGCCAAGGACTGTCTTCAGTCCTATAGGCTGTTCGCTCACTCAATTAAGTTGCTAATAGAACATTTTAATTTCACAAGCTCCCATCTGTCAGTTGTTGGTCTTATGCCCTGAGTAATCACAGCCAGTTCAGAATGTCCTTACCCAGGACCAGAGCTTGATGAGCACTCCCTACATTTTCTTCTAGTAGGTTCAGAGTTTCAGATCTCATATTGAGGTTTTTGATCCATTTGGAGGTGATTTTTGTACAGCTTGAGAGATAAAGATCCGGGCTCTGTTTGTCTACATGTAGATATCCAACTTACCTCTTCTCATTTGTTGGTGATGCTGCCATTTTTTAAATGATATATTTTTTTTTTTACATCTTTGTAAAAAGTCAGGTGACCGTTGCTGCTCAGATTTATATCTAGGTTCCTTTTCTCTTCGTTGTTCTGCATGTCTGTTTTCCTGCTATTACCATACTGTTTTTATTACCATGCTTTCTAGAGTGTGGGAACATGGTCAAAAGAATGACGGCTTGGGAATGGGAGAGAGGCTCCAGGAAATAAGGCGGAGGACCTTTTACCTCAAGTGTATTTTGTTCTGTGGATTGCTCTTTATTTCATGCCTCCTGTGGTAAATATTTGCATTCAGTTTAAGATATGTTTGTTCTTGTTGGATGTCAAAACATAGCTTTAGGATCCACTCTAGTGGAGGATGCTGAGTGCTGTTCTCACTGTTCCTTGAATCTGGATATGGCTTTATGCCTTGGTTTTGTGCTTTCCCAGTTATAATCTATAGTACATGCCAGACAACTGTGTTTAAAAGTTAGTTGTCCTGAGAAAGTTCTGGGAAAGGGCTGCTCTATAAATATTTAGTATGTGCTTACTGACATTTATTTACATTTTTTTTTCTGATCATATTTTCTGGTCATGTTTCTCTGAACTCAAAACAACTTTCCTTGGATCATGGCTTTCTTTGTTACATATGTGCATAAAAATACACTAAAACTGAAGTAAAATTGTCTAAAGCATTAGATTGTGGGTCATCCCATTCTTTCAGGTTTCAGACATCAGGTCTTGCAGACACATATATGCATAGGTAGATGAAACCTGACCCTAGAGTAAAACTTAAAATTAGAGATAGTGATGCTTATGACAGTATACTTTTTTTTCAAAAATTTAAGATTATTTTCCCTATCTCTGTAAAGGGTGACACTAGAATTTTGGTTATAATTTCACTGAATTTAGAAATCACTTTAAGATATTAATTTATTTCTATATTTGAGTGTTTAGACTACGTGTATGTATGTATGTATGTATGTATGTATGTATGTATGTCATGGGCATTTCTGATACCCATGGAGGTCAGAAGAGGCATTGGATCTCCACAAACAGGGTTACAGACGATTGTAAACTACCATGTGTAAGCTAGTGAAAATGAAACCCTGGTCCTCTGTAAGAACGGGTGTTTTAACTGCTGAGCCATCTCTTTAGCCACATTAAAAAAAATCAATTTTTATAAGATATTTATTTTTATGATCTTAATCTTGCCAACCCACCAGTAGAGATGAGCCTTTTCACTTTCTAGTATCTTCCTCAGTTTCTTTCTTCCATGTGTTCACTGAAGAGGTCTTTCATTTCCTTGGGTAATCCCAAGATGTTTCTGAAGCCATTGTAAATGTGATTGTCTCCTTGATTTTTCTCTTGGTGTGTTTGTCACAGGTGTATAGAAGATTATAATTTGTGTATGTTAACTTTGGACCCTGGTGTTTTGCTAAAAGTGTTTGTGAACTGTATGAGTCATCAGCTCTGCAAGAGTTTTCTGATAAAGTCTTTAAGATCCTTTGTGTATAGAATCACCCCTGAGCAGAAATACATTGACTTCTTTCTTTTCAATTAGAATCCATCTTTCTCTTGTCTATTGCTTTAGGTAAGACTTTATACTATCTTGAACCTGAGCAGAGAAACTGGATAGTATTTTTTACCTCCTGATATATGTGAGAGTTCAAGTTTTTCCCCACATTTTAAAACACAGGCCACAGGTATGTCATATATAACTTTTATTATGAAAAAATGTGTTCCCTCCATCACTCATCTCTACAGGGCTTTGATTATTGCAGGATGTTGAATTTTGTCGAATATTGCCGCTGTGTGTATTATAATGATTATGTGGCTTCTGTCCTTGAAACCATTTATATGATGAGTTTTATTTACTGACTTACATATGTTGAATAATCTCTACATTCCAGAATGAAGGCAACTTGAAAACAGTGACTTTTTCTATTTTCTTACATTTAAGTTATAAGCAGTTTGTTTATTATTGTTGCATCTACATTCATCAGTGAGACTGACTTGCAATGTTCTTTTATTGTTGTGACTTTCTTTTGGTATCAGGTTAAGAATGGCTTTGTGGGGAAAAAGTTTGAAAATGATCCTTCCCTATTTAATAGAATAATTTGACAAGAATTGGTATTAGTCATTCTTTTGTACTTCTGGTAGTATTTTCAATGGATCCATGTGGACACGATGTTCTTAGCTGGGAATTATCGTTTTTTTAATATTTTTATTTTCTATATTCTTTGTTTATATCCCAAATGATTTCCCCTTTCCCAGATCCCCCCTCCCCATATGTCCCATAAACCTTCTTCTCTCCACCCATTCTCCAATCACCTCCCTCCTTTTTCTCTGTCCTTATATTCCCCTCCAATGCTAGATCACTCCTTTCCAGGATCAGGACCCTCTCCATACTTCTTCATGGGAGTCATTTGTTATGTGATTTGTGCCTTCAATATTCAGGCATTTCATTTGTTTGGTTAGAGTCACACCAAGATACTTTATACTGTTTGTGGCTATTGTGAAGGATGTCATTTCCCTATCTTCTTTTTCAGCCTGCTTATCCTTTGAGTATAGAAAGGCAACTGATTTGCTTGAGTTGATTTTATAACCAGCCACTTTGCTGAAGTTGTTTATCAGCTGTAGGAGTTCTCTGGTGGAGGTTTTTGGGTCACTTAGTAAACTATCATGTCATCTGCAAATAGTGATAATTTGACTTCTTCCTTTTCAATTTGTATCGCCTTGACCTCCTTCTGTTGTCTAATTGCTCTAGTTAAAACTTCAAGTACTATATTGAAAAGATATGGAGAGAGAGGACAGCCTTGTCTAGTCCCTGATTTTAGTGGGAGTGCTTCAAATTTCTCTCCATTTAGTTTGATTTTGGCTACCAGTTTGCAGTATATTGCTTTAACGATGTTTAGATATGGGCCTTGAATTCCTGTTCATTCCAAGACTTTTAGCATGAAAGGATGATGAATTTTGTCAAATACTTTTTCTGCATCTAGTGAGATGATCATATGGTTTTTGTCTTTGAGTTTGTTTATGCAGTGGATTGCATTGATGGATTTTCTTAAACAGAACCATCCCTCCATCCCTGGGATGAAGCCTACTTGATCATGGTGGATGATCGTTTTGATGTGTTCTTGGATTCGGTTGGCAAGAATTTTATTAAGTATTTTTGAATCAATATTCATAAGGGAAATTGCCCAGAGGTTCTCTTTCTTTGTTGGATCTTTATGTGGTTTTGGTATCAGCGTAATTGTGGCTTCATAGAACGAGTTGGGTAGAGTTCCTTCTGTTTCTATTTTGTGGAATAGTTTGAAGAGTATTGGTGTTAGGTCTTCTATTAAGGTCTGAGAGAATTCTGCACTGAAGCCATCTGGTCCCATGCTTTTTTTTGGTTGGGAGACTTTCTATGACCCTTTTTATTTCTTCAGGTGTTATGGGACTGTTTAGATGATCTATTTGATCCTGATTTAATTTTGGTGTCTGATATCTGTCTAGGAAACAGTCCATTTCCTCCAGATTCTCCAGTTATGTTGAGTATAGGCTTTTGTAGTAGGATCTAATGATTTTTTGAATTTCCTCAATTTCTGTTGTTATAGCTCCATTTTCATTTATAAGTTTGTTAATCTGTATACTGTCTTTGTGACCTTTGGTTAGTCTGGCTAAGGGTTTACCTATCTTATTGAGTTTCTCAAAGAACCAGCTCCTGGTTTTGTTGATTCTTTGTATAGTTCTCTTTGTTTCTACTTGATTGATTTCAGCCCTGAGTTTGATGATTTCCTGCCTTCTACTCCTCCTGGGTGAAATAGCTTCTTTTTGTTCCAGGGCTTTCAGGTGTGTCCTTAAGTTGTTAGTGTATGCTCTCTCCATTTTCTTTTTTGAGGCACTCAGGGTTATGAGTTTTCCTCTTAACACTGCTTTCATTGTGTCCCATAGATTTGGGTATGTTGTGTCTTCCTTTTCATTAAATTCTAAAAAGTTTTTAATTTCTTTCTTTATTTCTTCCTTGACCAAGGTATCATTGAGTAGAATATTGTTCAGTTTCCATGTGTATGTGGGTTTTCTGTTGCTTTTGTTGCTATTCAAGACCACTTTTACTCCATAGTGATCTGATAGGAGACGGGATTATTTCGATCTTCTTATATTTGTTGAGGTCTGAGTTGTGATCAATTATATGATCGATTTTGGAGAAGGTACCATGAGGTGCTGAGAAAAAGGTATATTCTTTTGCTTTAGGATAGAATGTTTTATATATATATATATATATATATATATATATATATATATATATATATATATATATATATATGTGTGTGTGTGTGTGTGTGTGTGTGTGTGTATGTTAAATCTAATTGGTCCAAAGCTTCAATTAGTTTCACTGTGTCCCTGTTCAGTTTCTGCTTTCCTGATCGATCCATTGAGGAAAGTGCACAATTATTGTGTTAGGTGCATTGTGTGCTTTGAGCTTTAGTAAACTTTCTTTTATGAATGAGGGTGCCCTTGCATTCAGAGCATAGATGTTCAGGATTGAGAGTTCTTCTTGTTGTATTTTTCCTTTGACCAGCAAGAAGTGTCCCTCAGAGTCTCTTTTGATGACTTTGGGTTGAAAGTCAATTTTATCTGATATTAGAATGGCTACTCCAGCTTGTTTCCTGAGACCATTTGCTTGTAAAATTGTCTTCCAGCCTTTTATCTAAGGTAGTGTTTGTCTTTGACACTGAGGTGTGTTTCCTGTATGCAGCAAAATGTAGGTTCCTATTTACATATCCAGTCAGTTAGTCTATGTCTTTTTATTGGGACATTGAGCCCATTGATGTTAAGAGATATTAAGGAATAGTGATTATTACTTCTTGTCATTTTCGACGTTATTTTTAAAATTTGATTGATTATCTTCTTTTGGGTTTGATGAAAGACGGTTACTATCTTGCTTTTTCCAGGGTGAAGTTTCCCTCCTTGTATTGGTGTTTTCCTCCTATTATCCTTTGTAGGGCTGGGTTTGTGGATAGATATTGGGTAAACTTGATTTTGTCATGGAATATCTTAGTTACTCCATCTATGGAGATTGAGAGTTTTGCTGGGTATAGAAGTTTTGGCTGGCATTTGTGTTCTCTTAGAGTCTGCATGAGATCTGCCCAGGATCTTCTAGCTTTCATAGTCTCAGGTGAGAAGTCTGATGTGATTCTGATAGGTCTTCCTTTATATGCTACTTGGCCTTTTTCTCTTACTGCCTTTAATATTCTTTCTTCGTTTAGAACATTTGGGGTTTTGATTATTATGTGACAGGAGATATTTCTGTTCTGGTCCAGTCTGTTTGGAGTTCTGTAGGTTTCTTGTATATTCATGGGCATCTCTCTCTTTAGGTTAGGGAAGTTTTCTTCCATAATTTTATTGAAGATATTTGCTGGCCCTTTAAGTTGTAAAACCTTACTCTCATCTGTGCCTATAATCCTTAGGTTTGGTCTTCTCATTGTGTCCTGGATTTCCTGGATGTTTTGGGTTACAAGCTTTTTGCATTTTGCATTTTCTTTAACTGTTTCACCGAGTCCATGGTTTCTATGGTATCTTTAGCATCTGAGATTCTTTCTTCTATCTCTTGTATTCGGTTTTTGATATTTGCATCTATGTCCCCTGATTTCTTCCCAAGGTTTTCTATCTCCAAAGTTGTCTCCCTTTGAGTTTTCTTAGTTGTTTCTACTTCTGATTTTAGATCCTGGATGGTTTTGCTTAGCTCCTTCACTTGCTTGTTTGTGTTTTCCTGTAATTCTTTAAGAGATTTTTGTGTTTCCTCTTTCATGACCTCAGCCTGTTGACCAAAGTTATCCTGTATTTCTTTAAGTGATTTTTGCATTTCTTCTTTATTGGCTTCTATTTGTTGACCCATATTCTCCTGAATTTCTTTAAATTATTTTTTGGTTCCCTTGTAAGGGCTTCTAACTTTTGATCCATTTTCTCCTGAATTTCTTTAATTATGTCCTTCATGTGTTCCTGTACCAGCATCATGACCAGTGATTTTAAAACCAAATCTTGTTTTTCTGGTGTGATAAGGTATCCAGGACATGCTGTTAATTGGGTTCAGATGCTGCCATATTGCCTTGATTTCTGTTAGTGAAGTTCCTGCGTTTGCCTTTTGCCATCTAGTTTTCACTGGTATTAGTTGGTCTTCTTGTCATGCTGGACTCACCAGTGCAAGCTGCCTCTTCCCAGCTGGCCTCTAGTGCACAGCTGACTTCCTGCACTGCCTGGAGACAGGGTGCTGTGGCCCAGGCTATTCAGATCCCGAAGCAGAGACCTGAAGGCTCCCACCTGGGGCCTACTAGACTCACCAGAGCACACTGACTCCTCCCAGCCTGCCTCCCGGGTGCCCCTCTGGCCTCTTGCAGGGCCTGGGGATGTGGTGTTGTAGCCCAGGCTGTTCTGGATCCCGAAGTGGAGATCTGAAGGCTCCTGCCAGAGGCCTCAGAACTGGAACCTAAGCTCTGTGGGGTCGGACCCACCAGAGCAAGTTGTGTCCTCCTAGCCTGCCTCCAGGTGCACAACAGGCCTCTTGCACTTCCTGGAGACAGAGCACTGTGGCCCAGGCTGTTCAGATCCTGAAACAGACACCTGAAGGCTCTCACCTGGGGACTGGTGGACTCACCAGAGCACACTGACTCTTCCCAGTGGGCCTCCCAGGTGCCCCTCTGGCTTCTTGCAGGGCCTGGAGATGTGGTGTTGTAGCCCAGGCTGTTCTGGATCCCGAAGTGGAGATCTGAAGGCTCCTGCCAGATGCCTCAGGACTGGAACCTAAGCTCTGTGGGGCGAATTTTCCTTTTTTAAATTATTGATAGATTAATTTTATGTATGCGATAAATCAGTTTGAACTGTTTTTATTATTCTATAGGTAATGATGAAGTACTGAACACAACCACTACTACTGTGTTAGAGTTAGTATGTCTTAATAACTAGAAATATCTGCTTTATGAATTATGCCTGCCTATGTTGGATGTGTATATATTTTGAACTGTTATGTGCTTTTGATGGATTGGTCCCTTGATAATAATTAAATGACACTTGGTTTAATTCGAAGTCTATTTTATCTGATATTAGAATAGTGATGTTTTCTTCTTTTTTCTTTTGCTTAGAGTCGTTTTCTCTATCCTTTCTTTCTAAGAAATTTTCTCCTTTATGGTAATATATGCTTTTGAAGCGACAAGGATTCTGGTTTCTAATTCAATCTGCTAGTCTGAGTCTTTTGATAGAAGAATTGAGACTATGGAGTGCTATTGTTGAAAGGTGTATCGATTCCTGTCCTTTGGGCGATTTTGTGGTCTTTTGTATTTTTTAGTCTTCTCTTTTAGACACTTGAATTTGCATAAAATTTTCCTTTTACATTTTAAGCCTCCTAGATGTGCTTGTCTTACTTTTCAACCTGAAGTGCTCTTTGTAGTAACCTCTTTAGGCCTGTGGCTTAGCCACCATAAACTTTTTTACGCTTTTAAAAACAGTTACTCAGAGTTTTTCTTTCTCCATCAATGGTGACAATTATGTTGGTTATAGTAATCTGTGTTGGCAGAGTGAATTTTTTCAGACCCCAAAATGTATATGTATCTTTCCAAGGACTTCTGTCTTTTTCTCTTTCTGTTGAAAAATCAACTGCTATTCTGACGGGCTTGCCTTTTTATGGTGTTTGGTTCTTCTTTCTTGCAACTTTTTAAAACCTTTTTCTTCTTCTGTATATTTAGTGTTTTAACTGTCATATGAAATGCAAAGCTGCTTTTCTGGTCATGTCTGTTTGGTAGTTTGTGTGGTTTTTGATATGTAGATGAATCTCTTTTCCTAAATCATGGAAGGTTTCTTGTATGAAATCATTGAAAATAATTTCTATGCCATTTGCATTAAATTCTTTCCTATTTACAATCCCATATTTTCTCTTTTCATGATATCTCAAAGATCTTGCATATTATGTTTATACATTTTCATTTATTTTTTCATTTGTTGGGTTTTTTTTTATTTGAGTCAAAGTTTTAAATAGCCAGGCTCTCCTTAAACTTACTGTATAGCTGTGAATTATCCAGAATATCTGATCCTCATGCCTTCACCTCCAGAGTGCTTACAGGCCACCCATTTTTCTTAGGTGCTGGTGATGCAATCTTACATGTTAGGCAGGCACTCTATTAACTGAGCCTCATCTCTAGCTTGCTCACACATTGTGTATGTGTGATATGTATCATGTTTGATTTTATATACACACACATACACATGTGTGTGTGTATGTGTGTATAGCATATACAGCATATCTTTATACATATATGTTGTATATATTGTACATACTTTGTATATATTGTTACTAAATGATCTGATTCCTGCTTTGTCTACAAGTTCTGACAACGTTGTCTTCTACTGTAGTCCATTCCCTTGGAAAGGCTTTTTGATGAATGCATTATTTGACTAACTGACTTCTCATTTCCATTCTATTTCACCTTATTTAACTTTCTCTTTCCTTCAGCACTTCTCTTTATAAAATTTCTATATCCTTAATTCATTCATCTTCTTCTATTCTCTTGTGTTTCATTAAGTTCATTCATGTCTTTGCTGACATCTTTCAACACATTTATAATTGTTCTTTTGATTTGTGTCTCTAGAGGTTCATTTAAAACTTTCTCCAAGGGAGTTGCTATGGAATTTGTTACTTTTGGAGGAGATATGTTATTTAGGTTTCCTGTGAGGCATTTGCCCCTAAGGTTACATGAAATTATATCATTGACTAAGTTTTTTTCTTTTCAAATTCAAGTCTTCTTTCTCCTTTCAGTGGAATTATTTGCACTTATAGAGATAATAGGTAGGTGTGGTATAGTACAACTGGGGTGATTTTTTTTTTTATACTGGTGTGCAGAACACCAGGCTATATAGTATTTTAATACAACGTAGCTACTCAAGTATCAGTTGTTTTAGGAAGCCAAAGAACACTGATAGTACTGTGAGCATCGGTTTACTCATTATTGTTGGTATGAGCATAGAAAATAAAAAAAAGGAAACAAGAAAGTATCTTGGGATTACTGATTATTATGTTGCTAAGTAGGAAGTCAAGAAGGTAATGTGCATAGAAATGGGAAGGGTAGAGGAAAGAACAACAAACTGAGAGCAGGCTGCGTGACATTTGGGTTAGTATAAACTGGGGGAAAAAGGAGTAACATACGCTCAGAGAAAGCAGACAAGTTTAATCTTTCAAGAGGTTGAACCATAGAATTCCTGTTCATGGGAGAAGCTATGTGATTTGAAGGAGGTGAAAGGCAAACAAGGAAGAGAAAGGGTGAGAAGGCTCAGTTACCTGCAACACTGACCTTGAATAGACTGTAGTTAAGGAGTAGCTACAGAAGGCAAAGAGCAATAGAGGCTTGGGTGGGCATTGACTTTGGACATGAGTCTTGGTATATGCCTTAACCTCATGGGTTGGTTGTTGTTGTTGGTGGTCTTTTTAGTCTCAGTGCCTACCCTGACCTCAGAGGGTGACAGAAGTTTAGGTCCTGTCTTACTAACTTTCTTAACCACAAAGTGTGACCAGTGAAGGTGTTCTAAGTCTTTCAACACTCCCTGAATATTAATGTGTTCTGGGGGATCCAAACTCCAATTGTAATGTCTGTATGGCAAGAATTTCATCTACTGAGCTATCTCCCCAGATCATGATTTTGATTTTTACTGCTGAGTTCCAGAATGACTGATCACAAAGAGTTGCAATGTGTCAAGAGACAGTATGCTTCATTTGTGTTTTGTATGGTTTTGTTTTTATGGTACTGTGGATTGACCCAAACATCATGCTCATGCTAGTTCTGTGGCTTTTGAACTTACATGGCTCAGAAGATATAATTTCCAACCATGATCTCTATTTGAAAAAAATGTAAGTAAATGAGTTTATTTGTGTATATTTCTCATCTTATATCTTAAAGAGATTCCTTTGGTGAATGAAAGAATGAGGTTCCTTATGATGTATAGGTTTATAAATAGAACTGGAGTGTGGACATGGTTAAATTCTATATATTTTTGGCCTAGGCATGAGTTATCAGCTGAAAAACAATAAAGCAGTAACAACTCTATGAAGGCAGTCTTTATAGCTGATTTCATTGAAGCAAATATGTGAACTTTCTTAAATCTTAACCAATGAGATCCTAGAGGCAAAGTCCCCTCTCTTCCCTGGCCCTTAATTTTGTTTTTCTACCATGTCTCATCAGAAGTGAGGAGAATGCGCCTGGGTGCTTGGCATTTAATACTGACAGGGAGATGAGTCAGCATTCAACAGCACAGGCTGCACACAGAGTATGATGTCACGATCACATTGTGTCCATTTTCTTCATTCAAGCCTCTGCTCAATGTCACCTCTGAGAGCACTAGCTCTTGATGTGCCCCCAGTTACCATACTTACCTGCTAGCAAGTCAGCCCAAGATGTTTTGCATTGTTGACTTTTTTAAAAAAAATGTTGTTTAAGTAGATATAGCTAATGCTAATGATTGAAGGTATCTTTTTGAGAAGGGTAAGAGAAAGGGCAAAGAGATACACATAAATAATTTAATGTACTAAATTAAACTAGCAATTTAAACTAGTTCATATTCATGATCAAGGGACCACAGTAACAAGGCAACCTATGACAATCACAGGTAATTTAGACCACTGGTTCAGAAGGGCTTTTGGATTTGGTCACTAAAGCAACATAAAATTTTACTTATTTAGTACAGGATTTTGGGTCCCTTCTCAACATTAAGTAATGCTATGTTTTATAATTTATTTAAAAAAATCAAAAATTAAAGAGCTGTCTCATTTACATGGAAAAAATGCTCCAAAAAGTAAAAAAGTGAAAGACTCACAAAAGATTTAAACAAAAAGCAAGGTATACTAAAATTTTATTTGAAAACTTTATTACTGCAAAGAAAATGGCAAAATTTGAAAACTTGTAAAATTAAGGTCTCATAATCTTACCTTAAAGTTGCTCTTTTATGTTAATGAGTAATTAAAAATTGCTTCGTGAATAAGAAATGCTCTAAAATCCCTAATTACAGAAAAGAACACTATTCCTGCTGTTTTCTTTAACAAAAACACTACAATTAGTAGGAGGAGATAGCTCTGGGGTAGGACTGCAGAGATCAATAATGTGCTGGAGGTCTAAAGAGTTAGGAGAAAGCATTGTGAACATGTTTTCTTCATAAAAATACGGAAAAACATTTGAGGCAATACACGTTTAAGTTTTTTTTTTCACTGTAAAATAGACATATTAAAATATCTGTTCCCTTATAGCATATACATTGTTTTATTTTGTATGCATCAATTGAAAAACTAATTTAAAAACTGATGCAGTAGTATTTATTTTCCTTTCTGAAACATGTTGCTGCTATGTAGTCTCAAATTTACTTGCCTCAGCCTGAGTGTTGGGATTATAAGTGTGCACAATGATGATTTTATTGTGTGTAGGTATTAATATTTGGATTTTTATGAGGAATTACTAAGGATATTAATATTTCACTGAAGAATGGAGGCAAGGTGTTACATAATCTTATTCAAGTTTCCTTGTAGAAAAGTTAAAAGACTAAGCCTGGTGTTAGAGATGGGAAAAAAGAATCATCATGTAGTCAGAGTGAATACACTCTATTTACCTTGCATTAGTCATGTAGGGTTCTTACTGTCTGCCCTAGCATCTAAGAATATATCACAGGGCATAAGCATATCCTCAGATACATATTTTTTGAGCTAAGTAATTGCTAATTTAAATATGTATAATAAACTTACAACAAAATATGTAGGGTGGGGGGGGTTAAAAATCAGAAACACCCAACAGCACCTGCCTAGGATTCATAAGGCCCTGGGTTCAGTCTGGGCAACATATATAAACATATATATATGCATATATATTAAAGTGTATTAGTACCACACACACACGCACATATATATATATATACATACATACATGTATATATATAATAAATTTAACAGCACAATTTACATGGTGATGCATTTATTGTTTGATCTTGACTATATATTAAAAGTTTAAAGGGTCAAATAGTAAAGCCTCCATGTTTCTGAGTGGTTGCTTTCAGTGTGACAGAGTGAAGTCACATCTGTAATATCCAGTTAGAATGAATATTACACATTCCAAGGTGATTTGAAAAAAAATTACCTCAGTTACATTTTTAAAAATACTCACTGGAAGGGAAGTAACACAAGAGATCTGATGTGGCATGGTGTTAATGACAGTAATAACTCTTTAGGCTTGAACAAGGCCAAAACTACACATGGCAACACAGACGGAGGCAGTGGATGTGTACCTGACTCTAGCAAGAAACCATGGTGACCCCAGAAGGAGAATGGAAAAGTAAAGATCAAGTGGGGGCTTTGTAGGCCTTGAATAACAGATAAGTAAAATTACCTGGTAATGTTCTTCATTACTTGCTCTATGCTAGGCATCCATTAAAGCACTTCAGATGTTATCCTAGGAATTGTTTTCACATCAGTTAAAGCAGGAGTCTGAGGAAGCAAGTACCTGTGCTTTAAAGATCCTGGAAATAATTCCAAACTTCAGAAAAATCTAGAAACTACTAAACCCTCCTACAGTGTTCGTTCCCTTGCTCCTAAATCCCTGAACTGGAAACTGTCGCAGAAAGTCGAAGAAACTTATCTCGGTCAAAACCTCAAAGCACCAAGAAATACATTCAGGTGTTCCTGCTGCGAGTCCCTCATTTTAACCACTGGAGTGTGGCTTTAGTTTGTAGCTGAAGGAAGCTGTCAGCGCACAACTTAGCACAAACCTCTTAGGACGCCATCCCGCGGCGGTTTCAGTGCTTAGGAATCTGTGGCACAGGCACACTGGCTCATCCCCACCTCTGCACTCGCAGGGGAGTTTGACAGCAGGCCCTGGATCAGAGCTGCTGAGCAGCAGCCCACATGTGGACACGGCCTTCTTGGTGTCCTAAACACAAGCCGTGACCGCTGCTGGCCACCGCCTGAGAACTTGGGAGTGGGGCTGTGATTCCGTGTGGCCCTGGGCAAACATGTCTTGGGAATAAACACCTCCACTGCCTCTGGCACTAGAATCTATTCTGGGAACAGTGTCAGAGGCTGGCTGAGGATGGTGATGATACTGGGGCCACAATAAAGTTATTTCAATGAGGCACTGTGACATGGTCTGATTGAATTTAAAATGCATATCTCCTAAGCTTTCAAAAGTTCATAAATTCTTAAGCGTCATTATAACACAGATATTTCCCCCAAACACATGGTGGAGCACCTCAAAAGCTAAAGTGATTGCGGCTGAGATGCTTCCGTGAATGGAGTTAGACCAACAGAAAAATAACAGTGTTGCTGCGCAGGCTTCTTTTCCCTGTGCAGAGGCCTAGCTGTATGAAGGAAGATACCATTCCAGTGTCTCAGAACGACTGTGCACAATCATATACTGCTGAGCTATAGGGCCATTCCAAAGCATAAATTAACCCCCTTGGATTAGTAATGGATATAGCCAATGAGTTTGTTTTTCCCGTGTGTGTAAGAAAGAGTTGATACCTAGCAGAGAGTCCCACCCCAGGAGCTCAGGACTTCTGCACTAATAACTCCTTCTGAATGATGTGTTTAGAAGGAAAAGCACTACATGTAGTATTTTTCAGGTGCATTTAATTGTTGTTGCCATAAAATACAGCTGTCTGTGGAGTAAGGTCAATGTGACAATGGATTTTTGTGGTAGTTTTTTTCATCAATTAAAAGACAGCTGTCATAGAGGTTGGAGAGACGGCTCAATGGTTAGGAGGGCCTAAGTGCAGTCCCTAGTACCCACAAGTCCCTGCAACTACAGCTCCAAGAGACCTGGCATCCTCTTCTGGCTTTCAGTCATCCACACACAGGTGGCACATGTGACATATACTCCCACAGTCAGACAAACATGTAAGTAAAATAATAAAAGCCAATCTTCAACATGAAACTGAGGATACCCTAAAGATGATCCAGAGCACTAGTTCTGTATGGTATTCATCAACTTGTAAAGCTTTCTCCTTTTGATGAATGCCACGCACAATGGTTGCATATGGTAAGAGTAACATAAATGCCCGATAGAACTCAAACCAGTAATAGAATGGTTATCTATAACTCATATCAATAATACACTCATCATTATTATTCTTTGTAAGAAGTCTTGGAAATTAACAGGAAATAATTTTCAAGTGAGAACCGTGTAGCCTTTGACAGACACAAAGGCCAGAGTGAACACATAAGAACACTAAATGAGGAAGTATATAACTTCTTTATATTAGAACTTTCTTTATAGCTACAGGTATGGGATACCAGGTATCACCAGCTAGTCAGACTTCAATTTATAGTTCATTCAAATACAGTCAGTCACACGATCTCTCTCTCTCTCTCTCTCTCTCTCTCTCTCTCACACACACACACACACACAGCAGTTATGCAGGGTGTGGCTTAGTCAGATGTATAACCTCTGGATCTTTTAATTTATTGATGGGATAATCTTTCAGACTGACTATCAGAGCTACTCAACTAGTTCAATCAAGCAAGTTACAGTTCTTTAATTTAAATATGCAGAATTGGCAGTCCTTTTATATTTTCTTTTAAGCACACACACACACACACACACACACACACACAATTTCTCACATATCATTTAAAGCACTAGAGCATGAGTGAATAGGAGAGCTGAGCTTTTTATAGAAAGCATTGGTCAAATGTCAGTTATGGAGTCATTAGCTTCTCAGCACCCAGAGATGATTGTTCAGAAAGTATTAGCTGCCTTCGTTGCAATCCTTTAAAACCAGACAATTTATACATGACTATGTTCATAAAGATGCACAAAATAATGTGAAATGTAGAGAAATAATTTACTACTCAATCTCAGATACACAGATATACTTAAGAAAGAGAAGTTTTATTAGGGCAATTTCGCTTTATTTTTCCATACAGCAAAGTCAACTACTGCAGTAATAATAAAGTAAGCATAAAACAAACTGCAGCCCTAGACAGAATACATAATTTTAAGCAACTACAAGCAGAAAGTAAGTTGTGATTACATAAGAGTAAAACCAAGCGCATTGTCCTTCCAGCAGATGAAAGTGTGTGGGTGGCTGGTAAGTGCAACATGAGTCGCCAGCTGGGGTGACAGCTGGGCAGCCAAGTCGTTAAACAAGTGGCCATTCTCACATTTTGCTCTTTTGAGTGCTTCTGAGTTGAAAATTAAAACTGTGAAATTTGAACTTTTTTTTTTTCACCTGCGGAAAGAACAAGTTCTACAGCAATTAAAAAACAATCACAGAACAACTACAGGTGTGCTGTTTGGTTTGCCTGTGTATGGTTGAAATTTTGTGAAAGTCAATAGTTGTTTTGAAGATTTCATTTTGTGAACATTAAACCACTGAAATTGGTAGATATCAATCTGAATAATATATGTCCTTAGCATAGTTCTTTCTCTCTTTTTTTTTGTTGTTGAAGTTTTAAACATGCAGTAGTTTTGAAAACAATGTAAGGAATATCTGATCCATGATTTCATCTTAGTGGCTGAAGTACCTGCTAATTTTTGGTAATGATCTTCAGGCAGATTTGGCCCAATGGAGTTTTGTCAGTCATGAGATCTTGGAAGGATGGCAAATCTTTCCAGCTGAAAAGTCCTGGCAAACTACAAGCTGTCCACAGAAAGCAAAGCGACGTGTTTGAAGGGGATGGAGTGCTAACTCTGTGCCACTTTTGCAAGCAATTTTGCTCAGTCTGTCATTTCATTAGCCTTAACAAAACTCCTTGTAATTATAGACGTTTTTATTCAAAATAAGATCTTGCTATTATACAGGTTTCTCTCTTTTGACTATATACAGAAGTGCAAAAAGTCAACCTTCTCTCTAGACTTTCCAACATGCTAAATTGCAGCATCATCAACCCTCAAGAGTTTGCACACACGCTAAAATTCTCATTACGTAAACTTTGAGTATTTGGATTATCAACAAAAAGTCCCTTGTTCTATTTATTGATTATGCAGCTTATTTATAACAAGGCCTGATATTCAGGGATTTCAAAAATATTAAACAATACTTTAACATTTGAAATGGATACAGTAGAAAATAAATTTTATTCTAATATCTAGGATCTAGATCTTCTCATAATAACTAATTACAAACAAAATAAATCATCAAAATATTACTCAATTGTCTGCCAGGATTGTTGCCATAGCAACAACTTAACTTCTTACTTAGCAATGATTATATATTTATAAGATATCCATATAAAAGATCTTTGTTCTTTTAATGAAAACTAGACAAGAACAATGACTGACATTCTTACACTGTAATATTAAATCAGTAAAATATAAATCATTTAGTTAACAATAATACGGATATTCATATGACACTACATGTAATTTAAAACTGAGTATGTTATGAAGAAAAAACTACTTTAATTTTTTTGTATTTTGAAAAATTCATTGGTAAAATCTAATAAAACAATAGTCTAAAAACTGAAATGGTATTCAACTGTTAATAGAAAATGAAAATCTAATAAATGTAGGAAATGAAAAACTACATTTTAACAAGAAAAATAAGTAATATTCTATAATGTAACTAACTACAATAACATGTGAAGTCATCATTACTCTCTTAACACGATTGAAAGTACATTGGTGTGGGTTCCAACCCGTAATGTAATAATCTAAGGCTTTAATAGATGTACAGTACAATCAGTACAATCAACACATCAGTCTTATATTAGAAAGCATTTCTCTCAAGCATAAAAACTTGCAGTAAACTTGGAAGTATGGACAGTTCTATAACAGAACTCTCACTTCTTCCGTTCCACACCAGAACTGCCAGTGACCTGGCCCCTACTCAGCGATCTTTAGAACTGCTGAACAGAGCAAAAATATCCTTTACTAGCTGCAACATCCAAACCACATAAAAGGGGAATTCCTTTGGATGAATCCATTCTTAAAAACTGAATGCACATCTATTTTTAAAATTTTTAAAAGGCTTTCTAAGGCTATAAGCAGTTAATCTGAACAAAAGAATCACATATAAAATTCACCCATGTACTTAACCCACCCAATTACTAGGTTAATTAAACATTTCCCATTTTCATATTTTGGTTTATCATGCATCTGATGACAGTGCTGTTCTTTGTTTAGAGTCACTATTTTGAATGTGACTGTGATGAAGCAAACGTGAACCCATTTCTGCAAAGCATTTATAGTCTTTTGACTTTTGACAGAGGCTATAAATAGAAGCAAAATAATTTCCTCAAACATTTTTTGTTATTGTGTCTCAGAAATGGCATATCCCTTTTGAATAACATGTTATATAGTAGAGTATGCATAAATATTACACTATAATGCATTAAAATAATTTTATATATCTATCATATATATCTCCAGTATGTGAAAGGTTATCTGTATTGAGTTTGTGTTGTGCTGTCTATTGTTACTGTAAAGTTAAATTGGCCATTTCTGAGACAGCTTTGGTTTCAAAAACAAAAAAGAAGAGAATGGTGCCCTTTGATTGATTAGTTCTAGCAAATAAGCAACAAAATGTGGCTCCAGAAACAATAACACTGAAGAAATAATACTCTAATTTGATGTACAGTCTATGGCACTTCATGAGAATCCTTAACAACATGGTACTTAAAGCCATGATGTGCTTTAAAATATACACAGTTGTGGTTTTGCTTGGCACATTCATCTCTGTCAGATCCCTCCCTCACCATGTCTTACAATCTATTACAGTAAAAATATTACTCTTAAACAAAAATGACTGTGCATGCGCGCTCTCAGCTCTAATGGCGATTTTAAATACAAGGTGCACCTTTGTTACTTGTAAACCTTGAAAGAAATAAACTTATTTTTAAAAAATTATATCTTGGTCTACAGACGTACCAATACATAATAGAATCATGGTTACACCATAGTCTGTCTTTTCAAGATGGCATGAATATATAGGAAACTAATTATGTATGCATATTTTAATGCATAACTCTGTGCTACAAAAGAAAGACAATGTTGTTGTTTTAGATAGGAATATCACCTCAGCACAAATACCAATTGAATGTACAAAGTGTGTAGGCAACAGTGTGCAGCAGGTTCCCATGTTGTCTTTTCTTCTGGTTAACATGCAATATGTGGATGTCTTGTGGCTGAGGGATTTTTGTGTGTGTTGCTTGACGGTATATACAATATGGCTAATGACGTCGTCCTTACTCTAATCAAGCACACTGTCCTTTCCTCTTTGTATGATCTAGAATAGGAAAAAGAGACAGTCTTTGTTCAAACATATAAGTAGTTAAAACATTTTTAATACATAGTAATATACATATACCACATACATGCGCGCACACACACATACACACACATCTTGATATACAGACAACACACTGACAAAAATTCCTACTAAACTTATAACCAACAAGGCAGTGTGCGTATGCCATGCACCTGACCAGCTATGAAGGAGCAGCATTTTGTCCCTCCCTCCTTTTTTAGCCCTCCTGCTTAGCCTGGAGCTTGCTATAGAGACCAGGTTGTCCTTGAGTTCACAGAAATCCACTCATATTTGCCTCCCACGTGCTGGGTTAAAGGTATGTACCATCGTACCTGGCCAGAACTACTCTTGACAGTTACAAAATGAACAAAAATGTACTTAAATAACTGTTAACTGTAACATATCTTTGGCAGAGCCCCTTACACTTGGTACTCTTCATTCTCAAATGCCTCACCTTTCTCTCTCCTGTGGAATCTATGTGTCTGGCACCTGCTATGGACTCTTCCACTTTCTTTCTTTTTTTTTTTTTTAACTAACACTGCAGATTGCAAATCTGACCTGCGCTCTGTTCCTACTTCAATTCAAGGTCTCTTCTCCTACACTAGCCTTCCCTGTCCAAATGCCTTCTTTCCTGACTCCCGAGAAGAGGAGCTCTCGTACGTCTGCCTCCACTGAAGCTCATTCCAAGTTCTCCCATTTTCGCACAGTTGTGAGGTCATTCGCATCATTGCAACACTAACAAGGATGCTAACACGCTAACATGAAGCAGGGCCAAACCTTACTTGCAAATAGGTCATTGAGCGAATGAAAAGAAGCCACAAAGACCCCTCATCCGCCCACTGACAGGACTGAGTTTTAAATGGCTCTTTGTAAATGTCAAAACATAAGTACTTGTCATGCTTCTAAGTGCATGATCTATGTAAAGTTCGTATATGTTGAAAAAAATCTGTGCTCTATGGATGAAAGATAGCCAACTTTGCAGGCATTGAAAACAATGCTATGGAAAGCAAACACAAGACTCTAAGCCCTTGAGAGGAACAGCAGCGTCTTCTGAATCCTATTATCATCAAGCTAGCTACCTTGAAGTACTAGCTTAAATATTCAATTGATAAATAACTGATTCAAGTTCCAATTGAAGACATGTATGGTCCACTGTTCCCTACTGATCTTGTATACAGTCATACATGAGATGAGATGGTTATATATTCTCATATAGGAATGAGTAAAATAATACTTAAAATAATAACTTATGCCAAGTCTCCAAATAACCGCCTATAAGCTAAATCTAGTCCATTGCCTATTTTGAAAACAAGCATTTTCTTGAGGTACAGCTACATCCACTTATTTATATATTTGCTAATGGTTTTCACACTAATGTAGAGAACTACAGCAGAAATTGAATGTCCCCTATAGCCCAAAATCCTGGCCTGTGGCTTTAAGGTACCTTTTTAAAGTTCAGTTCATCAAATTTGACTCATGGCTTCTAATTACTTTTGCTATGTTTTATTTGTGCTTATATTTATTGGTAATATGAGATTAAAAACTCAAAATATATTATCCTTTAATATTTTATATTTTAAATATTAACATATTCCAACCACAAATACAGAGTGGTTATACTGCACGATAAACTTACTGTTTTGTGACGACAGCTCTACATCTGGGTAACATACTTGTGGCTAGTCAGATGTTCGGCAGATATTATGGGTATCTAGCAAATAAAAGATTGTTTAATGAATGATCCATGCAAGTGAGCCAACAACCAAGAGGTGAAAACATCTTAATATTAAACTTATAAAAACAGTGGGATTCAGCTGTGAAGTGACAGCCCTCATCTGGTCAACATGACATTAAATAAATGTAAATGCAAATGCCAGAGAAGCCAATCACTGCTTGTAATCTTCATGTTAAATCCTCTTCTACAAATGTTACCAGTGCTTAGGATGTAAGAGAAGTACAGCTATCAAAACTTCATGCAGAGCAGTTGTTAAAAGAAGCCCTTTTTGTTGGCCTACACACACACACACACACACACACACACACACACACACACACACACGTGCATGCACACACCCCATGGTTTCTTTTTAGCAATAATACTGAAATCAAGAGTAAAAAATTTCTTTCCTAATTTTGTGAAAGCAAATTTCTAACATTTCATTCAGATCGAAGTGTTTAACTTTTGTCTCAAATTAAAAATACCAGGTGTGAATTACAAAACAGTAATTAAAAAATAACTTGGAAAGAGAAGAGGTTTTCTTCTGAGCAGACTTCAGCATTTCTACACAT
The DNA here is from genome assembly GCF_947179515.1 of Apodemus sylvaticus. NCBI lineage: Eukaryota > Metazoa > Chordata > Mammalia > Rodentia > Muridae > Apodemus > Apodemus sylvaticus. The sequence goes on from NC_067475.1 coordinate 107,644,857, forward strand.
TTCACTGCATTTTAAATAGGCAAGTAAGAATCAGACAGTTGGAGAAAAAAAACACAAAAAGAAACTGGTACAGAGGTTACTTTTTCCAATATTGGAGAGCCAGGCAATTGAACTTATGATTTGATTCTCTTTTAAACTCCAGCTAAAGACTGGTTAAGTGGGAAAGGTAGGCCCAAGGCTTGAGTGCAGCAGAGGCCTAAGGACACTGGTTCTAACAACACTGATTTGTTTCTAGTTGTGTAAACCTGCAAAGCAACTGGTGAGTGTGTTTTTAAACTTATTCTGTACAATGACACTAAGTCTATTTCAGAAAGTCTGGTGGTAACAATGAACTCACGTTCCTGAAGGCTTTTGTCGTTTTAATTTAAATCTCCTTGACTATCTCAATCAACTAAAAACTATACTTCACTATGTGCCATTTAAGTGTGGTGTCTGAGCTGACATTTTACACAGGTTTACAGCATTGGCAAATGGCACAGACATGTGCTCCAAATATAAGGAAGCTTCTCATACCATGGTTCCTGCTGCTACAGGACGGGATGTTGAACCCAACAGTGTAGAAGCATCAAGGATGGGGCTGTCAAAACATACCAAGGACCTTCAACACCACTCAATGCAGATGAAGGGCCAGCTATAAACTTCTGCATGCATACAGGCTGCATTTTGTGGCATGAGCTCTTTCCAGCATTGCTGAAGTACTGTAGGCATATACATATGTATGTATATGTAGATATAATATATGTGTGTGTGTATATATATATATATCCATTCCCTTTTCTTTGGTTGTAAAATAGTAATAGTATGAAGACCCAAGAATTATGCATGAAATGGTCACAGCACAATGCAAGAAGTAAAGTGTCCCTTACAATCCAAGTGGCCAAGGGTATGATGAATTTGCTTTGCCATATTTGTGCTTACACCAGCAATTCTACAGTCATATATGATATGCACACAAACGTCCAGCATTGTTTATGTGCACCATAAATGGTCTGCACTGAGTCTCTCTATATTTCTGCCAACACAACGATCATGCCACACATGCACACGCTTGTGTTCTTATAAATGAGTCTTATGTGTTTGCACAAATCCAAGGGTGTTTTGATAAGTCTGAAAAACTTATTATTTTTTCAAAGAAATATTTAAGGCTTGTCTAGAACTTAAAATTAAAACCATTTGGAATTATGTTCTTGAAAGGTATTAATGACTATATTAATAGCTGAAAATCCATCAAGAGATGGTATATTGAAAAAACAAGGTGTCTGCTCCTCAGCAGTGGGTGTGTTTGTCCCAGGGGTGCTACACTGTCTGTCAGACAAGGCTTCTCCTTACTCTCACTAGGCTCTGTCTAACCTCAGTCAGTGGTCTGTGTGTAACCTGTTTTAGTGTCTTTCATAGATCACCAACCCTACTGAGCTATGCTATTCTAACACACATATCTGCACATTCAAGGCCAGATTTATTACTAAAATGTAAGCTTAATTAGTGCAGAGCTGGAAAATATTTTCTATTAAAGAATATTCAGAAAATCCTGGTGGGAGTAATGACATTTTTTAATTTAAATTCCTTAAATGACCATTTTATTTTAAATAGTCCATTCTTGTCCATATCATCTAAATTTAAGTAGGACCCATCTGCTTAAAAGAATTCTGTATGTTCCTTTCCTCCATATTTTAACTGAGTATAGGATAAGTATTATTTATCATATGTGATTTAATTTTCTTTCTAACATCTCCAACATTTATTCAGGTTAATTATAGAAATGAGAGCCCTTAATTTCATTTTTCATTTAAAAATAGCAAGAATCACAGCTGAAAGATGCTGTATATAAAAGTAATTAATTTTAGCAAGCAATTTGCTTATCAAAAATTAGATTATGAAAAAACAACTATTTACAAGGGTGGTCATTTGTGGCATAGAAATGCATTTATATATTTTCCATTTTATTAAGAATTTAGGAAAGAACTAAAAAACTATATATCAGATGCTTTAAGAATAACCTCATAATTGCTTTCATTTTGGTTGGCCAAAGTACAGATTAGTTAGAAAAAATGAGAATTGCTTGTGTAAATATCAGTTTAGTAGCTTCAGAAACAGAGCTGCAAAAACTTTGGAGCGCTTATAAATGGCGTAAAAGGAATCTGCTGCTTGTCTTGAAGAGAATGTGTAGGCCAACAAGAGGTATCTTTGAAAACCCATGCTCAGGAAAGCACCCTCTACAGCTCTCCCACACACACGACTCCCACTGGGCACAATGGGGTCCATGTGCTAAGGAGAAGGCTGTTGGACTGGGCCCTAGGAAGAGTTGGATTTTAAGAAACAAAGCTGTAAATTAGCAAACCTGGTTGGCTGTGGCTGTTGCAGCGAAGGGAACACTTGTGGCAGATGTTGTTGCTGCGGACACAGTGGCTGGCGTAGCACCGTGCACCATGGGAACTTTCGGAGGGAAAATCATATAAGCAAACATACAGAAGAGTGTAGCAATATGGAAACCATGGCAACATGGAGGAGATCATTGGGCATGGTATTTATCATAGCAAGAAGCCATGTGACAGGACATCATCACCAGCGAGTGACATGCAATCACAGCGCAAAGCAGGACAACATTCCAAGAAGAGAAGGGAAGGGAGGGATGAAAGAGAAAAAAAAAGGGGGGGAAAAAAAGCTTGTTACCATTAAATCAAGAAAATTGACACAAACAGGCTTAATTTGCTAAGTTAAAAAACAAGAATTTTATATAGTGTTTATAGACATTAAAATATAAATAAAATGCAGGTATTTACTTTGTACAGTTAGCCATTTGAATAAAAGTTCTTTTTTATTATTCACTATTATGAAAATATACAATCATTACTTTTATGAGATAGACTTGTTTTTATATATCAGAACTCATAGTCCAATCAAAATCCACTAATGGTGACTAAAGGAAACTTGCGTGGAAAGAAAACATTTATGTGGGACCATGTCAATTAAATAGAAAATGGCATTTAATTGACAAGTGTTAGTAAAAAGGAAATGGACTTGCCCAATAGATACAAGTTAAACTTAGCAGTGGATTTTGAGGGGCTGTGAGATGCACCATAGATTTAAGATAATCAAGAAACAAAGCTGGCACCTACCAACACTTGTAGCGGGTGTCATGCACAATATTGAGCCTGCCCATCATGCATTGCAACAGGAAGGTGGATTTGAAAAGGGAAAAGAATTAAAACATCCCATCACACGTGTAATTAGGAAATTCATTTGAACAAAGAAGAAAAATTGTTATTCTGGGAACAGTGGCATGTACATGTGAGCACAATCAAATCACACAGTAGCACAGTGGTCGTTAGAACTAGTCCTGAGGGAGGGAGGAGTGAAAGCCAGCTCACTGTGTGCTAGGATACTTTGTTTCTCTTAACTGTGGCCTACAGACAGAGCACTTCCAAGAACATTTACACCTATATAATTCTGCAGAAGAAACTCTGTAATCCTTTTGTTTTAACCTAGCTGCCAGATCTCTTCATGCTTTGCTACTTCTGAATCGGACACATAAAGGCATGGATGTTTTCTTTAGACTAAATTCCCTGAATAATTAGAAATAATATTTACTATTAAAATGCTAAAAACTTCAATGCACAAAACTGACTGAACAGAACCTCATTTTAACTCATGGGCGTTGTTTCTTTGCTCATTGTAGCAGCAACCATACAGACAGGAACAAGGTTGTAATCATCCAGACAAAAAACTTGATTTAGAGGCCTATGAAGTAATAAATAAACAGTATGCAAAAAGGTGAAAATTTATTTCTTTAGTTTAGAATTCAAATGCACAAAATGTATTGTTGGGGAGCATATATGCTCTTAGGAATCTCAAAACTAGTTTTTCTGCTAGTATCCGGCAAGAGACTGATTTTCACTGCTAGACCCACAAGACTTCTGAGATTAGCCAATGTTTACAAAAACTCAAAGGCAAGAATTTGCTAATTAGACTGTGTAAAAACCCTGAGAGGGAGATAATGAGGATGGACAGGTCTCACAAGGGCGGGTGGGCGTCAGTCCTGGTGGTCTGACTGTGAGAACTAAGTACAAATGGCACATTCACAGCTCCTGTTCTCTGGCACACAAATACTGAAAACCTGCCTATTTTACCAAGTACACACTACACTCCCATATGGAGAACCTGTTCTGTCTACAAGATTATTTTAGAATTCTAAGTTTTAAAATATAAAATGTCTTTGTATTTCTATCTAAATCTCTGAATCTTGGCACACCCTGTTTAAATACTAGCAGCATCTGTGATGCACAGTTGTTAGAAAAATATCTGCCAACTGAGTCCTGTCAGAGTGATTTTACACAACAAACTGCCATTGAGAAACATAACTGAAATGCAGATCACTCAACTGGCTCTGCAGTTACACCTGCAGTTCCTCTGTTATCGTCATCTGACCATGGGCAGCGAGGCCCATGATTAAACTGAGATTAAACTGAGTACTGGAGCTAGGGAAGCAAGCTCATGTTCTATAGGGACACAGCACGTAAAACACTTGAGCAGATTTGTCATTTGCTAATACTCATGTATAAAGACTTGTGAGACTGCAACAAGAACAACAGAACAGACCAATAACAAAGAAGATAATTTGAGACAACACAGCAAGCACAGCTGAATGCTGGGTCTGGGTCCTGTATAAGCACAGCTGAATGCTGGGTCTGGGTCCTGTATAAGCACAGCTGAATGCTGGGTCTGGGTCCTGTATAAGCACAGCTGAATGCTGGGTCTGGGTTCTGTGTAAGCACAGCTGAATGCTGGGTCTGGGTCCTCTATAAGCACTACCCTCCAGGGCAGGAGGACTGGAAAAGAAAATGGCAAAGGAAAAGGAAGGGGTAGAGTGTGCTGCCTAAGGAACACTGAAGCCCTTTAAATATTCTCCAAGTTACAGGTTTTGAGATGAGTGCGATGCTTCAGTTTGCCTACTCTTCTATTCTCTCATGCACAAATGAGCCTGTGTGTGCTGGATGTGAGCTGACCTTTCCGTAAAACCTTAACTTTTCCTGATTGAATTTTAGTTTGGGTTATCATCCTCATTATCATTGTAACCAATGCACACAGCTTCAGAGAGGATTTGTAGCAAATAAACACAAGGCAGCGATGACAATACCAGCTGGGGTGCAGTAACTCACAAGTATGGACACAGTGCTGTAGGACCCTCTTACCCAAACCAAAAGCCATTTTCGAAATGACCATAATATTCATCTTTACTTCCAATGGGTTAATTTACTAATGATGCACAAATAGTCAATTTAAAGTTTCCCTCAGTTTTTCACACAAGACAAAATTTAAGCGAATGTGTTGATCAATTCCCAATTTCCCGTAGAAAGATGTTTGCACAGCAGAATGGTGTGGTTCTGAGAAATGTGTCACTGCAATTGCATTATCTTTTAAATTAAAATTTTAATTATCTGTGTGAATATAAAAAATACTTATATAAAATAAATAAATTAAAGGTATAGTTACTAATATGTTAAGGAGAAAAACAGAGGAGAGAAAATGTTATAGTCAGGGATCTAATTGGGATGTCTATGTAATAACATTTGCTTATTTAAGTTTATGGTAAGGGCTATAAAGAGAATTTGACATACTCTAAAATTAATCAATATTGTTTTACTACTTAAAACTTGCAGTCAATTAAATTGTTAAAACTGATATTCAAATATGCAATAACCTCCCTATTTTTATTATTATAAATATTTTTTAACACAAATTTAAAATAAACTATAAATCTTTATACTTATATTGATTATAATAAAAGGGACAGGCTAAAGATTTCCCTACCTCCCTGGTCCAAACACCTACATCACCATTTAACAATTTCCTGGCCCTTTCTTTATTTCTAGTAGTACTGTAATATGAGCCAACATAGAAGTTGCCTTAAGTAAACTAGTTTAGCTCTTTTAAAAACTGTCTTCTAACACTGTTTGAGAAAAATATGGTAGGTAGAGAGATGTGATATGCTTCAAAGGAAGGAAAAATAAAAACATCACAGCAAACTCACGAAGGCTCCACAAGTCTGTGGAGCCATGCGTTGTTCGGCCCAAGGTCCATTCTTTCCCATGGCCTTGCCACTGGCAGACTCTTAAGGCAAGGCTACACGGGAGCGTGAGCTCATGAGCTCAGTCCAGGATGCTTGCATTCAAGGTCTTGCAAACGTGCAATGGTTACGGTGAACCATGGGGACTGAATGAAAATAGGAGACCATCTTAGAACCTGGGCTACACAGCGTAGGAGACAGAGGGGGAAAGACCAGAGGGTGGCCTCAAAATTCTCTCAGGAGTGGCCTTTACTTCCCTCAGGTCCAGTGGAATTAGAACTTGCCTTCATTTATATTTAAGGTAAAAATAAAATCAAATAAAATCAGTGTCACTGAAATTCTTGTTTCTGGCATACAGAAGGGGTGATATTAGTTTCTGTAACATGAATGGGCCTAGAGTTCACCTGCTCTGTTAATAATCAGCTTAATTCTGAAGAGCAAATATAAAACAAGAGGCCATGTAGCTAAAACTGAAAAATCAACTAGACAAGCAAAGACCCCACTGAACGTAATATAACAGCTGTACTTACTACAGTCTAAGCTAGAAAAGGGCGGAAATGAAGTGTGCAGTTTCGTGATTTGTAAGGACTGTTTTCTGAAACTCCTTTTAATGCAGTTATGTAACAGGTCCATCGCTATTGAGAAACAAGCCCAATTCCCTTAAATCTAAGGGAATTAGATTTAATTCTGCTAAAAATCTAAGAGCCATGTAACTTATTGACATATTGCTACACTTCACTAGGCCCTATATTTTTCACTGGGAACATGGACAATCAAACTTTGGGTTTGAGGGGGGGAAAAGGAGAGAAGACATCTAAAAGGTGTTTGGCAAGCCCAGCACTGTGTCATCATTCAGCCAAAGGTGGCTTCGGAACAGAATGTGGAAACAAGGGAGTGCTGTGGGGCCAGGGCGCAATGCCCCTGCCTGCTTCTGGGTACCCTGGTAGTCAGGAGTTTGACATCTCTGGTGTAAATACCAGCATCCCGCAGGGCATGGAGTCATGTGTGCTGAGCCAGTAAAAGGCAAACACAAGGAGAAGAGAAGGAAGCAGGGGAAGAGAGGTCAGGGAGCTGAAGAGCGAATGCTGGGCAGACACTGGGTGGACAGAATCATGAATGGTGGATCAGATGAACAGATGCTACGCAAGTCTAAGTCTTTTCTTAAATTAAATATGTGGGGTTTTTTGTTTGTTTGTTTTGGTTTTGTTTTTTTTTTCTTTTAGCTAGATGGTTAGCTTGACTCTAATCCCTGACTTCTTGTCAACAGTTTAGTTTCTATATATGTAGTCACCTGTTCTGTGGAGCTGGCAAACTGTACCTCACTGTAATTTCAATCAAACAGACTCACATATCTATAGTTACTATTGAAGTGACAGAACTCAGAGTCCTAAAAAAAATTTCAGCTGTGAAAAATAGTGTATTTTCTAAATTATATTGCAATTAATAGAATATTTCACCTATATTAATTCTATATTATATGTATATAAAATAAACTAGATTTTTGGGAAATGAGCCTATTTTGTCCAAAATACTACACATGTTTGAATCTATGGTAAGATTGACTTCCTTTAGTTCTAGAGATTTAAAAAAAAGATAAAATTGCCAATATTAACAAGCCAAAGAATTTGTAAAAAAATTCACAAATGTCCCCAAAATCTGAACAAAAATCACTAGACATAATCATTTGTGCTGTGTTTGAATGTGCAACCCTAGAAAGCAACAACTCAAGGATTTCGAGCCACAAAGGCAACAGGATGGCCGGCCAAGCGGCCGCATGAGGCCTGGGTGCCCTAGCAGGCAGTCTGAACACTGTATCTCAAGAGTAGACCTAGCCTTCTATCCTGGAACATTTCAATGAAATATTCCAGCTAGCTAATGTATGTGATGGACCTGATTCTATGTGTAAACAGCCAGTTTTCAGAAATGAACTATACAAAAAGTTTTGTTTCCCAGTAACATTGAATATGAGCATGATGTATTAATTTGCTAATAAGTCTAAAATAAACTATCTCACTTTCTAATATCACAAAAATGTGATACTCTAAATATTGTCACCATAGCTCAATATGCTAGACCCGATACACGTACCTAGCCATTCATTTATTAATTAATAAATTATTTCATCAAATATATATATGTTTTTTTCAAGTGTTCTCAAAATAAAACTGTGTAAGAAAGAAAAAAGAGATCTGTGTGTCTTGGCAATTAATTTCAAAGCATAAGGTAAAAAAAAAGTTTAAAGACTTATTAAATCAATTAAGAATATTTAAATAGCAATTTGTAACCAACTAAGTGATCTATTAGTATTTTACCCTTAGATCTCTGCGCATGTGCATGTGACCAAACTGAAAATGAGCTGAACTCACAGCTTCATGAGTCATCACTAAATGGGAATAGCAAGGGAAGGCTAAGCTGTAAATTCAACCCCAAGAGAATGTAGGGCTACCTCAACTTCAGCATAGGAACAAAAATTATTTCGGCCATGCATAATTAATAGGAAGAGCACATTTTAAGAACTCTAGAATAAATATACTTCAACTGTCTACTTTGCAAACTGAAGGTTGAAATTGTCAAAATTGAGTCATTTCATAAAATTGTGGAATCTTAAAGGCAAAGGGGTCTTACAGCAGGAGAGCATCATAACACAGCTTGACAAACACACAACAGTGTTGAGGAAAGAGAAGAAAAAGAGAATAGTTCAATTCCAAATAGCATAAACACCAAAAATATATAAAGCATGTCTGTCTCAGTAAGCTTAAGTTTTCATTTTTAAACGAAAGCCACTCGATAAGAAAACTGAGTGTGTCTTCCCAGTTGACTACTACCTTACCATGCACCCTCTCTGTGACTGACAGCTGTCCTGCCCTGCAGGTATCTACCTGCTTTAACAGTACAACCCTGTGTAGACCATAGCAGATGCATTCAAGAGCAAACCCACACCCTTACCTGGTGGGAGAAATGCTGTATGCTGCTGTAACTGCATGTTGGCTAGAGCCTGTTGGTATTGGAAAATACCAGTGTTAAAGACTGCGGTGGCACCGTTGGTTTTTTCAAGAGCAGGCCTCTTTGGCAATGGGGGAAGTACAGCTTGAGGAATTCCCTGTTTAGTGAATAGTATAAAAACAAATACCAGTAAAAAGAGAAAAAGAAAAAAGAAAAATCAGTTGTAGGCTAGAACTGTTAGGGAGCACGAGCACGCAAGCAGCAGAACACTTAACTACCCAGGGGGAAAATTCCAGTTGACAAAATCAACTAAAGAAATTAAGCAAGATAAAAGCTTTAAAGGAAGCATTATTTTGTCCACAACAAAAGCCCACTAGTAATGAGAGCACATGTTATAATGAGTAAGGTGTTTTATGTCCCATAATGCTTCAGGCTTTCTGTGAGAAGCCATCTATTTGGGAGAGAAGGAAAGCTGCAGTGGGAGCCCGTGAGGACTGCTGAGTAGAAGCACTGTTAATAGTTAACCGTACAGTGACTGGCTCGGTCCTGCCAGCTCTGCCCTCCCCAGTGCGCTGACACATGCAAATGTCCCAGAGCATGCAAACTTTTCTTAAATACTCTACTATATATGTTAAAAAGAAAAGAGGCCTATCACTAAAGCCATGCTAACCACACAGGTACATAACTATAGAGTGAAAACCACACTTTATCGTCCTCCGAGTATTTCATTAGAACGTTTTACAATGCAGTTAAACTGAATGTGGGATGCTGGGATTCCAGTCTTTCATTGTACCATATCCATCTATGTATGCATTTCAGGTCTTTCTGCTCACTTTTCTGGAAACCACACTCAGTTTTCCATTGTACTTATCCACTTTAAACAGGAAAAGGATTATATATATTTCAATTGGTTAAAAACAAAACAAAACAAAACAAAAAACAAACCAAAACCAAAATCAAAAAAACAACCAAAAATCAAAATAAAAAACAAACCAAAAAACCTGTATCTACAATAAAGCTACATGCCAAGCTAAAAGGTGAAAGGTCATAGTACCAGGTCAAAGGTTGCCTCGAGGGGTCGCTTCAGTGATTTGACAGCCGACTGAGTCTTAATTAGCAGGCAGCGAGCACATGATGGCAATGGGCCAGTGGGGTTCAAGCGCATTAACATAAACAGCAAGCAGAGGTGCATCATGGGGGCAGCAGTGCATTTTGGGTAGGTGAGAAAAAACAAATAAAAAAACAAATCATCGGAATGCCATATACAACGAATAACAAGACTAAGCATGCACAATAAAGGCACTATTGAGTTGTTATTGGAGGATAATTCCTCTTTGTAGTTAATTTCAAACAATACTCTAAAGAAAAAAAAAGGGGAGGGTGGTGAAAGAAAGAGAAAAGGAGAGAGTCTGCCTTCTGTATTTTTGCTCAAGTATCCATAAACAAACACAGAAAAGACCTCTCTCCTGATCATTTTACTGTCATGACAATGATTTTGTATGAATATTTAAAGAATAAATTATGTAGTTATATAAAAAAAGGACAGTGTTACAACAGCTAAGGCAAGAAGAAATGGACTGCTTAAACTCCTCAGCTACTAGGGTCATATTGAATGATCCTTATTCATTTATTTATTTTAAGAAAACACTCCTTGAGTGCTGCTGCTCCTCTCTTCCCTGTATAATGGCTTAGTCAAGATCTGGCACTTGAATAATCATGTTTCTGCCACAATAGGTTGTCACACTATCTGGACAGTGGATCATTCAAAATGTTGCAGCTAATTCAAAAACAATTTTGCTGAAGCTATTCTCCTACATAGTTTCAGACGATGCTATTAAAGGCAAGATGACTGTAAAGAAGAGCCTTGATGTGGGGAAGAACACACTCAAGGGGAACAAGGGCCAATGGACGGACAGCATATAGAAATCGGAGACTGGAAATGGCAGTGTTGGTCAATCAGAAAGGAGACAAGTGGTTTTTTATGAAGCAGGAGTTTCAGAAGCCCTACATCCAGAATGAGACAGAGTCTTAGGGGTTAGGCTAAGAGGAAGAGCTAGCTGATCCACTTGGGGAGTTACCCTCACTTCTGTGAATGGTAGTATCTTTATGTATTGTGTGGGATACCTGAACAAACATATCTTCAGCAAAACATAAGAGAGAGGTTAATAGATGAATAGCTTGCAGTAGAGAAATTGTTTACTATCTTTCCTGAAGGCTGACAGGAGGGCACTGCTGTCTCCACTCACCATGGCAGCTGCAGTAGCTGCAGCCTGTGCTGCTGCAGCCTGGTTGACCTGGTATTGGGCAGCCTTGATCTTGGCTTGCAGGTGTGCAGGAGGATGGAAGTATTTGCACTTTTCCCGAGAGCATCTTCCCTTGATGTAATCCATGCAGACGGTGACTGTGTTGTCGTTGGTATCAATCATAGTGCTGTCAGCAGGATGAGCAAAACGACAGTCATTTTCTCCTCGGTTGCAATTGCCACGCTGGTACTCACGACACACCTGTGAGGTCATTAAATGCAGGGGGTTCAGTCAATGTGAACAAGTGGGTCCTTTCTGAAAATGGTAATCCAACTATCCAAATTGGCTACCAAGGGTGTCTATGGAGGGAGAGGGCAAACTAGAGCCATGCAGTGGCACAATTGAGCAGTGCTTAGCATTCAAATATTAGCACCTTTCCAGTGGAATGTCCTTGAGCAAGAAAATATGTTCACAGCAAACAGAAAAGCACGTAATAAAGCATCTGTCCAGTACTGTGACGGTGTACTTATCAATTAGAGAGGGGAAAAGTCTGGACATTATAGTGAGGAGAGCCAGCATGCGCCATTCTCATTGAGTAAACACATAAAGAATGAGACACAGGGACACCACTCCGTTGGTGTGATCCAAAACCATCACACCACGTCATGGTGCTTGTATCACTTCTTATTGTTAAAACTGAGGACTATCAGACAAACTGAATAGGAAGCATTTATTTGGTTTTAGGTTTTGTTTTGTTTTGTTTTGTTTGTGACAGGGTTTCTCTGTATAGCCCTGGCTGTCCTGGAACTCACTCTGTAGACCAGGCTGGCCTAGAACTCAGAAATCCACCTGCCTCTGCCTCCCAGGTGCTGGGATTACAGGCATGCGCCACCACTGCCTGGCTAATAGGGAACATCTTATAAAATAATCAAACATTCTTTCAAATTGCCATGGACATTGCAATGAGAAAGATTAAGTCACTGACGTGGACTGGAGGTCATGGAGCCAGAGAAAGGATGCTGGCAGGATACATCTGCAGGAGCCCATGAGATACGGCGCCATTTGACACCCTGAGCTGCAGTCCTGAAACCACACACTTGGAGGACAGAAGCTACTCCTGCAAATCATCCTTTGATCTCAACATATACCATGCAGCATGCATGCATGCATGTGACCAGACACATGGACAAATGAAGGATCAATAATAAAATTTTCAATTAAATCTGATTCAGGTATACAGATCATTTAATTTATAGTAAATGAAAGTTAAATTTTTGGATTTATAAGTGGTACTGAAGTTATTTAAGATTAATACTTAGTTTAGTGAAGATCAGGCAAGAACATTCAGTTGTATACTTATAACTTTTGGATAAGACAAAATAGTTGCAAGTAAAAAACAAAACATTCTAGCTTGAGATCATTTCTAATCAAAATGTTTCCAGGAGTCATTTGGGGCACTAGAAATCCCCTTGGCAGCTGTAGAAAGTGGATGGAGAAAGACACTCATCCGTGTTACTGTGTATCTGCTTCCTATCTGTTAGCCTCACTGTGGAGATCCCCCGGGATGAGGTAAAATGGATTCTTCCTCATTCGTTCGCTCTTTGAGTTGTACTCAAGTTTCCAAGTCTCCCCTTTGGGAGTTAGATATTTTGACCACCAGGGGGCGATCTAAAACACTGAATGACCTTAATATGTTTGTACTCTAGTTTCAAATATCAAAGTTTTACAACACATACTTCAAAGACACAGCTTTTATACTTCATCGATGCCCCCCCCCCCCAACAAGGCAAATACAAACACTGGACACTCTGTTTCTTTGTTAAGCAAGAACAAGATGTTATTATTTTTAAAGTATTAATAAAACAACCACATTTAAACCTATCCCCTAACTATATTAATATCCTATTATTGTAGAAAGTGGTTCATATTAAGAACTTGGGTTTAATACTGGAACCATTCACCTACCTACAGACCTGCATTCTACAGCACAGCAACAGCCTAACTCAGCTATTGCACTTACTTAGTTTATTCAATTTTCCAATATACTGAATAACTAAAAGTACAGATGATTTAGAAAGTTACAAAAGACTGTTTTGATTACTATATTCATCTTCTTGAACAGAACAAATAAAACTCATGAGTAACAAACCCCCTTTCTAGCTGAGTATCAAAGAGAGTTGTGGGACCTTCCAAACACAGGTTCCAGGAGCCTGTTCCAAACTATGACTTAATCACTAGGGCCAGGAAAAGAGATACCCTGAATAAAACCACAAATCAGTGAGTTTACCTATCCATAAAATACATTTTGTGTTAAATCTATGTCATGTAGTTAACAGAAAGGTGACCTTTCTGCTTAAGGCAATCTGTGCTTATGGCTTTAACATGAACACATACAGGTCCCGGTGCTCTCTCTAGTCATATCTCAATAAACCTTTCCCACGGCTGACGAAGACTGAGCTGAAAGCAGAACACTCAATGGCAGGAAGACCTGTGGCCTAAAGAGGGTGCATCTGTGAGTTCTGCTTATGCATGTATGGCTTCTATAGGATAAGGACTGCTTGACTACAATTTACAGTTACTAATGGTTAACCAGAGTTGATAACTAGGAATCCACCTAGAATACTCTGGGAAAGCAGCCTCTCCTAAGATTTTAGAGTCCACTGGCCATTTTTGCTGCAGTTTTGACTTCAAGTTTAGGAATGAGTTTAGGAAAATAGTGTAGGAGACAGCTTATTACAAAAGGTTAACTAGAGAGAGGCTGCAGAGTCTGGCACATACTAGATGTACTGTGGAATGTTGGAGACTGAACGAAGCCAACTTTAAAACAGTTTCTCTTAACAGTCACCACCAGTACAATGGGGTCTATCTGCTGATGGCTAAATATAGACTTAGTCTCTCTCTCTCTCTCTCTCTCTCTCTCTCTCTCTCTCTCTCTCTCTCTCTCTCTCTCTCTCTCTCTCTCTCTCCTGAAAAGCTGAGGAAATTTTAGCCTGGGTTTACCAGCCTCTTTTATTAAAACAAGACAAAACTTTTAGATGAAGTTTACATTGGTAAATTAAAATTAAAAAAATTCAACACGTTTAATCTCATAATTTAAAACAGGATGAGAGCTTAATACATTTACCAGTAAATAGACAAAATTACATAAAAATCCAAGCAATATTCTGACTCTATTTTCCATGGCTGTGATCATGGAACGACTTCAGAAAGCAATGCCTTAACAGTTTCAACATTTTCATTTTCCTATATGAAGCTAAAGTCATCATTTCCAACTGTACCTCAGATATCAAACACTGCACATAGTATAGGCGACTCTTCAGTGGATCTATAGATTATTTACATTGTTTTCATATTATGAATAATTTTGCAAAGGAAATATGACAATAGGCATTTTGGATAATTTTCCAATTTGAATATATAGAAATAAAATTTGGGGGTCAAAAATTTTAAGTATTGCCTGTAGGTTGATTTTCTTAAACCTAAATTAAAATGATTAGATACACTAAGCCAAACACAAAATCAGACTCAATTAAAAAAAAGACTACTGTGTATCTTACTCTGTGAAAATTAAATAGGTTAATCATACAGTGTAAGGGGAAATGGATAAAAGTTACTTTTAGTATAAAATGTAGCATTTCCACTGCAATATTCACCAAAACATTATAAATTCTGTTTCTCTTAAAATTTTTGTAGAATAATTATAAACTTTAAATAGTCACTAAGAAAAAGCTGTCACTTTCTGAAGAAATGTGAATAAGGAATACTTTGTATTTTGGCTCAATAAATAGGATAATAGTAACAGGGCACAAAGATGATGGCGTTGCAACTTTAGAACTACTTCATGCTATTTTTACTGATTAAAGATTCTAAATAAAAAGAGATTCAGAAAATGAAAACAGTAATTAAACATAAATACTAATTAACATAAAGAAAACAGCTTATAACACAGCATCCAAATCTATTTAATATAAGTAGTTCCACTGTTTAGTCTTTATTTTTAAAAATGTAACAAACAAAGTAATAGGAAGATTCCCAGGTCTCATTAGATGGTGACAGATGGGAGTCCTGAGGAAAGTCACGCTGGGACTCTCTGAAGCTGGGCAGTTATCACACAGCTTTCAGAAGAGATCCTTTAGAGAGTGCATGTATGTTTTCACCACATCTGTGTAATAGGCTCAGCAATACTTAGAGAATAAGACCAAAAAGCAGTAATGGAAAAATAACCATAACGGTGGCCAGGGACTTGGTTGACCTTAATATTCTGGGACATCAATAAGACCCAGAGACTTCATTTCTATTAAGCTTATCATCACACGTTAGCTTTAAAAGTCATTCCTGGTGGTGACATCTCTGAGGAGGCATGCACCTTTAGCCCCTCTAATCCTTACGCCCTGGAACTGAGGCAGGCACATCTCTGAGTGAAAAGCCTACCATGTTTACATTCTGAGGTCCAGAGAAACTATGGCTATGCAATGAAACTTGGACTCAAAAAAAAATTCTTGATAATCAGTCATTTGGTTATGGCTCCGACTTTTATTCTGAAAAGAATACAAGAAAGAACAAAAAGAAACTGCTTATATTTTCAATAATAAATTAAGTTCTCTAAATTTAAAATTCTGGCCCATTGAACCGCATGGGTCAATCATACTTAAGTTAAACATCTAATTACATTCCTAAGCTGGTTTCACTTGGCTATCCAATGTACAAATTTTGATTCATTTTTCTAAAACAAAAAAAATATCCAGAGAAACTGCTTATTTATTTAAATATCTTGAAGGATTTCTGTTAAGATCCAATGGACATTTTTTTGAAATTTATAATGTTGGCATCTTCATTATCTTTTAGTCCAGAAGCTACAACATACCTATATTATATTCATACTTGGAGTGGAATATGCAACATTATATTGTGTACATGTATACATTTGTCACTTAACTACATGTCTTGAAAAGTCAACTATGAGTGTGTAGGAATGACCAACAAAAGAAGTATTGTCTATTTCAGGTTTTCTGTCACTCTAGCAATGGCTGCACATATCCAAAAGAACAAGAAAACAGGCATAGCATTAACGTCATCAACATGTTAAAGTCTATGACTCTAGAGATATTTCACTACTCTTTCAAAATAACTGCAAATAAAGAGAAATTTAAACATTAATTTAAATGAAAAATGTGTGAAATAGTAGGAAATGAGTAGTCAAGCCAAAGTTAGTAGCTACTTTATATTAAAATAATTTACAAGTTAAAAATCTTTTAGGCAAACTTAATTATAAAAATTAACAACTGACAGGGAAGTAATATTAAAAATTTAAAAGAGGCATGAGTATACTTGGAAAAGATATTGTATAGCTTATCTATGATTTAAAAATTGCATACTTTTAAAATTTCTTTAATTTTTTAGTGATATTAAAGTATTAGACAAGAAGTGGCACTATATCCTCTACAAAAATACAAACTAAAGCTTGACCAATAAGCTTTTCTTATTAAAAGCCATTTGTTTGATCCCAGAAAACACATGCACACGCATGTGCGTGCGCGCGCGCGCGCGCGCACACACACACACACACACACACACACAAGATGAAGAATTGCTGCTTTTGTTTAAATCGTTAGTGACTATAAAGCCTTTTATTTTTAATTATGTATCCGTGTGTGTTTGCACACTTGAATGTAGTGCCCACAGAGGCTATAAAAGGGCACCAGAGCCCTTTGGACTTAGATATGCAGGTACTTGGGAGCCATCGCACACGGGTCCTCTGGAAGAATAAAGGACCGTAATTGAAAATAGCTGGGAAAGCTTTTGTTTTAATATAATACTAAATTCATTAAACTTACTAAAATACCAATCTAGATATTCTCGTTTCTTCTATTTGGCTTTCAAATGCTACTCTTTTGTCCATAGGAATTATATTAAATTTGTGCCTATACGTAAAGAATTAGCACATTTGAGTTTCAGTACTTGTATTAACATTTGTTTAAAAAAATAATGCTTTCACAGAACAAGAGTTGCTTATTTTAAAACTAGCCCCACTGGAAAACAGGAGGAGGCAAGAAGTTTGCTCAACTTGTTTGGAATATTTGACATGTTCTTGGCACAAAGGGTGATGATATAAAATGGTGCATTTAATTAACCAAATAGCGATCTAATGTCTCAGTAAGTCTTTGAAACATGCAGCCACTGAGGTGTGCTTGCTTACTCCTGGGCAGTATGAACGACTTAATAAGTGTCACAGTATCTGAAGACCTTCAGTAACATAGAAATCCATGCAAAAGCAGATGCGTTTACAGAGGTACATTTTTAGTCCAGTCACTCATAACTACAATGGAAGAAGTGGGGGAAAGTGGGGGTTTACAAGTAATTGCTATGAAGACAATTTGCCTTTGTAATCACTTGTCTAATAAGTGAAAATAATTCCTGAGACCTACCACTGACCTACACAGTCTATATGGATGAGGCCTCAGGCTTAATTTACTACCCCAGGAGATCCTAGTCCCCACTAGGTCTAGACTATCCTGCACCATGGCCACAAATACAATCAAGATAGCTACGTGTTTTGTAGCTGGAATGATTAAGACCTAAACATGTTCCCAAGTGGAATGTGAAGAAATGTTTAAACTATTCCTCTAGAATGTCAAGACTTATGTCATAATCTTACCCTAAAATCTCTGTGCAAGAATGTATCTTTCTGTGACTAGTCAATTTAATAGCGGGTTGATGAGTGACATTTAAAGTTACAGGGTAGCAGTCATGATTTTAGTTTTATTCTTATGAAGGCTCTTTATTGCCCTTGGTAATAGACAACAAGAAATGGCTTCATGGATATCCACAATACTGTTAACTTGAAGGACATGCAATATAGTTCCCTACTAGATACTGTAGACTAAATGTGTTTATGCATTTATTTTGCACCAAGAATCTTTACAAGTCAATGATTTTTATTACTACCAATGCTTTGTTATGAAACACAGGCATGACCTAAAGCTCAGCAGCTCCTAATATTTGTAGACAGTGTAATAATTTCCTAAAATACTCTTTGGAGCATTAAATTAATACATGGACATTACAGAAAGGATCCACAGGTCACAAAACAGAATTTTAGGAACATCTCTTTAGTGGCTTACAGATTTGCCTCACTTTAAGAGAAAACCCGTCTGAGCTTTATAGTACAGAACATACAATCCTCATAATAATCCTCAACAAAGAGTGGATGAGCATACTGATACAGAAGCTGTGCATCTGTGATGAGCACTATATACGCACATACATTTAAAAACAAGTATTTCAATACTTATTGAAGCTGCTATTGAAGGTCAACGCATGATTCAAATGATCTATGACATTAAATATAAATCAGCCAAAATCCTCAAATTTACAAATAAGCTACATGAAGTTGGTCTGAAGAACGAGGCATATGTAGTTAACTACCTTACAAGCAGTGTCTACTGGGTCCCTCCTTTCCAAGTTCCAACCTTTGTATATCCCTTTTAGTACTGCCAGTGGTCTTCTAAGTGGTTATATACAAGTCAGAAGCATCTGATCTCTTTATTGTGTGCCAAATTGTAGAAAGGGAGGAAAAGATGTAACAAGAAGCACAAAGCCAAGATCCTAGCTGAATTAGACCAATTTTACCTCAGAAGAAAATAAAAATGCAATTTAAGACAGAATGTGGCTTTAATCTCTAAACAACCAGAGTGTCAACCTTGAGAGAAGAACTGTGGGCACCCCTTCAGTGTCTTTCACCCTCCAGTGCTCCAAAGAGCAGCAAGGTTGTGTGTGCATGAATGCATGTGTGTATGGTGTGTGCGTGTGCCTGTGTATGTGTGTGTGTGTGCGTGCGCGTGCGTGTGTAAGCTCTGGAAGCTCACTGCAGAGAAGAAAGAGGCACATGCATGTTTCCTATTTCAGGTCCCAGCTATGACTGTGACAGTGACTCAGAGCCTGTCAGCAGAATCAAGGGCATGCCCACTGCTCTCAGGAATACACCTAAGGCAGGAGAGACAGTCCAAGCAACAGCAAAGGCAAACGACAAAACACACAAACAGCTCTTCATGGAAGGAAAAGCAAAATCACAAAATACAACTATAGAAAAGAAACTACCAAAACTCTTAAGGGAAATGGACAGAGTTTTGAGCAAGTAGCTCAGCTTTAGGTCCATTCTCTTAATGTTTTGAATATTATTGCCTATTAATAATTAATATGTTGACATTCCTCTCAGACTATTTGAGTCCCATTAATCAATTAACAGTCATGCATTAAGAATCCTGCGATTTCTTTGGGAAGATCGGGGAAGAAAACTGTTTCAAATGCTGCCCTATTTCATGTGCAGACAGCGTTTGTTAGAGAGCTTATCTCTACAGCAAGGGCAGGCTACCTGCCCTTTCTTCCTCTGCTCTGACTCCTCTGTAACACAATGGCAATGACAGCTTTCTTCTCGTCAGGTGGTTCTAAAGGTGAGATAAGTGATGGCTATATCTGGTATATCCTGACAAAAAAAGCTGCAATATGATACCCTTTTAATACTTTCAAAACAGTTTAATGATAAAATAAAATACTTTATTATATTTCTGATAACCTGGAAGTGATTAGACTCAGTGCCCTCCAAGCGCTCTCTACTTTGCCTTCCCTGTAGTTAGTGCACGCAGGCCATCTCAGCCCCGAGGCCTTCCTAAGCGGACAGACAGGAGAGGCGACTCAGTTTTTACTTAATAGGCCATTTTCCTACAGAAACTGTTTATCAAGCCTGTTAATTCATGCCATGCTAAAATTCTGAATCGTAATTTCAAACCAGAGCCCTGTCTCTAATTTCCTTTTCAGTCAGCAACAGTGAAGTGGGTGCATCTTCTCATCCTCTACCCCAAGACTATGACCATCAAGTCACAGTGCCCTAGAAATGCTTCTATCAGGGTATATTTCATAAAACTACCTGTCTCAATTGAAGTACTTCAGAGCTTAGCACAACATCTGCAGAGAGTTTTGTAACATTTTGTGCACAGTAGCCAATGTGTTCCTGTTTATGGGATCCTTTGGATTTCAATCATTTGTTCACTACAATAATCACTATATTGTACTGATCACTACAATAAACATTCAAGAAGCAACTGTTCTGGGCCAAACATTTTTTTTCTAATTCTTTGAGATATGAGCATTAGTGCCATGTGCAAGATTTTAAGGATATTGAGACAAAGTGAAGTAAAAGACACCCTGATTCCAGTTCCAAGCCCTCACTGAGGAACCTAGACATGGATGCTGTCTATGTTTGTAACTGTTATAATATTAACCAAAACAGCATAACCATATGCTAAAAAAGTTGCACAAATACTGAAACAAGTCATGTTCATTAAGTTTTTAAAGTCATTCTGGCTATAAACACTTGAAGAACTATAACGGAAACTATGAAGGTCCAACTCTTCATCCTACCTCCAGTCTGTCTGTCCGCATTAACTTCTGTGCAGCAGCTGCAGCAGCTGCTGGCACTGGAACTCCAGGATTCCCCGTGACCAACATTGGTGCAGTCGGCAAGATCTCTGCTGGAACCAGGCTTGGGGAAACAGGCCCCAGGTAAGGATTAAAGGCTGCTGATGCATTGGTGGCTAAGCTTGGTGCAACTGAAAACATTGGCTGGAAATTAAAACAAAAAGCAAAAATTAATTAGCAAGCCTCAATTCCAAATCGATACTCTACTTATACAGTTATCATTTATTCTTCATCTATCATTCATTCCTCCTTCCTTTAATCCTGGCTTTAATTTAGTCTAAGAAGATTTTAGTATACAGGCATTTGCTAGGTGATTGTTTTTCCTAAAATCTAGCATGCAGACTATGCATT
Organism: Apodemus sylvaticus; assembly: GCF_947179515.1. Taxonomy (NCBI): domain Eukaryota; kingdom Metazoa; phylum Chordata; class Mammalia; order Rodentia; family Muridae; genus Apodemus; species Apodemus sylvaticus. The sequence continues at coordinate 107,665,932 of NC_067475.1, forward strand.
AACACCTCCAGGGGAGTTCCAAAGCTTGGCATCTAGAATACTTATTTTTTAACATCTTAAATATCTTAGTTCAGACACTTGTTTGTGGCCACGCAGTCTCCACTTTTCTGACTCAATCCTAGAAATGTGTCTGAGACATACACTGTAACTGCAGGATCGGATATAGTCGAAAGGTCTGTTCTCAAGTGTTAACAGGTTATAAGGGCCTAGCATCTGAGCAGACACAGAAGTCCCAAGGGATCACAGAGTCCCACAGCCAGTGCATTTACCACGTCTTGCGGGCTGTGAGAGGTGATGATTACACTGTCTTTTGAGCACAGAAGAGATAGCATTTGGCCTAGTCACTTGATTTGGGTTTCTCAGAAGAAAGGTTCAGTGTTCTACAAGCCCATCCCATAATTGTGGAAATTAACCTTCTTCAGAAAGAGAAAAGTCTGAAATGTGAAGACTGATAGAACATTTCCCAGGAAATGTCACAAAATTATTGAAAAACTACACCCAGCAACATGGGATGGGCTGTCAGCAGGCAAGACACACTGGGGTGGTGCTACTGCATTCAATAGAGAGAAGCCAGGGATCAACTATGCGTAAATGACATTCTTTAATATGAAAGTGTAAGGTCCCAAAGGACTATGCCATGGTTGAGCATGCATCCTACATGACAGCTCTGTTGTATATACATCTGTACTAAGAAGAATATGAAAGATAGACTACTTAATACATACATTGATTCACTGGGAAGGATTTATTACATAGCATAGCTCACACTGATACACTCAAGCTAACATAACTAGTCCTCCAAGCATGAGGTTAACATAACTAGTCCTCCAAGTGTGTGGTGAACACAACTAGTCCTCCAAGAATGTGGTTAGCATAACTAGTCCTCCAAGCATGAGGTTAACATAACTAGACCTCCAAGCATGTGGTTAACATAACTAGTCCTCTAAGCATGTGGTTAACATAACTAGTCCTCCAAGCATGTCAAGCATGAGGTTAACATAACTAGACCTCCAAGCATGTGGTTAACATAACTAGCTCTCCAAGCATGTGGTTAACATAAGTAGACCTCCAAGCATGTGGTTTTGAACGCCATGCTTAGTTACTCTGACAGGTCTATGGTCTAGTCTAAAGAAGTTTAAAGAAGCCTAGTCTTTTGCTTCCAAACTGCAAATCTATTCCAATGCAAATCAGCTTCCCTCAGGCAATGCAAAACTTCCATGTGTTACACTGTTAACCACCAGGATCCATGTGTAAAACTGGGCCCAGTAGCTTCTGTCTCTTAACAAAACCCTGAACAGCAGCTGACTTCAGGCTTTGTCTTTGTATACTAGAGGCCAGGGCAGCGCCATGACAGGGTCAGTCCCACATGGTGATCATGCATTAAACTTCAACTTCTGTCCAAGAATATTCTAGCCAAATTTGTATTCTGTTGCACACAGTCAGATACAGGGTATGGAATCCCAGACCAGAGAGAAGAATTGTTATAAATTTAGCGGAGGTCTAAAAGATTGAAAGATAGTTAATATCCTTCCTCCTTGCATCCATTGCTATAAATTAAAGAGTTTTCAGAAAGCCCACTCGGTACTTACTTTAGAATGTTACTGAAATGTTTATGTCATAGTATACTATAGTAATTACTTAAGGCAAATGCATTTATAAAGGGATTCAGGATGAAGACATTTTTCTCTGACTTGACACAATAATGACAGTATGCCAATAAAACTCAGCCTCATTAAATCTCACTAAGTAAAATGCAGTGAAATGTACATATGGATAGAATGTAGCTGTCACAAATTATGAGCACCTTGTGCTGGGGGTAGGTTACAGAGTTACCCAGAGTGGATCCTAATCCTTAGGAAAGCCAGTGACCATGGCCACTCCTGCATTACCAGAGATGACCTGCAGAGGGCTCATACTGATCTCAAAGATAGGAATGGATGCACTGGTATTTCAAGTAGCTCTTAGTTTCTCGGGAGCAGGGATTGGATAATGTCTAACTATGTAGCTGGTATAGTTGATACTGAGTGCATCTTTGCAGCAGTGATGGATAGATATCTTTGTTGCAAAAAAGCATAATGAAGGTTGATTTAGCATTGCCTTTCCAAGGACATTTTCCAATTACTAATTCTGGGGCTGTTTATTTATCACTTATTTGTTTTAAATGAAGGGTTCTGCTTATATTACAGTTATCAGGCATCATTATAACTGAAAATATTATTAAATTTCACATTACCATCCTAGTTAACTACAAAAACATAATAATTATTAGTAACTCCCTATCCGTGGCATGTCACACTGTGATAAGTGCTTTGCTTATGTTATATATTTTTAAAAGGTTTATTTATTATATGTAAGTACACTGTAGCTGTCTTCAGACACTCCAGAAGAGGGCATCAGATCTTGTTATGGATGGTTGTGAGCCACCATGTGGTTGCTGGGATTTGAACTCAGGACCTTCGGAAGAGCAGTCAGTGCTCTTAACCACTGAGCCATCTCTCCAGCCCTGCTTATGTTATATTTAATTTTCTACTATTAGACTTTCCTTCCTTTGACTTCTTTGGGAGAGGGGATGTCAGGAGAGTAGAAGCTATCTCTTCGTTCCCTTCTAGGTTCCCACCACACAAAACAATGCCTGGTCTACAGTAGGCATTCACTGAATGAGCTAAGACTTTGTCAGGGGACCCCATTATGTTTATTTTCTGAGTCAGATGCTCACAAACATTGCATGTCTATCATTATACATGAGTCAATGGCAGGTCAGGGACTGGGCACGCTTGAGTCTGCTTCCAGTCTGGTTTGCAGTCTGGTTCTCACATAATAACCCCGTATGAATGAAAATTACCTAGAGGAGTTTTAAAATGTGATTTCCACTCTTCCTTGTCTGAATTCCCAGGAAAGGTATCTAGGCAGCGGTATATTTGAAAGCTTCAGGGTGATTCCATTTCTATTTATTTATTTATTTATTTATTTATTTATTTATTTGGTTTTTCGAGACCGGGTTTCTCTGTATAGCCCTGGCTGTCCTGGAACTCACTCTGTAGACCAGGTTGGCCTCGAACTCTGAAACTTGCCTGGAACTCACTCTGTAGACCAGGTTGGCCTCGAACTCCGAAACTTGCCTGCCCCTGCCACCCAAGTGCTGGGATTAAAGGTGCACACCTCCACTTCCCAGCCATTTCCATGTATTTAAAGAAATAGATTTCTTTCCAATTGGACATAAGGTTTCTAAGGAGACAAGTCTCTGATGGGTTCTATTTTTATGAATATTTGAGTTTCTGTCCATACTGACTGCCCTCAGCCTTCCTGTCTTAACTCCTAGATATGCTTCAGGAAGCAAAACACTTCTTGATGTTTTCCCAGTGGAACACACAGCTGCCCTCTGTCTCCTAAAGCTCACCCTCACTGAATGTATCACTGATCCTGAAGCCATAGCTGTTTCCTCTGTTTCTACTTCCCAGCAACTGACATTGTACCCACTTCTGCAATTACTGCATAACATGTTCATCACAGATCTGCTACCTGATTTTTCCTTGCCAGCAAAAGTAGCAAATACATTATATGTTTTCTAGCATTCTATATCTAAACAGTAAAGAGATTTAATTTTATATCCTTTTTCCACCTCAGAATTTAGTTGTTACTTTATAATGAATATTTAAAAGCTGATTTTTTTCTAATTTTTATATTAAAATTATATTTTATGTATTATAACTATTATTCTGTAACACTGCAAATATCACAGGGTTGTTTATTTAAAAATGATGAAAATCGTATTTAATTTTTATAAAACAGAAGGGTCATAATAATGATCCAAAACTTATCATTTTGAAATTTATAGAACAGAAATTTTACAAGTCAGAGTCTCCTAGAATGTGTGCATGTGTTCGCACATATGCTTAATAGTGTGTATACATGTGTATGTTCAGTAGAATATGTGCATGTGTATGTGTGCACACTTAGGTGAATGTAGACATATACACTTAGAATGTGCACATGTGTATACATTTATGTTTAGTAGAATGGGTGTACATGTAGACATATACACTTAGAATGTGCACATGTGTATGTTCAGTAGAATGTGTGCATGTATACACGTGTGTGCTTAGTAAAATGTGCGCATATGTATGCTTGGAAGAATGTGCATGTATATACATATATGCTTAGTAGAATTTTTGCCTATGTATATATATGTAGGCAAACTTGTAAACAGTGAAACACCAATCTCTTTTAAAATAATAAGACATCCCAAATGTGGGCAGGTGTTTCTAGGCAAGCACCATTTTGAAAACAGATACAGAACTAGTTTTAGAGAGCCATTTGAACCTAGACAGCACTCAGAGCTAACAGGAATCATGAATAAAGCCACATTCAATCTTTGTCTAAGAATGTGGCATTTGGCTGCAATAGAGCAAAGGCTGCTGTGGACTCTACCTGCAGCCCGTGAATGGGAAGAAGCAATACACTCTTTACTCTGCTTCACTCTATCCTTTGATCTAGTTTTATTGACAGAAACATTTAAATAGTGAAGTCTCATTTAAGACCTTCTCAGTATAATAAGCACAGGTCTATTCTTACAGTTCAGGGACTGATCACAAACTTGAAAGTCAGACTGATGGATTCATGGCAAGACAGATGAACAAGCCAATGTGGCTATATAGAAATATTTTCCTAGAGACACTGTAGAATGAACTGAATATTGTCATGAGGTAGATATCAAGACAATAAAGCACAGAGCGGGAAATTCTAGGTGGTCTGGGAGTCAGACAAATGATAACTTCAAAGCATTCTTCACCCACTGCCAAGGAGCCCTGGGAATACAAAAGACTGCCAAAGTCAAAGTGACAAGAGAAACTAAGCTGCTCTTGAGACGTGAACTGAATCTAAGAACTCTGAGATGTTCCTACACACCACACATATCAGATTCATTAAGTGCCTGGGGTTTCTATACAGGTTCTAGGTCTCAAGGCACTGGTGTGGACCTGCAGAGAAGCTGCCCCATCAACTATGTACAGTCACTGCTAACGAAGGTCCCAAGTAAAGCCTGAAGGGGCACACTACTGGGACTCCTGAGCTCATGCTGAGGTCTCAGTGCCCACTGACTACGCAGATCCATGCAATGCAGAGAGCTCGGAGGAGGAGAGTTTCTAAGGAATATCATCCTGGGGATTAAAGAAATACACCAGGAGCCTCCAGTCAGCCTCCAGCAGATGCAGTTCAGGGTGAGTTAGAGTGTTTGCAAATTTCTCATGACAATGATGTAGCACTCATGAAAGAATGCAGAACGTTTTCTTTAATTTTGAAGACTAATCATTATACTGTCACTTAGCTTCAAATGTCATATATGATAAAAAAGTTAAAAATATCCACTTATATCTTTATTAGAAATCTTAATGCCAAGAAGAGTTAATATAAAAATTCTATAGTTGACTGCGTGAACTTTCATGAATTAGACATACAAAGAAGTTCCAATTCTTATATCCAACTCCTTTTTTTTACTAATCTTGTGAAATGGGAATGATGCTTATATAATTATAAACACATTCTGGGCAGTATATTTCATATTTTATCTCCATATTGAAGATCAAAGAGTTTAAACAGTCAGCTAAAAATCCAAAGTAGTTAGAAAGTCTGTTCACTGTATGTTTTGACCATATGTACTCTACATCTGGCCAGGCTGCATTAAAATGAGCTGTGTAACCTAAGCCATGTAGTTAACTTCTCTGAACCTCTGAGCCTTAATCCCTAAAGCTGACATAGCATTACCTAGCTCCCAGGAAAGTTGTGAGAATGGCATATACAGTACATGCTGTGTACAACAGATGCCTTGAACGGTTATATTTGTCTCAAAAAATGTTACTCCGTTTTGATGGGCATACTGCATGACAATCAATTGAAAGCACAAAGGTCTCCTAGGAAGTCCTGCATTAGCCATGCTAGCCCCATATCATGGTCTCGTGGTACAGGGACTGCTGTTAACAATCGCCTGCCTTACTTGCCTTAGAAACACTGCAGACCACTGCCAACCACTGTAGCCCACTAAGTGGCAATGAAGCTGCCACTTCTGGCTTGTGCCCTGGCTCTGAGTTACAATTCCTCCCATCTTCAGGGCAAAGAAAGCACTATGAACATCTGCCTGGCTTACAGATGTCTGGGCAATTCGTTCTTTCCTTCTTTGTCTGTCTGTCAGTTAGGAACCTCTTCTGGATGTAGGCTCACAATACTGGATGTGTATAAGCTTAGTGTGCTATCATTTTGCTACAACATCTGTCCTCTGTATTAAGTTTGGTGTTAAATTTGTTGACCCTTGAATCTTTGTCTGTCCTCATAGGCTCTGATACTGTGGATCTGCTCACAGAAGGCCACACTCACACCATTCCTGCCTCATCTGTGTCCATGCTCTACCATGTGTGTGTGTGTGTATGTGTGTGTGTATGTGTGTGTGTGTGTGTGTGTGTGTGTGAGCTTAGAGTCCTTCTCTACGTTCATGACAGGGCAGCTTGTAGCTCCCTTTTATTTTCTCCTGGCAGCTCAATTTGAAGTCCCAGGAAGGGGCTGGCTATGGTCATCCCATTTATTTCTGGGCCCCTATGTTATCCTCATCAAAACCAGGCTGACTCTAAAGAGGAACAGAGAGTCTCAGGTGGGGTTTTGAAGGCAAATTTCCTAGATTAGAGCCTTCTCTACAGTCATCACAGTAAAAAGTGCTTTGGGTTTGAATAATTAAAGTGATTTCAATACTCATTACAGAAACATCATCATGAATAGAGACCTTTCAACTGTGGTTTCACAGTACCTTTGCAGAGGGTAATTCCCATTGAACTGTAATGATGTGAAGGAGAAATGAACGTAACACCTGTGCTCATAACTAAAACAGATAATTACTTTGTCTACACAGAAAAACTGTAACTGAAGTACAAGGAATCTAAGTACAGATGGCTTCAGAGATCTATGATTTAGTGACTACGTAAACACATATGTCACTAGAATTTCAAAGAGAATAAATATCTTTGACAGTTTGTTCCAGGGCTCAGTATATATGACCTTGGAGCACCCAGGAGAGCAGGATTTAAGGACAAGGCCAAAAGAAGGGCCTAAGACCTCACAGAGAAGCCACTTCTCAGGGCTGCATTGAGGGCTATCCTCCTCCATCCCAGACCTATGATCGCCTGACTCAGGTACTCTGGATCACAGAGCACAGAATGCCAGTAAGTATGATTTACAGGTTTAAGTGGAAAAAGGACCTCACATCAAGGAGAGGTAACCTTATGCACTAAAGTTGAAACTGCTCCAGATCTTTGAAACCATACATGAGGGCCAAGTGTAAGAGAGATGTTTAGAACTAAATTTTCTGTTAAAAAAAAAATGATTATACAAAACATTGTTAACCAAATGAAAATATTGATGTTATCACTATAAAGACATATAAAATAAGGAGATGCCATAAAAATAAAGATATCACACTGAGCCCCCAATAATGTCATAAAATAAAAATCATATTAAAATGATAGAGAATTAATTATAATATTCTCTCACCTCGACTGTACAGTATTGATAATTGGTATCACTGCCGGTGTAATATGGGGATCCCTCCCACCTCGAAATGCAATCCCCCCCTCTTTTTTGGAATGATTGTTGCATTAAGTTCTAAGAGAGAATAATAATTACATTGAGTTCAGGTGTTAAAATGTATTAGGGAAAAAAATCAGTTAGCACATATGCCACAATTAACAAACTGGAAAAACAGGTGTTCTCATGACCTTATAACAGTTCATACTATGTTAGCGATAAATTAATCAGACATATTCTGATTTACTATAAATTTTATCACATATGTAAGTAATTTAGAATTTTTGTACAATAATTAACATAAACATCATTTTTAACTAAACATTAACTACTACATAAATAAGATTATTAAAGTCATTTACTACATGCACATCAAAAATCTAAACATTTAAATATGTATGTATATTCATAAATAAGTTACAAACACACATGGCTAGGAAAGCACTAAGTACCTATGATCACTCATAGCTATTTTTCAAAGGCCCTTGGGATTCTGGCATTTTGACGAGTTCTCTTCTGATGAGACTCCCAAGCTAAGCTTATAATGTGTGATTATAATTTCAAGTTAAGTTTTCCACAAAGTCTCTTTTTTGAGAAAGAAAACAGGGATTCTCTTCAAGGAGAGAAGAAAGGAAGAAGAAATAACCTCAAAATTAAAGACTTAATATTTATCATTTAGCAGTTTTCGATTTTTGTTTTTAAGAAAAATATCATTATCAACTTTAAAGGAAATGTGGAATACATGTTAACTAAACTGGGTTTGATGGCTACTCTAATAAATGCCCAGTTAACAGCTGCAAGTTAAATGGTTAATTTTTAAGAGAATTTTAGTGGAAGCAATCTAGACTATAAATTGCCAAGTTCTCTGACATGAAGGTAAGTAACCTCACAGGGTGAAAATACTCAGCACTTGCTATAGCTGCCTCTGTTTGCATATAGTCACTGTTTCAGGACAGACAGGATGGAACACTTGGCCACACAGACAGGGATGGGGTGGAAAGTGTGCTCACCACGGGCTGCAATGGGGCACCAGGCATCATGGCATTGGCTAACTGCATTTGCTGGGCCAGCATGGCCATGTTCTTCTGCTGAATCAAGTTATTCCGCCCATTTATCTCTAACTGTGTTTTTAAGTGTGGGGGTGGATGAAGATATTTGCAGTTCTCTCTGGAGCAACGACCCTAAAAGATAAAAGAAGCAAGAACCGTTGATAAATAAAATAAAATTAGCAAATTGTAGAAATGATATGCAAACAAGTCAGCTACATCTATGTGTTCTTCCCACAATTTATTATTCACAGCATTTTTACACATTAAGAAAAAGTGATGAATTCAACTACAAATGTATTATTAAAATGAAGTTTTAAGACATTTGAAAAAGTTTAAAAGCTCAATGAAGGTTCTTTAATCTAATAATGTCAGTGTTACTGTTTCCAGTTTGAAAGTTTACTAACTTAAAAGTAAGCCTAAAACACAGATGTCAAGTGAAGAACCCTGAATGCTGGCTACAACATCTTCATTCACAGCACGAAGTCAAGGGAGGCGAAATCCATGAAAACACTTGTCATTGGTGTTTTATCTCTGTTGAGTTCGAACAAACTAGCTTAGAGGACTCACAGAACATTGCTCCTCCAAGAAAAGGGGTCCAAAGGGACCCCAGGACGAATCAAATGAGAAAGGCTACAGAGCCTCAGGCACTGGGAATTCCATGGCTGAAGAGAGAGCTAGCTACCTGGTTCTCACAGCAGTCGAGGTTTAAAGCATAGTAATCAAATACTAGCTAGACATGACCCTTCAGCCTTTCAAATATTGTCCCATGTCCCCAAACTACGAAAATAGTCAGACTTGGTATGCTCATCCTGCACAGAACTGACAATGAGAAAGGCAGAAACAGATAAATCCCTAAAGCACAATGACAATTATGTGTATATAATAAGTATGTGTCTATCCTGAATGGCTCATCAAAAGCCCCTTTTAAAGTCTATAATATGCCAGTCCTTGGGAACTACTTCATTCATACTGACTAACATAGTCAATCTCAGCAATTACACTGAAAATGTTTTCAGCAGAGAATCGAAGCAGTTTTGCTTATATCTTCATAAGATACCACAGATTAAGCTATAAGTAACCTTTTGAATTTTTTTCTATAGAAAACTAAATTCTGTTTAATTTTACTCTGAATAAATTAGAAAACTGATGTTTACAATAAAAGCTGTAACTATCCTAAGCCAAATGCTCTATTTAGGGTCCCATACTTTAAATTGTTTTAGGACCGGTCTCTATACTGGGTTAATAAGGGCATTGCCCATAAGTTTAGGACTGTGAACAGTCTACAGCTTTTCTCATTCAGAGGTCCAAAGGAGACTCCACTCTCCAAATTCTGTCCAGTATCCTTCTACCAAAGAACCATTCCTCACTGATGTCAGAAGGTGTACATGGATCTTTGGCGCCTATTAGCACACTAAAACAAGGGCTGGCCTCTAGGCTTTCCCAGTAGCACAAGTACCTGTGTCTTTTCAAAGCTTTTTTGACTCCAGTCCCACCCTTAACTTCTTCAGGCTGCAGTTTTCCCTCACCACCCCAAGCCCCCACTCCACCCCCGGCTTTTCTCCCCCATATAACCCTGCCATTTTGACCATGCATCTTCTTTGCTCTCAGTCTTTAGTCTTTCTCTTGGCCTCCTTTGGCCACACCCTGTTTGCCCTCCTCTCTGGCTCCAGGCCCACCTCACTGACAACTCTAGTCTGCTGGCCATGTTCACTCTACTACTACGTTTTCTCCCTGCTCTGGACTCTAGGATGCCTCTAGCTATACCCTCTCTTATATTGCTATAAAAGCCTTCCCCTCATCCATACCCCAGAGTAATCATGCCCTGATGCCTAAACCTCCAGTTTATAGAGCTATCAGCTGTCAAACTGCACAAGGCACCAAGGTTATAAACACATCCCCCTACAAACTGCATAAGACACTAAGGTTATAAACACACCTACCAACACAGCTTAAATGCATTATCAAAGGGAAGTAGAATTCCACACTGACAGGATGTGATTTCTACTTTATCTGCTAGGTATGGCTATTGATAGGTCCACAGACAGAACCATGCTTCTTAAAATGGCTCATTCTAAGTCAAATAACTACGCTTGACATATGTTGTGCTCATAGGAACATTGTCGGCTTAAAAGCATCTTAGTGAAAAACAACTCAGCCCCTCATGATAAACTACACGAAAATTACTTTGAAGTCATATGACTGGACAAAATAAATAAGCTCCTTAGTGCCACAGTTCACAGAGCTCCCAGGCTGAGTTCTCCCAGAGACCTAATGCCTACTTCAATATAAAGAAAACCTGGGCTGGAGCACAGTTGTTCTTAGTCTGTGGGTCATGATACCTTTGTGTGTCACCTAAGACCACCTGAAAGCACGTGTATTTACATTACAATTCTTAACAGTAGCCAAATTGTAATTATGAAGTTATGGTTGGGGGGTCACCGCCATATGAGAAACCGTTTTTTGTTTTGTTTTGTTTATTTTTGGATTTTTTCGAGACAGGGTTTCTCTGTATAGCTCTGGCTGTCCTGGAGCTCACCCTATAGACCAGGCTGGCCTTGAACTCAGAAATCTTCCTGTCTCTGCATCCCAGAGTGCTGGGATTACAGGCGTGCGCTAGCACCGCCCGGCTGAGAAACCATCTTAAAGGGATACAGCGTGAGGAAGGTGGAGAGCCACAGTCCTACACAGTATCTGCTTCTCAATGCTTCCTCCTCATACTTTTCACAAAACTGGGCCGAGGTGTGGATGAAAAGGGTGTGTCGTCCCAAAGGTTCAGTCAGTCAGTTCAGGTACAGTAGCTCTACAAACAGCACAGACATAGCCTGGGACTAGATGACCACAGACAGCTGCTTTCCTCAATGTCCCTCTCAGTACCTTCCTGACCATACAGCACCCAGACCCTCTACTGTGAACACAGCTTGGACTGAAAAAACAGAAAGGGAGTTTATGTGCTGCCTATAAATTCTGCATCAGTGCATCCCCTCAAACTTTTTGTTTTTTAACATTTATTTATTATATGCCACAGCACTCTTATGGAGGGCAAAGAACAACTTGTGGGGGTCGGTTCTCTCCTTCCCTCATGTGGGTTCTGCGGATGGAAATCAGGTTGTCAGACTTCGCCTGCCGAGCCATTTTGCTGGTCCATCCATCTTGAGATTTAGAAGCTTGGACACATGGCTTCCACTCTGCATTTACTCAGCTGGGAAAGGCATCACTTGACTATATTTATCTGTTGCTTAGTTTTATTGCCATGAGCCCTCTATTTCAAAAAGCTGTGAATATGTCCTGAACAGGACATTCCTACACATTCTGTAACTTTTCCTGAGGACACTTGAACAAATATCTACTCATTCCAGATAGAGAAAGGGCAGACTAAAGTAACAATTCCACCAGAGTTGAAGTTGCCACACCAATGTATTTAATGGTGTTTCTTACAGGAGGAAGAGTGAGGTTATTTCCTAGTGTCTGTGCCCACAAGTTAGGGCCAGGGTGTGAGTTTTAATAAGGAGTTAGATAGTTTGGGCATAGCAGAAAAAACTACAGAAGACGCTTTGTACAAAGCCTCAGGAATTTGCAATGAAGCACCCAGGGAAAGATAACAGTAACCCGCACAAGGGATATCTCATAAACTCCAGTTTTTAGAGAGTTTTAAACAGATTTGGTGCTGACTGTATTGATGAATGATTGTGGCTCGACAAGCAAAAAGATCAAGATAAATTAGCATAAACATCACATTCTACAGTATTTCTTTCTCTGTGCATCTTCCAGGTATCACCAACCAATGCCCCAGCCCCACCTAGGAAGCAGCTGCACAGAGAAGGGATACGATTCCTTATAACACGTTCAAAGGTGAATTGTACTCTATCTTCCTCCTAGTGCTAAGAAACATAGATTATAAACTAAATTTACCATCAATTCTCTATTTTAAAGTATGCTGACCTAATAATGCTTTTTTTCAGAGGCCAGACAATAATTTAACTTCATCATGAGCCTTTAAGCAGACACACTCAGACACACATGCCTGCTTACACATACAAATGTCTGCACATGAGTGGGCACACGCGCGCGCGCGCGCGCGCGCGCGCGCGCGCACACACACACACACACACACAGTAGAAGGCAGATTGTGAATGCCAGGAGATCCATGTACACATTCATTGTGTTTGTATTTGGTGCCATAATATGTACAAAAGGACACTAAACTACAAGCCTGAAGTCAAATTTGTAGGAGTTATTCTTCTCAATCATTTAGATTTGTCACCTCAGCACAAACTGAATTGAGATGTAGGATTTAAAAACATGAGAAGATAAAAGACATTTGTGAGTGAGTATGCATGTGTGTGTGGGTGAGTGTATGTGTGTGTATATGTGTATGAGTGAGTCTGTGTGTGTATGTGTGTGTATATGTATATGAGTATGAGTTGTATGTGAGTCTGTGTGTGTGTATATGTGTATGAGTATGTGTGAGTCTGTGTGAGAGTCTGTGTGTGTGTGTATATATGTATATGAGTGTGAATTGTATGTGAGTCTGTGTGTGTGTATATGTGTATGTGTGAGTTGTGTGTGAGTCTGTGTGTGAGTGTCCAGTGTCTTTATATTACTTGCTCTTTACCTTATCTTTTGAGACAGTGTCTCACTGAACCTGGGGTATACTGCCTCGCTGCCAGACCAGGCAGCGGCTGGATTCTCTGTTCCTATCTCCCAGTACTGCCATTACATGTCTGCACAGCTACGCCTAGCTTCTCACGTGGAGCTGGTGATTCAAACTCAGGTCCTCATCCTTGCCCTGCAGGCCGTGTGAGACAAGTCCCCGGCCTGTAAAATATATGTTTATTCGGTTTTACAGGCACATGAGTTGTACATATGTTGTA